>NC_134207.1:177678709-178024209 GCF_965140235.1 Caretta caretta
GTCCAAACAAGACCATAAGGCTTCGCACTAAATAGACAAACAGGGAAAGACCCCCTCGATGGAAGGAGTGGACAGTATCCCAAATCCCAAACAGATCCTCTGAGGGTCTTCCCCTTCTGACCTACACTACTTGCCCAGGATAAATCTGAGCCAGCCAGTATTAATTATTTATTATTTGTATTACAGTTTGTATTGGGTATTACAGGCCCAAATTGAAATCCTGGCTTCATCGTGCTAGGTACTGTCTACATACATAGTAAGAGACAGTCCCTGCCTTAAACTATGGCTCCATTAAAGAGCTTGTAGCTGCGCCGCTGTAAGCTTTTGAGGGTAGCTGCTCTATGCTGATGGGAGAGAGCTCTCCCGTTGACTTAAATAATCCACCCCCAACGAGCTGTGGCAGCTATTTCAGCAGGAGAAACTCTCCCGCTGACATAGCTCTCCCCACACCGGCGCTTAGGTCAATGTAACTTATGTCACTTGGGGAGCTGGCTTATTCACACCCTAAGAGACATAAATTATACTGGCATAAGTGGTCGTGCAGACATAGCCTCAGTAAGAGGCAGTTGCTGTGTGCACGAATGCAGCATTTGACTGGTGTAAGTGCGTGTGCTCACAAATTTTGCAATTTTGGAGGCTCCTTTGAGAATCTGGTTTCTAGTGATTTGGATCATGGAAAAATTACCATTTTGCCTTTAATTTATCGCAGAAGCTGTCTCCAACTGCAGTTTTAAGTTCCCATTGCAGTATTTCAGCCAAAGAAGCGTAGGTCATTTACGGACTAGTACTCTCCAGTCATAGTGCTATGTAAAGGCTGCAATTAACAAGAAGATGATGTATTCAGAAGTTGGCTGATCTATGCAGGAGCATTTTTCAGCTGCCAGCTGAAAGGCTCTACAGTGTGTGTTCTTTTTCCTCTCTCCCCCCCTCCAACTTCATTTCCAAAAGTTATTACAGAGCAGAAGTTTCTCAGTCTCACTTCAGACAATAACTGATCCAGAACTACGGTAGCCCTTCAAAATGGGGTAAACCTGCCACATCTTTTCCACACCTCTACACATTTCTTTGAATGAAAGCTTCAACTATACTTCAGCATCAAGGAGCTCCCCTCTTTCTCTTTTATGGAAAGGGCACCATTCTTGCTGCTAAGTGATACCTAATTACACTGTAACAAATGGGAATGAGACCAAGAAATCTGGTTAATGGTAGTTCTGAGCAGTATGTATAAATTATATGGACCACACAGTTTGAAACCATTTGCCTACATTGTGCTCTCTTCTAGTAAAAGCAAACAGCCAAAATAAAAAATGTAAATTTCACAGACTTGAGCAATGTATGCTGAATGCCCTCACTTAGCAGACTAAAACAGGGCATTCAGCATATAAACAAAGAACTTACCTTTTTCCTCTTTAGATTTCTTAAAATGCACCACTTGGTTCCCACTCCACTGCCATATCCCAGCACAAACTATTGTGTCAGATCACAGCTACCAGGATAGTTTCCTGGATTAAGCACAGCACTGAGAATAAGGACGCCTTACTCGCTGAGAATCAGATCCAGTTGCTGTGTAGCCACTGGCAAGCCACTCAGGCCCACCTTTTTGTAAGAGTGCACCAATTTTATGGGCCTCAATCTTTGGGCGTCCAGCTTGATACACCTGTTTATCCAGAGTTAGTAACTACCACAATTCCAAGTGAAGTCCATGGGAACTGCAGGTGCTCAGAACCTGTGAAAATCAAGTCCTACATTTCTGCCTACAGTGTATTCTGCACAAACATCATCTTGTAAAATTAAAATCCTTGTAAATACTAGGTTTGGTTCACCCTTTGCCCCAAGCTTCCCACCACCCTGCACCACTGTCACATTTGTCTCTATTTTTAGACATGCACAATTTAGAGAAAGAAACTTAAAATCAATCTATCCCTTTTTTGTAATGTAAACATCAGTAAAGTTTTAACAGTAGTAAAGATTACATGTGACATAACAGTTGGTGTACACAAGTGTCAATGTTTTATCCTATGAGGGTATGACTATAGATACTACAAAACTACTATACTCAGGCGGATGGATCACTTGTATTCAGAATTAAAGCACATTTACTAAGAACAAGAAGAAAAAAAGAGAGGGGAACCACTGATTTCAAGCTCTCAATCAAGTTGTCCAACCAAAGCCTCTTTTAATGTTCCTTTCTGTTTCTATCTCCAAAATGCACATGCAGTACTGCCAGCCTCAAACATTCAAAAATCACGAGTCAAGTCCACAAAAATATTCAGGAACTGGCTTACAAATTAAGAGATTTTATAAAACAAATACATTTGGGGTTCTTTTTATTTGACTTCTTGGGTTCTGAGTGTTTAGGATTTACCGGGTTCACATTTTGAAGCATGTCTCCACAACTATGAGTGTTATTTGTTTATTTAACTAAAGCTGAGATTCTCTGCTCCAGGAGCTTTAAGAAAAACAGTAAATATCATGAGCGTCACAATAACATCACAAGAGTTGGCGACACTGCACATGTAATAACCCGACATGTGTGAGTCAGACAGCTCAGATACAGATCTGAACTGCCTAAGATCTGAGGTTTTAGTTCAGGCCCATTTCTAGCAACAGCAGAGATTAAATGTGGTGCTACCAAGACAAATAATTTCAAAGAAAATGTGGAAGTAGAAAGTGAGACAATCCCATTGCCTTCTGTAATATGTCTTATGGGCAGTTTTCTTAGAGTTCAAAGTTTGCACACAAAAGAGTTGTAACATACTGTTTACTAAATTAGTTTTCAATGCCCTAAATGATTTATCTCAGTCACTTCCTCAGTATTATAAACATGTCAGTTAGGAAAACTGCTCACTGAGGAGAATTTCATAAAGGTTACTTTATAATAGTTTTATTGATGCAATGGAGATATGTTTTGGGCTATATATCTGGTTTTAAGCTGTACAACCACTTTGGGGAGAAATCTGTTGGCTTTTTTTAAAATATTTCGTTCATCCAAAAAGAAAAATACAACAGCCCAACTATAAAATTAGATAGAGAAGCTCATGTTCATGCAGCAGATTTTCCCCTTTTCCCAATTCTAATGGAATATACTACTAAATTCACCAGCCACAGTAGAGCGCTGCCAGGTATAAACACTTTATGAAAGAACAGTGAACAGCTTAAAAGTGGGAAACCTGTTCAGTTTCACAATGATTTCTAAATTATTAACATGCCTAAATTAAAAATAAGCTCTTTGATATTGTAAACATGCACCAACTGTTTTCGATGGCCAAGAAATAAAACACTCTGCACAGGATCACATTCTCCATTGCCACATTAGTTTTCCATTAGCTTTTCAACAATGAATTTACACACACACACAGACACACATGCATATGCAAAGTAAATAAACTTTAATCACAGTATCGTGCTGGAGCCAATGTAATTAAGGTTATGTCAGCATTTCCATTTAAGCCTCTATTTACAGGAGGTTTATGGCATGGCCATAAAAATTCAGTTAGGTTAAAATTAAGCAAAGGGTCTTATACAGTAAGCAATATTTAAGAAAAAAACGCACACACACACACACACACAGCAGCCATTTGCTACTTATATGGGAATTAAAACAGAAGTTTACTGGTTTTACAGGGCACAGCTGAGCTATTTTTAAAATAATATTTTCCTCAATGTTTACAATAATCTCTCAAAAGCCTGAAACCAAACTCTGTTTCTTTACCTTTTTATCTCTCATACAATGGTTTTTTAGAACTTCTCATGATGTTTTGGCCTGATGACATTGCTCTTTTTGCTTTAAAAACAAAACAAAAACCAGTGAAACATTTATGTTGAAAAATAAAATACATACAAGAACCAATCCTGATTGGGGCCTCTAGGTTCTACTGCAATACAAATAATAATAAATAGTTCCTGGACCCTGTAAACAATTATAAGATATAAACCTGGTTGGTCAAAATTGGGGTTGTCTTAGTATCATTTGGAAGGCAATTCCCAAATTCTGCTCTTAAATACCCAAGTGTAAATCTGTAGACGCTTGACTGATTTGATCTGAAATTATACAGGTGTAACTGACAGCAAAGTTTGGCTCATTATTTTTGTCCCCCACCTCTGTTTCTTGGCTTTCTACAAGTGGATTTGGAATTAAAAACTGACCTTTCGAATAGATTTTAATACTGAATACGATTCAAGCAACCCATGTTCTGCCAGCCAGACTGGCATTTCAAGGTAGAAACCAGATCCTAACACAAGCAATCCAAAACTCACAAAATAAGCCACAGCCAGTTCAATTACCTTTAAGGTCCTGCTTAAAACAGACCCTTTAGGAAGAGGTGCTGAGTGCTTTGTAGGCTTCTCTGCCAGTCGACCAATCAAGAACAGCAGCACATTAAGTGAGACTGCTGCATGAAGGCAGAGGAATCAGAATGATAACCAGGCTCCTCTCAATCTCGTTAAAAAAATGAGTAGGTCTTTTACATGAGACCCCACTTAAGTTCACACAGAATTTACATGAGTGTGTTTTCCAATCTGGCCTTTTCACAATCTGGTCTAGGAGATTTTTAAACTAAATAGTGCTGAAGATTGAAATCCTCCATTTAACTCAAAGACAGAATGAGGAAAGGCAGAGTCAGAAACACCCAAACCACCTTGCAAACGTGCCTCTGCCCTATTTTACAAATCTTTCAAATTGTAAGTCTCTCAAACAATAAATGATCTTACATACCATTCTGTAGACACAACATAGTGAGCAAAGGATGGATGTTCATAAAATTCAACCTTGACTCCAAATTTCCTTGATTTGTGGTTTTAAGTCAGACTCATTACCATTTATTGCATGTAGTTTGTTGTGGTTTAAAATACTACTTTATCTTTAATCAGTGATTTAAAAACGGCATTGGTCAGACATTCAGGATGCACACTATTAAATCCTGAACTTGTGTTGAAAAAGCACTGCCAGACCAAAGCCTCAGTGCTAGCGGGAAGGATCAATAATATCGAGTGAGCTGTCAAAGTAACATTTGTAAGATGAAAATTAATGATTTAGGCTGGAGTTTTCATATGGAGTTTCAGGGAATTAGATGCTTACCCCTATTGCATATCCATCCTAAACCATATTAAAATTGAGAATCCCATTTTTTCCCTACAGTATTTCATATTTATTGGTCTCTAGTACTTTAAGAAATATAGAATTTTAAAATATTATTGACTACCATCTTGCCTTCCCTCTCCCATATCCATTTCAAATCCAATATTATTTTAATGTCCAATAACTGGGGAATCACTGGAATTAGAAACCAAGGTATTATGCCCTCTGAAAGCTTAGAATGCCAACTTTCAAATACTTAAAACATTTATCTTTAACTCCTGCACTTAAAGACCGAAATACCATTTTAAAATGAAGTGGGGAAAAATGTATATACACAAGAAAAAAACAGGCATTAACAAAGATTTTTCCATCCATAGAGCTCAAAGTGCTTTACAAATATAGTTAAGCAGTATTCGACCCATTTTACAGATGGGGAATTGAGGCATACAGACTGAGGCCTTGTCTACAGTAGAACAATCTTGCCAGTATAGTTATACCATTCTAGCTATGCCAGCAAAACACTGTAGCGAAGATGCAATTTTATCAGTATAGAAGTGTTTATACTGGGAATCAGCATAAGCTACAGCAGATAAGCAAAGTTATACTGGCATAACGTCATCTATAGCAGGGCTTTTACCAGCATAGCTATGTCAGTTAAAAAAAAAATCACATCCCCTAATTGACATAACTATGCCAGTAAAACTTTTTAAAGAGTAGACCAGGTCTAAGTATTTCCAAGGTCACACTGTAAATCAGGAGCACATCTCGAAAGAGTACCCAGATGTCTTTGTCTGTAGCTATCCATAGTTCTTTGACAAAACATATCTGGTTTTATATTCACTTCTGAGTGCAAGTCAAGTTGCTGTCCATCTATAATTTTAACCTCTTCTTCAGAAAATCTTTTGATGCTGACAATCTCAGAAACTAACACTCTGTCTTTAATCTTCCTTATTGGGTAAGATTATTAAGAAGATGGTAGACAGACAAGCGTGGAGCCAAATAGAAACCTCAGATTTTCTTGATCCCTTTCAGTTAGACTTTTGGGCTGAGTTTGACATGAAACTGCTCTTTTTCTCATTGGTTGATGATCTCATCCACGTAATGGACTAAGATCAGGTGTCTACAGTGATTCTTTTCAGATTCATCAGCAAACTTTGACACTGTTGACCACAAGGTTTTTGCGGAATCTCCTGTAGTCCCCAGCTTACAAGTGGTTCTGCTATTTTCCAAGAGATCTCATAGGTTGATTTGTGGAAATTGCTTGTCTTCACTGAGCAATTTCTCGTGCAGCGTATCGTATGATTCAGTTTTTTCACCCATATGATCAACAGGTATGAGGCTATTTTGGGAGCAAGTGAGTTGATCTGGATTGTGATGCTATCTGTACACAGAAAACAAGCAGACCTGGATGAGCAGTCTATTTGCTTTCTCAATGCATGCTGAAATTAGGGCATGGATGACAGCAAAGTTAATCCAGATAAAACAGAAGTGATGGTACTGGGTTGCACGAATGATCTTCAGGGTCACAAGTAATTTCAGCTGCCATTTTTGAGGGTTTGGCCAACCCTTCATTGAAAAAGTTCAAAACTTGGAAATGTTACACCCTTCTGCTCCTGAAGTCAGGGGTGGGATCTGCAGAAGCCTGTAATTATCCGTTATATCCAGACTTCGACTCTGAAATACATTCCCTTTGTGACTTCTAGGTTGAATTATTGCAATGTAAGGCTACACCTGAAGATCAGTCAGAAGTTATAATTGGTAGAGAATGAAGATGCCTATCTGTTAGTTTTTATCAGACCGGGAATGTCTTAGACCACTTATTAACTTCCAGGAGAAATTCAAAGTGTTCATCTTGATCTATACAGTTACAAACAATTTGGGATCTGACAAGCTGAAAAACCTCTCCCTTTGTGAGCTGCCACAGAAAGTGCAGTTAGTAGGGGCACTTGAATTAACAATCCCCAGATTTAATCATGTTGGAGAGAGAGACGCTGGGCATTCTCAGTGGCATGATTTTGACTCAGGGAATCACTTCCTGACTGGTCCAACAGCGTCAGCATTTGTTGACATTTAGAGTACATAGACTACTACAGAGACATGTGGCTGGTTACACAAAGGCAGCTGGAAGACTAAAGGAGTTAGCTAGCAGAGTTCACCTGAGGAGGAAGACATGGAGATTGGGGGCAGGGGGGTTGTTTTTGTTTCCCTCTTTTAACTTGCAGATATTCTACAAAGAAGAACCCGCAATGGGAGGAAAACAGTACAGTGCCAACAATATTGCTAACTCTTCCTCTGCCTGCACCTGTGGGGCACCTTGCCAGACAGGCATCTGGACCCTGGAGACTTCTACTCAGATCTTGGTCTTCACTTGCTGGGAATACAGCCTGAATGTCCCTGCCAAAGAAAGCCAGGAAGGGGGAACCACCCACCCCATGCGAGAGGTATCTGTGGAGTCCCTCAGGAAGCAGGTCAGAGAGCTGCAGGAAGAGGTGGTTCATCTGGGTAGCATCCGGGAGCATGAGGATTTCATCACCAGGACACACGTGAAAACATCTGGGACAGAGGATGCTAGCTAACTATAGATGACTATAGCAGCACCAGAGAGGAAGCAGAACTGGCCACTCAGGAGACTGGCTGTTCGCCACCTTAGGCAGCAGACAGTGCTCCACTCCCCACCCAGGTGCCTCATCATTTAAGGTCAATAAGTTCTTTGCTGTACTGTTGACAGGAGGTGATAAGCAGACCCCAATGGCTGAGAAAGAGTAGCCACCTCCTCCTAAGGCTAAGAAGCTCATGTCCATTGCACCCCAGATGAGGAGATGAAGGGTAGTGGTGGCTGGGGACTCCCTTCTGATGGGCAGGGAGGCATACAGCTGCCAACGTGACCTGATGTCCTGGGAGTTATGCTGCCTGCCTGGAGCCCGCATCCAGGACATCATGAAAAGGTTGAGGCTCATCTGCCCCTCTGACCACTACTCTATGCTGCTCATCAATGTGAGCACTACTGAGCAGATCAGCAGTGACTACAAGGCTCTGAGAGCAAGGGTGAAGGAGTTGGGACTGCAGGTAGTGTTCTTGCCCCTTGTATCAGTAAGGCCAAAGGCAGGGAAAAGTGCACCCGGAGATAAATACATGGTTGTGCAGATGATCTCGCTGGATGGCTTTCTCAACCATGGGATGCTGTTCCAGGAAGGAGGACTGCTTGGAAGAGATGAGGTCCATCTCACCAAGAAGGGAAAGAGCGTCTTTGGATACCAACTCGCCAACCTAGTGAGGAGGGGCCTAAACTAGGTTCAAAGTGGGGCAGGTGACAAAAGCTCACAAATAAGCATGAAAAGGCAACCTTAACATAGGGCTAAAGGTTGGGGGATGGCAAATGGAAAATTTAAATATGGACACAGGCATAACAACAGGGAAAACAGTGAGAAGGGGAGAATCTGCTCAACAGCTTAGATCTCTATACACAACAGCAAGGAGTCTGGGGCATAAATAGGAACAATTGGAAATATTAATATAAAAGCTAAATTATGACTTAACTGGCATCACTGAAACTTGGTGAGATAAATCTTATGACTCAAATATTGGTGTAGAGGGGTAATGGCTTATTCAGGAATTCTACAGTTCTATAGCAAAGAACAGCATTATCAGACACATGATTGTGGATTTCCAATCATGTGTCTGATAATTATCATGTGTCTGATAATGCTTCCTTCCTTTAAAAGGAAACATGGCTTTTGTAAAGGGAGATCACCAAACTTAGAATTCTTTGAGGGGGTCAAAAAATGGACATGGGTGATTCAATGGATATGGTGTACTTGGACTTTCAGAAAGCCTTTGACAAGGTCCCTTGACTGCCAAGAGTTACAAAGGGATCTCAGAAAATTGCGTGAGTGGGCAACAAAATAGCAGTTGAACTTCAACATTAATAAATGAACAGCAATGCACAATGGTAAATATAATCCCAACTATACATTCAAAATGATGGGATCTAAATTAGCTGTTACCATTCAAGAAAGAGCTCTTGGAGTCACTGTGGACAGTTCTCTGAAAACATCTGCTCAATGTGCAGCAGCAGTCAAAAAAGCGAACAGAATGTTAGGAACCATTAGGAAAGGACAGATAATAAAACAGAAAATATCATAATGCCACTATATAAATCCATGGTACATCCACACCTTGAATACTGCATGCAGTTCTCGTTACCGTCTCACAAAAAAGAAAGATATATTAGAAAATAGGAAAAAAGTACAGAGAAGGGCAACAAAAATGAGTAGTGGTATGGAAAAGCTTCCATATGAGGAGAGATTAAAAAGACTGGGACTATTCAAGCTTGGAAACAAGACGACAAAGAGGGGATATAATAGAAGTCCATAAAATCATGAATGATGCGGAGAAAGTGAATAGGAAAGTGCTATTTACCCCTTCACATAACACAAGAACTGGGGCGGGGGGGTTCACCCAATGAAATTAATAGGCAGCAGGTTAAAAACAAAAACAAGGAAGTACTTCTACACACAATTCACAGTCAATCTGTGGAACTCATTGCCAGGGGACGTTGTGAAGGCCAAAAGGTATAACTGGGTTCAAACAAGAATTAAATAAATCCATGGTGGATAGGCCAACCAATGGCTATTAGCCTAGATGGTCAGGGATGCAACCCCATGCTCTGGGTGTCCCTAAGCCTCTGACTGTCAGAAGCTGGGACGGGATGACAGGGATCACTGGATAATTGCCCAGTTCTATTCATTCCCTCTGAAGCATTCTGTAACCAGCCACTGTCAGAAGACAGGATACTGGGCTAGTTGGACCATTAGTCTGAAACGCATGGACCATTGGTCTGAAAGGCAGGAAAAAAAGGGAGAAGGTGTTGCATTATACATCAAGAACATATATACCCAGTGATGAGCTGCCAAAATCTTAACAACCGGCTCCCTCCTCACCCCACGAGGGGTCGTGGCGCACCCCCACCCCCCGGGACTCCTGCCCCATCCAACCCCCCGCATTCCTTGACGTCCCCTCCCAGGACCCCTGCCCCATCCACCCCCCTTCCCCTGTCCCCTGACTGCCCCCAGAACCGGGCAGGAGGGTCTCGTGGGCCACCCCCCGCCCCTAAGAGCCAGAGGGACCTGCCGGGGGGCAAGGTGGGGAGTCCCGGCAGTGCTTACTTGGGGCAACTCCCAGGAAACATCCGGCAGGTCCCTCTGGCTCCTAGGGGTGGGGTATTGGCCGCTCCCCCCACTGATCACATCAAAAGTGGCGCCTTAGGCACCAACTCCATGGGTGCTCCGGGGCTGGAGCACCCACAGGGAAAATTTGGTGGGTGCAGAGCACCCACCGGCAGCTCCCTACCCCGCTCCTGGCCCCAGCTCAGCTCAGCTCACCTCCGCTTCCTCCCCTGAACTTGCCCCCCCCCACCCCCGGCTTGCCGCAAATTAACTGTTTGCGCAGGAAGCGTGGGAGGGCTGAGAAGCAGGCGGCGGCTTCACGCTCGGGCCCAGGAAGGCAGAGGTGAGCTAGGGCGGGATGCACGCCGTCCCCTGCACGCCGTCCCCCTCCCCCTCCAGGTTACCTGCTGCAGTGCGGGCAGCCTTCCTTGCGCCCGCCCCCCCCCGCCCCAGCTCACCTCCGCTCTACCTCCGCCTCCCTAGGCCTGAGCGCGAAGCCGCTGCCTGCTTCTCAGCCCTCCCAGGCTTCCCGCGCAAACAGCTGATTTGCAGGAAACCGGGGTGGGGAGGTGGAGAAACAGAGTGAGGCAGCACGTTCAGGGGAGGAGGAGGAGGCGGAGTGAAGGTGAGCTGGGGCCGGGCGCGGAGCTGGGAGAGGAGCTGCAGGTGGGTGCTCTGCACCCACCGAATTTTCCCAGTGGGTGCTCCAGCCCCAGAGCACCCACGGAGTCGGTGCCTAAGGCGCCACTTTTGGCAGGTTGTTAAATTTAGAACCGGTTGTCCCTCGTGCGAACCGGCTCCAGCTCACCACTGTATATACCTATTCTGAGGTCCAGAAGGAGGTTAGAGGCAGACCAGTTGGAAGTTTCTGGGGGAAGAGAAAAAGGAGGGGGGAAACAGGGGCGACACCATGTTAGGGGTCTACTACAGACCACCTAACAAATCAGAAGGAAGAGGTGGATGAGGCATTTCTAGAACTAATAACAGAAATCCCCAAAACACAAGACCTGGTCATAGTGGGACTTTAACTACTCAGACATCTGTTGGAAAAGTAATACAGCAAAACACAACAAGCCAATAACTTCTTGGAATGTAGCAGGGGTAACTTTTAGTTTCAGAAGGTGGAGTAAGTAATCAGAGTTACAGTAATTGTAAACTTGATTCTGACTATCAGGGAAGAATTGGTTATGAATCTGAAGGTAGAAGGCAATTTGACTGAAAGTGGTCATGAAATGATAGATTTCATGATTCTAAGGAAAAGGAAAGAGTGAAAACAGCAGAATATGGACAACAGACTTCGAAAAATCAGACTTTAACAAACACAGAGAACTAGTAGGTAGGGTCCCAAGAGAAAAATAACTAAAGGAAAAAGGTGTTCAGGAGAGCTGACAGTTTCTCAAAGAGACAAAATTACAGGAGCAAACTACTCCAATGCGAAGGAAAAATAGGAAGAATGGCAAAAGGCTACTATGCCTCCATCAAGAGCTCTTTAATGACATCAGAATCACAAAGGAATCCTATAAGAAGTGAAACCTGGACCAATTGCTAAGGACCAGTACAAAAGAATGGCACAAGTATTAGGGACAAAATCAGAAAGGATAAGGCAAAAAATGAGTTACAACTAGCAAGGGACATAAAAGGCAATAAGAAGTTCTGTAGATATCCTAAGAGAAAGAGAAAGACAGTGTAGGTCCACTACTTAGTGGAGAAGTTGAGCTAATAATGGATGACATCAAGAAGGCTGAATTGTTTAATGCCAATTTTGCTTCAGTCTTCAATAAAAAAGTTAACTTTGACCAGATGATTACACAGTTAATATTAACAACAAAGGGGAAGGAATATAAGCCAGAATATGGAAAGAACAGGCTAAAAAATATTTAGAGAAGTTAGATGTATTTAACTCAGCAGGTCCTGACAAAATTCTCTCTAGGGTACTTAAGGAACCTCAAAACCATTAGTAACTATTTTCATGAATTCAGAGAATGGGTGAGGTCCTGGAGTACCAAAGAAAGGCAAACATAATACCTATTTTTAAAAGGGGAACAAAGATGACCTAGGGAATTATAGACCAGCCCGCCTAACTTTGACATAGGGAAAGATACTGGAACAAAACAATTTGTAAGCAAGAGGAGGATAATACACTGATAAGTAATAGCTAGCATAGATTTGTCAAGAACATATCATACCAGACCAACTTAATTTTCTTCTTTGACAGGATTACTAGCCTACTGGATGGGGGGAAGCTGTAGATGTGATATACCTTGAAGGCTTAGTAAGACTTTTTACACAGTCCCACCTGATGTTCTCATAAGTACACCAGGGAAATGTAGTCTAGATGAAGCTACTATGACAGATATGACAATTTCCTGCAATATCCTTGGAAGACCTTATTGAATTAAGTTTAAGTATCTCTGAGGTCCATTAATTAAAAGAATATTTAAGTATTATTGTGGGCAGGGACTGTATGTAACCTATAGTATAGTATATTTTAAGTGTTGCACATGTGAAAAGATGCCTGCTTGTCTGTCAAGGAAAGGGAATAGCCAGGTAAAAGCTTGGTCAGCAACCTGGTCAGGCAAACAACTTGGTCAGCAGTCCAATCAGGTCAACAACTTAGTTAGCAAACTAATATTAGTGTTAGGCAGAAAAGTGTTCATACACTATATAATGAATAACTTTGTAACAATGTATTTAACGTGAGCACCTGAATGTGGCTGTGCACCTGAATTTAACCCTATGCTGTGCCCTGTTTCGGTAGACTGATAGCTCACTGAAACAGAAATGATATACTTCTTCAACACAAGAGTCTGTCTGTGAACCTGTGATTCTGAGTAGCAGGGAAAAGAACCGGTCAACTCAAGGGCAGAGATGTGACACAGGTGAGATCTGGGAGTTCAGAGGACTGTATTGAACAATGTGCTAGACAAGAATGAACTTTTGGAACAAAAAGTGTTAAGTAGTTTTTCTGGGGAATATCTAGAGGAGGTGAATGCAAATTTCCCATGTCCAGCTATGCAAAAACCCAGCCTGTAGAAGCTATGCCCCGAAAAAGGGGCCATTCTCTGCTGATCATTTGTTACATGAGGTCAATATCAAAGCCCCCAGATGAATACAGGAAAGACTGAACTATTCGTGATTGTTCTGAGACAGTTATGAACTTGTAAACACAGGGAAATGTGGGTTTTGAAGGACTGACACCTATCAGAACCAAAGACTGGAGTTGGGGTGACCTCGGGTAAGCTTTTAACATGAATGTATGTTTTTTTTTGTTTTTAGTACATTTTCTCTGTAATGCTTTCATCTTAGGAAAAAACATGCTTACTTAGAAAAAGCTGTGTGGTAATTTGTAACTGCATGCAATTATGCTGTTGATAGCCTCTGGAAAGAAAGCAAAGCGCAGACACTGGGCTTCTAGGTGGTCTGGTTTACTGTGAATATCAAGGGTAGGCAGAGAATTGTGTAGCCTAGAAAAATCCTGGTCAGATGAGAGAGAGATGTGGGTTTCTAGCCAAAAGAGGCTGATAGCTGAAGAGCTGGGAGTCTAAGTGGCTGGTCTTAGCCAACCACAGCAATGGAGGGTGGGGATGGAATACAGGTGCAGTTACCCTGAAATTGTGACAAATATTATAAGGTGGGTGCATGACTGGTTAAATACCCATACTCAAAGAGCAGTTATCCATGGTTCTCTGTCAAAATGGGAGGATGTATCTAGTGGGGTCCAAGTTGTCCTGAATCCATTACTATTCAATATTTTCACTAATGACTTGGATAATGCAGTGAAGAGTATGTTTATAAAATCTGCAGATCTCACCAAGCTGGGAGGGCTTGGAGGACAAGATTAGAATTCAGAACAACCTTAACAAAATGGAGTCTTGGTCTGAAACCAAAAAGATGAAATTCAATACAGACAAGTACTACACTTAGGAAGGAAAAATCAAATGCACAAATACAAAATGGGGAATAACTGGCTAAACAGTAGTATAGCTGAACAGGATCTTGGGGTTACAGTATATCACAAATTCAATATGAGTCAACAATGTGATGCAGCATATTAACAGGAGTGTTGTATTTAAGATACAGCAGGTAACTGTCTAACTCTAGTTCAGTGGTTCTCAACCAGGGGTCTTGGGTCCTGGTGGGCTGCGAGCAGGTTTCAGCGGGGCTGCCAAGCAGGGTCAGTATTAGACTCTCTAGGGCCCAGGGCATAAAGCCAAAGCCCCACTGTATGGGGCTGAAGCCCGGGGCCCTGAGCCCTGCCAACTGGGGCTGAAGCCGAAACCTGATCAATATAGCTTCGCAAGGGCCCCTGTAGCGTGGAACCCCCGGCAACTGCCCTGCTTGCCATCCCCTAATGCTGGTCCTGGCTTTTATATGCAGAAAAACAGTTGTTGTGACACAGGTGGGCCGTAGAGTTTTTATAGCATGTTGGGGCGAGGGAGGGGAGCTCCAAAAGAATAAGGTTGAGAACCCCTGCTCTAGTTGACACTGGTGAGGCCTCAGCTGGAATACTGTGTCCAGTTTTGGGCGCCACCCTTTAAAAAACGGTATGAACAAACTGGAGAGGGTCCGGAGGAGAACTACAAAAATGATAAAAGATTTCCAAAACCTGACCTATAAGGAAAGGTTTAAAAAAGGTTTAAAAGTTTCTCTTAAAAATAGAAAACTGAGGAGGGATCTGATAACCATCTTTAAATACGTTAAGGAATGTTATAAAAGAGGACAGTGATCAATTATTCTCCATATCGACTGAAGGTAGGACAAGTAGTAATCTGCTTAATCTGCAGCAAGTGAGATTTAGGTATCAGGAAAAACTAAGGAGAGTTAAGCTCTGGAATAGGTTGCCAAGGGAGGTTGTGGAATCCCTGTCACTGGAAGTTTTTAAGAACAGGTTAGAGGGAGGTCTGGGTATACTTGGTCCCACCTCAGTGCAAGAGGCTGAACTAGATGATCTTTTGAGGTCCCTTCAAGCCCTACATTTCCATGATTCTAGGAATTTTCCCATTTACATGAGCAAAGAATTCAAAACAGTGATTTTTTTTAAGAAAGGAAAACCAAATGGCAACTGCAGTTCCAGCTTACCAAATTAAGTACCACACCTAGGCCCATCAATATTAAGTATTATGACATTGGCAAAAGGCAATGCAGAATTACTGCATTCCTGTCACAGCCAATTGCCACTGCCAAATCTTCAAAGTGCAAATAAGCATGAATGTATATGAATTGGTTTGGTTTAAAGCGAACACCCTTTTGTAAAAATTATATATATTTTAATGTAACCCTTCTGCCAGTCAGAGTTGGCAGCAACAAGGGCTAGGTTCAGTACCTAGGGGTTCCTTTTTAATAATACTACACAAAACTGGCTCAAGCCCCCACCCAGTGACCCAGGACAATTACACACCAGTCCTTTCCGCCTGCCGCCCTGCTGGTCGTTTGCTGCGCCTCTCCACTGGCCGCCCTGCCAGCCAATCGTTGATCCACCAGGTTGTCTTCAGGTCCCACCACTTAACACAGTTCTCAGTGATTTCAGCTGTTAGTAAGGAGAGCCTCACTATTGATGCACACAGGGCAGTCTCTTGCATCAGAGAAACTGTCCCAAAGCAGGTCTAACGCTTAGACTGAGGTATCAGTGATTTCAGCTTTCTGGTATGTAACAAGACTCTCAATTGTGTCTAAATTAGCTCTTTTATTACACAGTGGAGAGAGGAAGGGTCAAATGGTGTCTAAAGCCCTTGAGAAGGGTCCACACCACCAGGTACGTACCTGTCCCCACCCTCACTCAACTCACTGGGCTTTGGAACCCATGTCCCCTGCCAAGTGAGTGCCATTTAGTTGAGAGTGAGTCCCTCAATCAGGGTATGCCAAATACAGTTCTGCTGCCCTTGATTCACACAACAAGGATAACCACCCTTTATTACCCTAATAACAAGGAGACTGGGGATCCAACACCAGCCAAAAGTGACTATTTGGGCAAGCAAACCCATCATGCTGAGCACCTAGGCAGGGTGGATATGCCCATGCAAACAAGATCAGCTCCTGAAGTCCTCTTCCATAGCTCATCACTAGATCTCAGGGGAGAGCTCATTCAGACTCTGCTTACATTAATAATATACAATTATAAAAATAAGTACATATAAATATAGTAATTAAATTACAGGATACCAAAGAGATCCAGTCAAATAACTCAAATGTAAGTGACTGTTATCAACTGGTTTCAGAGTAACAGCCGTGTTAGTCTGTATTCGCAAAAAGAAAAGGAGTACTTGTGGCACCTTAGAAACTAACCAATTTATTTGAGCATGAGCTTTCGTGAGCTACAGCTCACTTCATCGGATGCATACCGTGGAAACTGCAGCAGACTTTATATATACACAGAGAATATGAAACAATACCTCCTCCCACCCCACTGTCCTGCTGGTAATAGCTTATCTAAAGTGATCATCAGGTTGGGCCATTTCCAGCACAAATCCAGGTTTTCTCACCCTCCACCCCCCCACACAAATTCATAAATAGGCAAGGTAGCCTATTTCCTCTTGTTTTTTCCTACCCCACCCCAGATAATCTGGTTTAATTTGGATTTAAACTTGGAGAGTGGTCAGTTTGGATGAGCTATTACCAGCAGGAGAGTGAGTTTGTGTGTGTATGGGGATGGGGGAGATGTGAGAAAACCTGGATTTGTGCAGGAAATAGCCCAACTTGATTATCATGCACATTGTGTAAAGAGTTGTCACTTTGGATGGGCTAGCACCAGCAGGAGAGTGAATTTGTGTGGGGGGGTGGAGGGTGAGAAAACCTGGATTTGTGCTGGAAATGGCCCAACCTGATGATCACTTTAGATAAGCTATTACCAGCAGGACAGTGGGGTGGGAGGAGGTATTGTTTCATATTCTCTGTGTGTATATAAAGTCTGCTGCAGTTTCCACGGTATGCATCCGATGAAGTGAGCTGTAGCTCACGAAAGCTCATGCTCAAATAAATTGGTTAGTCTCTAAGGTGCCACAAGTACTCCTTTTCTTTCTGTTATCAACTACAAACATATATTGTAGCATAAACACGTTACACTCTACAAAAAAAGAGAACAAATCTGTGTTAAGGATGATGACCCTAGTTAGTGAGTTATGATCCCAGCTATCATGGGGATCAGCCTGGCTACGGCCCAAATATGGTCCCAGCAAGTCTGCAGGGGCTGCTTGGCATCTGGCCTGTGTTCACTCACAGACACACACACACACGCGCACCCCTTCTCTGTTTATCCACGGATGTCAAAGGCTTGGCCTTCTGGTGACCCGGTTGGCCTTCTGACCACACTCGGGTTGGCACCAAGTGGGCAGCAGCAGGCGCAATACACAAATCACAAAGACCCTCTCTTGTGTTGCCAGGGTAAAATGGGCTCTTGGCAGCAGCATTCTTGATCTCTTGCTGAGAGAGCATGAAGTGCTCCCCATTCACTATCCTCTGAAGTTGACTGAGGGGTGACCTTTTCACTATGTTAAACAGAAGTAATGTTGTTGGCCCTTGCCCAATGCAGAGATTGATTCTGACTGCCATGTTTGAGGATTGACAGATTTTTTTTCTGGTTTTGGTGAAGTTAATAGTTTTTTAAACCTTCCCCCGGAGAACTGTGTAGGGACCATCTGATGGAAATCTGAAGCTGAAGAGTAATACCAGAAAGCCATACTTGAAGAGGAGTAATGAAGGGTTGAGGTGGTCGGTCATGCTAATTACAGATGAGTAGGTGACAGCTTTTTTAACAGTAGCATACAGGTAATTTCCCTTTTTGGCATACACTGGCTTCCATTGTTACAAAGCCTGAGCTATTTATTGTCCGCTAATAAAACTTTGCTTAGAAGTAAGGAGAGGCCATCAGAGTCAGTGCACATCAGCAAGAAAGTTACACTACTATTCTCCATCATATCAAATTCTGTATTAACAACCTGATTGAACCACAAATGCTATTTATACACACAATATATTTGTTGAGATGTCACCTGCCCTTTCTCTCTGAGATCCATTAAGATTAAAAAAAATCTAAGCTGCTACTAAAATCTGGCTTCAATTTCATCACTGATTATGATTTCACACAGAAACGGCCTGGGTATAGGAAGCAATTTCAGCAACTAGAACTGGCATGGAAGGAATTAAGAGCAATATAAATCCAATTGGTATAAGTAAGCAAGCCCAAATATCAACTGGGCTAAAACCTTTGAAGACAAAAGATTCTGAGCCTTATGGAATACAGGCTTATCCCACTCTAACTCGCAAGGAAAGCCACACTGTTGAAAGGAACAAAAGTGGGTAGGAAAGATATTACAACACCTTCCCCACCTAACAAAGTTTAAGCATCAAGCAAAATCTGGTCAGTCTCCACAGAGGGTAACACAACAGTAATTGCTAGATTCCTAGAGTGATTTTCAACAGAACTTGTGTTCCTAAAGTCACTTAGGTGCCTCTGAAAATCCTATTCAGTAAGTCTGCCAAAGATAGCATTGGAATCAAGAATCATCAACATGGGAACCAAGAGTGGGGAAACCTAGGCATAGTCTGAGCTGGTATAATTATTGATCATGTTACACCTATTTTAACAGAACAAATTTCCATACAGTAAGATTGCCTAGCTCCTTTCCCTCAGTCACTTAAAAAGCAGAAGAGAAACTTGAGAGTTAGAAGAGCTATATTAAATGGGGGGAGGGGGAAGGATTATATAAGAGGGGATGTACACGGTGGCTAGCCCCCAAAGGGCTAGAGGCCTGGGGCCAAACAAGTCTACTTACTAGGCCCAGCTGAGCAAGGATGACCTGATTTCCCCTAATCGGGGCAGCAGAAGCTGCACAGAGGGATCCAGGATGCTCAGGGAGACCAGAGTGGAGCACAGAGGCTGCTGGGAGTGAGTAAGCTCTAGCAGACAAAAGCAGGGACTTGGGCATGAGACTTCAGACAACAAAGGCCTGGGAGTGAACTGAGAAGAGGAACTTGAGAATTTTATTTTAAACTGTTTGCAAATAAAACCCAAACTTAAGAAGGGATGGTATTGGAGCAAAAGCCTGTGTGTGGAATTTCATAAGAGAAAACTGAAGTGGAAGCTGGCACAGTTCAGGGCAACTGCACCTGTATTCCCCCTCCGTGTTGCATAAGACCACCCACTTACGGCTTACGGCTCTTCAGCCATCACGTCTCTTGGACAGAGACCCGAATCTGTCTCCCTCCTGACCAGGGCTATTCTAGGCCACCTATACCGTGATGTCCCCAAAAAGCCAGATCGCCTAAAAGACCAGTGTTTGCACTTTGCTTTCTATCCAAAGGTAATAAAACTCTGCTGTTACAAGTTACCAAAAAGCTTTCTAAGCAAGTACATTTATTTTTAAGGTGAATGCATTTTACTTTATTAAACATATTAAAAACAATATAAGAACCTACCCACATGCTAAAAAGCTTACCAGAGGTCACCCCAACTCCAGCCTCAGACTCTGGTATGTGTCAGTCCTTCAAAACCCTCAACTGGGTTTTCCCCTTGGATAAATAAATGTCTAAGATTCAGAATCAGAACAACCATGAATAGTTCAGTCTTTCCTTTACATAATGTGAGCCTTTGACCTTGGTCTCACGTAACAACTGATCAGCAAACATTGGGCCCTTTCTCAGGACGTAGCTTCAAAAGGCTGAAGTTTTGTATAACTGGAGGTGGGGAATTTGCAATCATCTCCCCCTAGATATTCTCCAAGAAACCTGCTTGACACCTTTCCTTCCAAAAGTTCATTCTTGCCTGGCACATTGTTCAATATAGTCCATTGAAGCCCTGGGACCTCACATCTGTCACATCTCTGACCTTGAGCTTACATACAATAATACATACACCATTATTTTAATACACTGGACCCAAAGGTACTTAAACTTAATACAGTAAGGTCTCCCAAGGATATTATAGGAAATGGCCATATCAGTCACAACGGCCACTTGGAGAGCCATCCTGAGGCCATGATGGCACAACTTAGTGCAGCACTAAGAACCATGGGATATGCCTGAAGATATCCTAGTGTCTAACCTGGGTTAGTGTCTAACCTGGGTACATGGGTATAACTCAAGTATGGTTTAGCAGCATTGGTTTAGGTAATCTGGGTTCCAGTACCCAGATGCCCAGACCCAGGTTAACTCTACAGTGAAGACATACCAAAGAGAGTTAACAGGCCCTTACCTGTCTCCATAATAATAAAGCAAACCAATCAACCTAGTGACTGGAAAAGAAATACCTCAGCAGGCAGACCCATCAGTGAAAGCAAAGAAGAAACCATTCTGATATGAATGGGAGAGCGTAGCAGATAAATAGAAGGAAATTCCTGGTCCTGGAATTTAGGATTAGATGAAGGAAAAGGAAAAGCCTGAATGGCACATATTCACTCAAGAAACACTTGAGAATTACCAGGGGTGGGGGAGTGAAATTGTGGCAAGAGAAGGCCTACTTTCCCAGGGCCCTTCACTCAAAGGGAAACACCCCTGGACTACCCCATCTACGCTTCATTGAGTGAGCTGCAGGAAAGCTTGGCTCCAAGGTGCAGAGGGAGCTGTGAAATTCCCAGCACAGCCATTCCTAATTCCAGCAATTCTTCATAGCAAAACCATCGTGTATGAAAGGTGCTGTGGGCCATCCACAGCCCCCATGATTCACTCTACATACACATGTATAATGTAAAATCGTCCTCTCTCCTCTTTTTAAACTCATCCAGACGTTTCAATTTCATCTGTAAATCTCCTTTAATGACACATTCAGTCAGTCTGCAGAGTGAAAGATTTATTATTGAACACTTAGGCTCTCTCTGTCTCTTTGGCTAGAATTTTTCAGACTATGGGTCAGGGACCTTTCAGCTTCACTGCAACACCCACGGGACTAGTTTATCTGGAATCTGAGTTTCCCATACCTTCAACAACCTCTACTAAGATAATATCACCACTATTCATGAGGGAATTCAAACTACCATTCACAACTGGATAGGTCTCCATCTGTTACAGAGAAGCAGCATAAATCTTTGTAATATCAATGCTTTGCCTCATGATCTCTCTCCCTTTCCCAGTGCATCCTTCTCTTCCTCAGTTAAGATAAAAAGGTTGCCATTGACTTAGACACTTGGTTTTGTTTTGTTTTTTTAAAAAGCCAAAAACATAGCTGGGAAAATGGCAACCATCCTCTTCTCAAGACAGCCTCATATTTTCAAACATTAGATTTTATTGCTTCGCAGGTCAATTCAGGATTTTTGAGTGGTGAAGACCTTTCCCTGACTTGACCTGGGGACTAGCAGAGGCAAAGACATGTTGATCCCTTCCTTTGGTTTCCCTGCTCTAATGTCCTTTGGGTAGAAGATGTTATTGCCAGTCCTCCTCTGCATTTTGCACTGACAATCTATTGTAGTGTTGGATGTAGCATTTCTGCTACCCTCATTAAAATTTCGAAGAACTGGGTGATTTTGAATAATGAAATTGAATTCTTTAAGCAAAGCGAGACAGAACTTCAGTTCATTACAGACATATCTAAGACACCTATGTTGCTTCCATCATCCAAAAATCAGCAGTAGCATCAGTTACTCAGTTTCACTAACATGTTGGGGTGGGGAGGAGTGCCAGCAATTGTTTGCAGTATCAAGGCTCTTACAAAATGCTTAGAACTTCTGAACGCTCCTGAAGTCCAAGTATGACAGTGGGTACTCTTCACAATTTCCCGTTTTTATTATGACAAAATCTTGCATAGCACAGAACTTCAAGAGTAATTTTTTGAAAGTCCTATTTATCAGAGATGTGTTTCATTTCAGTTGGCAAGAAAACGTGAAGGAAACACTAAAATCATTCTAAAAAGTCTATTCACCAAACAAAGGCAAACATTAAAATAAAATTATTGCCCTGGCTTACACTCATATGAGCAATGAAACTCATAGTTCAGGATCAAACCTCCAATATCTACTCACAACAGGGTGCAGTTGTGTAAAATTAAGGTTGGCACTACATTGTGCCCAGATATTTGAGGTTTGGATCCTTAGTTATGAATTTCCTTGCTTGTATGATCTTAAGCCAGAGAAAAACCGTTGTATTTTAATCTTGCCTTTTGTGAAATTCTTTGGACTTTTAAGTGTTTACATACAACCATACAACATTGAGTATGGCACAAAGTAACACCAATTCCAGCTGTTTACCACACATGCTATGATATCATTCTAGGTTGAATAATCAAAGTTTTCACATGGAATTACAATACAGAATCCACAGCAAGGAAGTGGTATTTAAAAAAAAAACATGTCATGCTATATCAGAAAATACTGCATTAAAACTTTTATGACTAGAATTTAAAATGTGGTTTCCCTTGCTTATTTTAAGTTATTGGCAAATAGAGGGAGAGTGTAAATCTCTGAGAAAACCTTCCTCAGCATCATCCAATTTGTTTGGCTTTGCCATTTTATAAATACTGTAAGTTCTTAGGGGCAGAGAGTGTGGGCCAGGTCCTCAGCAGGTTTAAACCGGTTTCGCTCCACTGAAGTCAATGGTATCTTTTAAGTGTTTACATGGCTTAGCGCCACTGAATTTGCATATTAACACTTAAAAGATATCACTGACTTCAGTGGAGTGAAACCTGTTTACACCAGTTGAATATCTGGCCCCATGTCATCTTCTGTGTTTTCTACAGCACCAAACTCATTATTAGTACTTAAAAAATAACTAAAAATAAAATTAACAAATGTTAAACTAGGACATAATCTGATCAGCTATCTATGTTGAATATGTCAATCAACAGGGTTTTAGAATTACATTTGCGAGAGAGACTGGAAAAAAGCAAACTTTTCGGAGAGAAGCTGCATAAAACTTGATGAATTTTCTTTTTAAATTTTTGGCTGCAGGGGTGGGAGGTGTACAACAACTCCCTCCTTGATACGTGCCCAGTTTCACCTTCAGGGAACATTAATGGCCAAGAAGCAGACCTCTGAAAATAAAATTTTATGATGGAAATACTAACAAACCATTAACTACATGGCAGCTTTAGCAGATAGAACTATACTATTTCTTCCTCTTTTTATTATACACATTAGATCTATTGAAGCTGTTCCCCATACTCTTTTGAACGCGTGTATGACGGATTGTATATTAGTTTCCTTATTCTTGGCAATGCCCTCTTGTCTTATGGATTTGGAACCAAACTGCCAGTGGTCTTCAACAACATGTTCTCTCTCTCTCTTTGTCTTATAAGTACACCTATTAATAACTTGGGAGAAGCTTCCCATAGTTGAAACACAGTTAAAGTGGCTTAGGGTCAGATCTAAGAAGGATTCTAGGTGGACACCTCCTGAAGGTCGAAACATCAGACTGGACTTCTACATAGAGTGCTTCCGCCAACATGCACGGGCTGAAATTGTGGAAATGCAGCATCACTTGCCCCATAACCTCAGCCGTGCAGAACACAATGCCATCCACAGCCTCAGAAACAACTCTGAAGTCATAATCAAAAAGGCTGACAAAGGAGGTGCGGTTGTCATCATGAATAGGTCGGAATATGAACAAGAGGCTGCTCGGCAGCTCTCCAACACCACTTTCTACAAGCCATTACCCTCTGATCCCACTGAGGGTTACCAAAATGAACTACAGCATTTGCTCAAGAAACTCCCTGAAAAAGCACAAGAACAAATCTGCACTGACACACCCCTGGAACCCCGACCTGGGGTATTCTATCTGCTACTCAAGATCCATAAATCTGGAAATCCTGGGCGCCCCATCATCTCAGGCATTGGCACCCTGACAGCAGGATTGTCTGGCTATGTAGACTCCCTCCTCAGGCCCTACGCTACCAGCACTCCCAGCTGTCTTCGAGACACCACGGACTTCCTAAGGAAACTACAATCCATCAGTGATCTTCCTGAAAACACCATCCTGGCCACTATGGATGTAGAAGCCCTCTACACCAACATTCCACACCAAGATGGACTACAAGCCATCAGGAACACTATCCCCGATAATGTCACGGCAAACCTGGTGGCTGAACTTTGTGACTTTGTCCTCACCCATAACTATTTTACATTTGGGGACCATGTATACCTTCAAATCAGCGGCACTGCCATGGGTACCTGCATGGCCTCACAGTATGCCAACATTTTTATGGCTGACTTAGAACAACGCTTCCTCAGCTCTCGTCCCCTAATGCACCTACTCTACTTGCACTATATTGATGACATCGTCATCATCTGGACCCATGGAAAAGAAGCCCTTGAGGAATTCCACCATGATTTCAACAATTTCCATCCCACCATCAACCTCAGCTTGGACCAGTCCACAGAAGAGATCCACTTCCCGGACACTACACTGCTAATAAGCGATGTTCACATAAACATCACCCTATACCGGAAACCTACTGACCGCTATTCCTACCTACATGCCTCCAGCTTTCACCCAGACCACACCACATGATCCATCGTCTACAGCCAAGCTCTACGATACAACCGCATTTGCTCCAACCCCTCAGACAGAGACAAACACCTACAAGATCTCTAGCAAGCATTCTTACAACTACAATACCCACCTGCGGAAGTGAAGAAACAGATTGACAGAGCCAGAAGAGTACGCAGAAGTCACCTACTACAGGACAGGCCCAACAAAGAAAATAACAGAACGCCACTAGCCGTCACCTTCAGCCCCCAACTAAAACTTCTCCAACACATTATCAAGATCTACAACCTATCCTGAAGGACGACCCATCACTCTCACAAATCTTGGGAGACAGGCTAGTCCTTGCCTACAGACTCCCCCCAACCTGAAGCAAATACTCACCAGCAACCACACACCACACAACAGAACCATTAACCCAGGAACCTATCCTTGCAACAAAGCCTGTTGTCAACTGTGCCCACATATCTATTCAGGGGACACCATCATAGGGCATAATCACATCAGCCACACTATCAGAGGCTCGTTCACCTGCACATCTACCAATGTGATCTATGCCAGCATGTGCCAGCAATGCCCCTCTGCCATGTACATTGGTCAAACTGGACAGTCTCTACGTAAAAGAATAAATGGACACAAATCAGATGTCAAGAATTATAACATGCATAAACCAGTCGGAGAACACTTCCATCTTTCTTAATTTCTGATCTAAAAGTGACTATTCTTCAACAAATAAACTTCGAAAACAGATTCCAACGAGAGACTCCTGAATTGGAATTAATTTGCAAATTGGATACAATTAACTTAGGCTTGAATAGAGACTGGGAGTGGTTGAGTCATTATACAAAGTAAAACTATTTCCCCTTGTTTATTCCCCCTCACTGTTCCTCAGACGTTCTTGTTAACTCCTGGAAACGGCCCACCTTGATTATCACTTCAAAAGGTTTTCTCTCCCCCTACCCCACTCTCCTGCTGGTAATAGCTCATCTGAAGTGATCACTCTCCTTACAATATGTATGATAAACACCCATTTTTTCATGGTCTGTGTGTATATAAATCTCCTCACTGTATTTTCCACTTTATGCACCCAATGAAGTGAGCTGTAGCTCACAAAAGCTTATGCTCAAATAAATTGGTTAGTCTCTAAGGTGCCACAAGTACTCCTTTTCTTTTAGGGTCAGATCTGATACCCATATTCACTGTGAGCAGCAGACTTAACTCCATGAATGGTCCTATGTGACTTAAAGGTATCACAATCTGGCCCTTAATTAAGATTATTATTTCTTTGTTTTGTAGCCAGATGAATGTTCAGGCCATATTGTTAGGATCATCTATTTAGCTGGGTTTTATTGTATTTGAAACAATCTTCATGGAAAAAACTGTTTTGTTAATCAGGATGATTTTGACACGCACTTATAAAAATTACATATTGTGGCTATTTCTTCCTTTCCAATACACATAAGAACATATATTCATTTTTGCTTGGCCTTTAGTATTTTATAAAGTGAATTTTGTGTTTATGAAAAGTGCCAAACAGCAGCCCTGGAATTGAAATCTTCTATGTCTACAAAGCAGATGTCAAATAAGCTGTAACACTGATAGCTTTCCCACACTACCACACCAATATGCCTCAGCCAACCCCAACCTGGAGGTATCATTTCTAGGATTGAGATGGCAGTTCAGTTCCCCTAAACCTTTGGCCAAGCTATTAAGACTACAAACAAGGGTGCCAACCGTGGTAATTATGTTTGTGATGTTATCACCTGACTGCTAAGAAGTGCTCTGAGACCACCAACTTTTTTCACCACCTGAGTTGCTGTCAGATAGTAATAACTCACCTAAGTCCATTTTCAAGAGGTGACCTAAGGACGATGAACATTCTATCACATTTCAGATTGTCTTTAGTGTAATCAAGTATTTTGTAAGATGTTAGAGTTCTCATTTAAAAGTCAATATTTTCCATTATTAGATTTCATTGTTATTTCAAGAACCCTCTTAAAATATATTAAACAAACAAAAGAGGGTTAAATAGAAGGTGGATCAGCCTCTCAGCAGTAAATTGTAGTCTAACACAGCCTCTCTCTTACTGAAACCCACTTCAGGATAAGCTTCGTTCAGTCATTATTCCTAACAGACATAACCAATGGTACATGTGGTAATTCAAAAAACTGGCAGGAAAGCCTAAAACTATTCTCTTTATTAAGATAAATGGGGCCATGAACACTTGGTGGTCAGAATGAAGAAAAATATCTAGGGGAAAAGTCAGAATTCAGAATTCTTTTAAAATCAGTTTCTGCTAATAAGCATTTTATATAAAGATATTACATCCTGTATAGCCTTCACCAGAACCTCTTAAATCATTATTTTTTAAAAAAATTACTGTCTTCTATTATAATTTTAAGATTGTGAGTACCAAGACGCTAAAAATACTTTGGGGGCAAAAAGGGGGTGGGGGGGATTTCTGTTCTTTAGACTGTAAGACTTACAAGGCAGGTATTGTCTCTTTTCTATGTTTGACTGGGGCCTTTTGGCATTACCATAATTTAAATATTCACTACTAATAATACTAAAAATTAGGAGTCCTTGTGTCACCTTAGACACTAACACATTTATTTGGACATAAGCTTTTGTGGGCTAAAATGCACTTCATCAGATGCACGGAGTGAAAAATACAGTAAGCAGTACAAATATTACAGCACATGTATATTTATACATGTATTTTTCACTCCATGCATCTGAAGAAGTGGATTTTAGCCCACAAAAGCTTATGCCCAAATAAATTTGTTAGTCTCTGAAGTGCCACAAGGACGCCTCATTGTTTTTGCTGATACAGACTAACACGGCTACCACTTTGATACTAATACTGTTTAAGATACAGGGCCAGATTCTCAGTTGGTGAAAAACAGTGTTGGCCCGCTGAAACCAATAGAGGTATGCCAGTTTACACCATCTGAGAATCTCTCTCACAGTGCTTCTGTTCCATAGTTAACATAACAGAACAGACTAAAGCCTTGCCTACACTAGAAAGGCTTTGCCAATGAAAATCTAGCAAAAATCCTAATGGAGAGTTCTCTTATTAGTATAGCTTATACCAGTTCCCCAAATGAAATAAGCTATACCTGGAAGAAGTTTTTTGCCAGTGTAACTGTTTCTACAGTTTGGTTTTTAAGGACATAGCTATGTCACTTACAGCTGTAAATTTTCAAATTCTGATCCATCAAACTCCTATGTCAGCAAAACTTAAATATAGACTAGGCTGAGTCTGTGATGCGACTGTAAAGACCATATTTTCCAGATCCCTATGCAATATGACAGTTCTGGTGAGATGGAAAGGTTATTAAAAATCTCTCAACTCAAGTCACCTGTTTATCAATTGTAAGAAAATAGCACACAAGATGCATGGGACAATAGTCAGATGAACACGTTGTCTCATTTTCATCACATTGGGTAAATGGGAATTAGGTAGTGTCTTGTAAAAGATATTAAGATGTCTTGTTTGCATTAATTACAAGAACATTTGAGTCAACTGTTCCTGGCTTGTATTAATTTCATGATTCAAAATATCCTGACAACAACACATGTATATGTTTTTCATATTGGGACAGTTTTAATCTAAGTAAATTAAGAGCTGCAATGTGTGTTTCATCTTGCTGAATTTCATTACGCTGTGTTCCCGTATTATAATTACCCACCAGGATTCAGAAGGCTTATCATATCAGCCAGCAGTTTAAAAACAAAAAACACAGGCTTCATTAGGGTGCATTACACAGTTGGAATTCCTGGTCCTCTTTATTCACTAAAGGAGTGCAAGTGTAGTCTGGGGAAAACTCTGGTTTACACATTTGCACCAACCTTGGTGGAAAATATTCTGAGTGTTTTTTCCCTTCAACATGTGTCAGATATGGAAGGAGTGGGAATTGCTCAATACAAAAGTAAAATAAACTGTCTACAGCTGCACATAGCCAGTTTGTAATAAATACAAAAGGTCAGAAACTAGCAACTATCTGTGTGTGCAGATCTTTCCTATGAATATTTCCACTGGCTTCACATATGCTGCTTCCATGATTTCCCGTAATATGGTGGCTATGACATACTGTTACTAGGAAATTAGAACGGTGTATGTGGGAGGGGAACGTGCTGGGGGAAGGGCAGAAGTTTTTTTTCATGCTAGTTCGTGTATTCCTAGAGAAACTTCAATAGTAAAATTAAACCACAGAACCTCTCTGTTAAAATTCTAAATTAAACAAAAGCCAAGAAATGCAGAATTCAGCTTGAAACCCTTTCCTGAATGCACTGCCTTGTGCCTATCCATTCTGAAAACCATTCATTCACTCACTATGGGCCTGAGTTTGACTTCAGTGGGGCCTCAGAAAGTCTTAGGATGAGGCCCTATCAGAGCCTACCCACAAAACCTAGAGCTGCCACCCAGCCCAAGCTATTTATCATCCCCAGATTATTTTCAGACCAGCAAAACGTTATCAGGACATGACGTTGCGTGGTGATGTGATATTGTACAAAGGTCATGAAGTTGAATGACAACATGCATGTGTTTTTGGAAATGTCATTATACTACCTGGCCCCAGGATGTTGCTTACAACCACCATGCTGACACAAGTTGGCCTTCAGGAAAAATGTCAAATGGCAATAGACATGTATGGCTATGATAGTTAAGGGAATATTTCTTCAACTTATGAATTCCTTTTTGTTTTGTGAAACCCCCACGTTGTAGCAAAAACAGGGGCCTCAGGGAGTCATCAACGGCCACTTAGTTCCACCCGGGTAGAACAACGGAGTTGCGATTGGCAGAACCACTGACTTTTACAGACTGTGTGCTCAACAATCCCATATGGGGTTGGAGCATGGAAAAATCACCAGCAGAAGAAGAGAAGCAGAGAAAGGTGTCAAAGACTGCTCTTGGAAGGGACATGCTCTTCTAAGCAAGGAGAACCATTACAAAACTGAAACAAAAGACATTCTGGAGGAGTTGGGGAGGAGAGTCTTTGCCTTCCCCCACGGGCACTGACCAAAGGACTTTCAGGAATTATGAGGACCAGTGGAGGGGAGTGGCGGGAAGAGGGAGATAGTGTTCAGGCATGTATTGTTCTACATAGATCTGTAACTCTCCTTTGCTGTCAAAGAGTAAAGTGTGTGCTTGCCCTGTGACCCCAAAGAGATGAACTGTAAACCAGTGTCCACAGAAGGGGGAAACTCTGGGGGAGCATGCACATGTGACTGGGGAGACTTGAAAAGTTCAGCTCTGGTTTTAGGGTGTCAGAAAGTTGCACGGCAGACTCCCACCTCCTAAGGAAGGGGACCAGAGCATGTGTTGGAGGCCTAGAGACAGAATCAGTGACTGGACCCTTCCCAGATCCAACTGGTTTCTATGCATATGGGATCCAAAGGCTGAGTTTGATTTACAGATTCCGGTGACTGTCTGTTAGGGGGACTCATCCAGGGCTGTAACAATGACATTTCAGCATTAGATCTAATCATTTCTCCTGGAGTCATCATCATTCACCAAGTATGATGAATGGCTCTTTTTCTTTGTTGTTTAAACTGAAATGTATTAGGAGGCAAAAGTACAGCAAGTTTGGGGGTGGGGGAATACAAAGGAAAACAAGAAAAGATATAGCTGTTCAGATTTAAATGAGAACTTGTTTGAAATGTATGCCGGATAAAGGTCCACACACAGTTTTGTTCAAGCTGACAGGTTCTATTTTATTTATTAGTGAAAAAACCTTGCCTGGGACTTCCTAATTTTAGACAGAAGGGTTTTAATGTTGTCTGGCTTATCCACATCTTTACATTTTCTGCCAGGTCAGCAGCTAAAGGACTTGCACTTTTGTACAAAACCTAATAAAATTATGGAAAATGACAGCGAAGAGAAAATTAATGCATTTAAAATGTATTTTATAGTCTAGCACAGCCCAAAGGGAAAAAAGAAAATGGGAAAATGTATGTAACAAAAATGCAGGCCACAAGGAACAACAAGAAAAAGTATATTAAAAAAATGAATAAGTTACACAGACATACAGACCAGATACATGATTTGTGAACACAATCATTTCTTGGGCTGCAGCTTCCTGAACATAGCTGCCTCTGACCTATTGGAAAGTGGTTGAAGTCCAACCTGAGGTCTCAAGTGGAAAGACTGTGGTGTTCTCACCTCAGTCCCTAGAAGACAGTAGTCCTCATCACTAAAACCACATATAATTCAGAAAGTTGGCAGTCTTTGTTCAGGAGAGACCAGGTCTTAAGCTGCTTGGAAATTTGAACTTCCTCTCACCCTGAAGAGGGTGGGTTGTGTCAGATGAGGGTGAATCAACATGGAGAACTTTTACAGCTGGTCATATATATATTTTTTTTTAACTAAAAACTCCAAAATGGACTTGTGCTTTCAGCTCTACTTACTCTCCTTTCCACAATCATTTACCATAGCTATTAATAAACTGTATCTATAAATTTTTTTCTATTTGAGATGTTTTAGGCTAATAGACAAAAGCCAGATGCACTTGTAAAATGGTATTTTAACTAGAAAATGAAACACGTGTGTGACAGTAAGAGAGACCTATAGCTGGAAAATAAAGCTCATTGTTTCAATGGCTGGAAACAAGTTAAAACCAACTGCTTGTTTCACTAGGTATTGGTGTTGGGGTTTATAATCTTGCTGTCAAAGTCACGTTGTTACTCTTGGATAATTTTCTCCCCAAATTATACAGTTTACTTCCTATTTCTTGCTACATACACAGTGGAACAGTAAAAATCATCTGGTGCATATACTCATAAGTCGAAGTGGTCTGAAATTTTCTGACAATGTTTTTCTGTCCGAAAATGCCAATTGTTGACAGCAAAATGTTGTTTTGGAAATATCTCGCCTTCAACAAAAAATATTTCAAAACAAAAAGTGTTTTGATAAGGTCAAAATGTTCCATTTTGCCTTTTTTGGAACATTGTTCTGATTTTACATTTGGAAAGACGGTTACCTTCTCTGTAACTGGTGTTCTTCGAGATGTGCTGCTCATGTCTATTCCACAATAGGCATGCGTGCTCGCCACGTGCACTGGTGCCGGAAGATTTTCCCCGAGCAGTACGCGTGTGGGGGGGAGCGCCCCCCGCAACCCCTGGAGTGGTGCCTGCCTGGCGCGGTATAAGGGGAGCTGCGCGCTCCCCCCACTCTCAGTTCCTTCTTGCCGGACAACTGTGATGGAGGGGAAGGAGGGTGGGATGTGGAATAGACATGAGCAACACATCTCGAAGAACACCAGTTACGGAAAAGGTAACTGTCTTTTCTTCTTCGAGTGACTGCTCATGTGTATTCCACAATAGGTGATTCCAAGCTATATCTGTTGGAGGTGGGTAGGAATTCACAAGTTCTCAGGATGGAGCACAGCCCTGCCGAACCCGGCGTCATCCCTGGTTTGGGGGATGATCGTATAGTGCGAGGTGAACGTGCGAGGGGTCCCCCAAGAGGGACGGGGGCGGGGGGTGGTTGGGTGTGGAGGAAGTAAACTGGCTTGTCAAGGGCACCTCCCGGTCGCAGGTGAGGGATCACATGGTACTCCTCCCTGATGAGGACTGTTGGGGTGCCCCTGAGCGTCCTGTCAAAAGCTCCTTTTCCCTGCCTGCTTGCCCTTGGAGGACAGGCCGAGACTGCCTCTGAGAGCATCTCTTATGGTCCCACTGCTTCTTATGGGTGGCCTCATACTTCGGGAGGGCGGCCTCGGCGGGAGTCTGCTGCAGCTTGAACTTTGGTTTTGCCAAAGTCAGGACACAGAGGCTCAGAGTCTGCAGGTTGTGTGGAAATCTTTCATGCCATGCAGCCTTGTATCTGTTTCCGCCGCAAACAGAGCTTTCCCGTCAAATGGGAGATCCTGCATGGAAGACTCCACCTTGCTGGACAGCCCAGAGAGCAGGAGCCATGACGCCTGTCTCCTGGTCACCGGGGAGGCCATGGATCGTGCGGCTGTGTCCGCAGCATCCGAGGCTGCCTGCAGGGACACCCTAGTGACCGCTGCCCCTTCCTCCACTAGCGCCTTGAATTCCTTCCTATCGTGCTCCTGGAGGGAGTCCTCAAACCTCGGCAGGGAGCACTACAGATTGAATTTGTAACGGCGCAGGAGAGCCTGATGGTTTACCATTCATAACTGGAAGCTCAAAGATGAATAAACTTTCCTTCCAAAAGAATCCAGTCTCTGAGAGTCTTTGTTCTTTGGGGTTGGGGCTGACTGGCCCTGCCATTCCCTGTAGTTGACCAACTCGACCACCAGGGAGTTGGGCGCCGGGAGGGTATACAAGTACTCATGTCCCTTCGTGGGTATAAAGTACTTGTGTTCTGCCTTCTTAGAGATGGGGGCCAACAAGGCCGGTGTTTGCCACAGGGCATTTGAAATCTTAGCCACCCCTTCATGGAGGGGCAAGGCCACCCTACCCGGTGCCGATGGGGACAGCACATTAAACAGGGAGTCTGAGGGCTCTTCCATCTCCTCTGCCCGGAGGTGGAGGCTTGCTGCCACCCTCTTTAAGAGTTCTTGATGGGCCCTGAAGTCCTCCTGCAGGGCGGAAGGGGGGGCGAGCAGGCCAGTGCAGTGCTCTAGGTATTGGCCAGCCCTGGAGAGTCCACCACCTGGTCGGACTCTGGGCACAGTGCTGACAACATACGTCCCACCAATTCCTTTCTCAGGAGTCTGGAGAGGGAGGCAGATGGTGCTTCCGAAGCTCCAGGCACTGAGCGAGCTCCCACGGGGGGCTGCGCCGGAGGCCACGGTGCCCACTGGTACCATTGGGCCGGCCACGACGCTCGGTGCCACTGCACTTGCTGTGGCACCAGCAGGGCCGGCTGTTCGGGTTGGCTGGCCTGGCCCATCAAAGGACGGCTACAAGTGGAGGCGGGCTGGCATAAGATCTGCTGCTGTCTCTGGACCAGGAGGAGCGGCAGTGCCAGGATGTATGTCGGCCTTGGGACAGCAATCTCGACGTGGAGGACCAGTACCGACGGTAACAGCTGCTCCGCGAACGGCGTGAACAGGCGGACCCGTGATGGCAAGACACCGGCGATCGACTCCCGGGGCTGCGATGTCTTGCCGGAGACTTGGAGCGGGAGTCAGAGCAGGAATGGCGTCGACGACCATGCCATGACCGACCGCGGTCCCCCCTCTGAGACGAGGACCGTTGGTGACACCTGCCACGGTCCCATCAATATTCACTCCTTGAGAACAGGCAGTGCTGGGAGTCCCGGATGGACGGAACCCAGCCAGTCTGGTCGGCATCGAGGCGATCCACATGGACTCTGCCCTGAACGGTCGCTGGGCGTTGAATGGTGTCAAGAACATTCCCTCGACCGAGACCGGTACTGAGCCGGAGGCAACTACGGAGATCCCAGCAGCGGCTTGCCTCTGGAGCATGGGGCCGACATAATGTCCCGGGCCGCTTGGAGGGCTTCAGATGTGGACGGCATTCGGACATCCAGAGAGGCCTGTTCCAAAGGGGCCAAGCTACTCCACTCAACGTGAGTCGGAGGCCTGGGCCCCGGTAGAGTTCGAGGACTGCCCGACATGGGCCTAGCCTCTGTCCCAGACTTCCCTCAGTGTCGCTGCTGAAAGAGAGTGTCTTTCTGGCCCTCTTGGCGTGCCCCATGGACGGGGAGCAGTGCCGACTGGTTGATGGCACCGGAGGGTCACCACATACTGACGCCGCAGTGCTGGGTACCAGTTCTGAGCAGCGTGCCAGAGTCGGGGTCAGCACCAACTCCTTCAGGATGGCTCAGAGCCTAAAGTCCCTTCCTCTTTTGGACTGAGGCTTAAACGACTTGCAAATCGTGCACCTTTTGCTGACATGGGTTTCTCCCAAACACTGCGAACAGTCTGCGTGCGGGTCACTTCTTGGCCTAGAATGCCTACAAGAGCCGCATGACTTAATGCCTGGGGCATGCCCTGGCCCGGGCTCACTGACTAACTAAACAGCTAACTAACTACAGGTACTAACACTGAACAAACGAACAGTTCTGGGGATGAGCTACAGCAAAGCTGAAGCAGAGCAGTTCCGATGCTCCTTCCCTGGTGGCAAGAAGGAACTGAGGGTGCGGGGAGCACGCAGCTCCCCTTATATCGCGCCAGGCAGAGGGCGCTCCCCGCCCTACGGGTACTGCTAGGGGAAAAACTTCCGGCACCTGTGCACGTGGCAAGCACGCACACCTATTGTGGAATACACATGAGCAATCACTCAAAGAAGAACAAGACTTTTCATTTAATTTGTTGTAACACATATCTATGATAGAATAGAATATAAAATGAAAAAATGTCAAAATAGGAAAATAATATTTCAGTTTTGTTCACACTAGATGTTTCAATCAACTCAAAATGGAATTTTTTGGCATTTGCGTTTGTGGGAAATTTATTTAGTTAGTCCCATTCTGGAACAGAAGAAATTTCAAAATTATGAAACTCCCATCTGGTACCCACACTGCATTATTCCTAAATGATTATCTCCTACCAGTCAATGCTGTTAAAACAACCTCTTATGCAAAATCTGAGTAAATGAGCTTTGGGCAAAAGACATAAAACGGTCTCCCACAACCTGGAAACTGCATGTGGAATAACTGTATATCTCCTGAAGATCCCCTACATGGCAGTTTAGACAAGTGGGTTGAACTGCTTGCAATTCACCTCCCTCTCTACTGGTCTACTCCTACCACAACACCAAGCCCTCCCTCCAGGCTGTTTCAGAGAAAGACATCATGAACAAGAGCTCTAAGGTGCACAGGGATTGTACCTTGTACAGCCTGCCCTCATTACACAGTGGAATCACAGCATCCCTGCAACATCCATCACCATTATAGCAATGGCCCTCAATCATTGTATGTTCAACCAGGATGCACAGCTACACTAGAGCAGAAGCCTGGCTCACACTTCATATAAAAGCTGATCTTTCCACTTTATTGCATTTTTTCCAAAGGGCAGGAGTTACCATTATTTCCCATTTGTTCTCTATAAAGACTCTGTCAAAAGTGCATTACTGTAGCATTGTCATGGAAACCCCAAAGGCAGTAACTTTATTTAGGAAAAACATTTAAAGAAGTTTACAAAGCTCTTCTTGGATCAGTTCTGAGTAGAAATATCATTGTATACATTTTTCAGGAATAGCCATAGCAGAGCTCACTGTTGACTAGAGTAGGCCATTACCAACCTTGTTCGCACAGCATGAAAACATCATTCTAATTAGGAGGATACCAGAACCAGCTTTACGCTATCACCACAACTGATGCAAAGCTGCTCTCCCATAATAGGTCAGACCAGTTCTGGTCCCTCGACAACTGGACCAACTATTTTCCTTTTACACAAAGGAATCTTAACAACATTGGAACTACCAGATCAGATCAGATCCAAAGCCCATCTAGTCCAATATCCTGTCTCCAACAGTGGCTTGCCCCAAATGCTTCAGAGGCAGACCTAAGAACCCTGCAGTGACAGATGTGGGATAACCTTCCCCCAATCCAGTCTCCTCCGGGTCTCTCAGGCCACGACTATACTATGAGCTAAGGGTGTAATTCTCATGCTCACATACACATTTATCTTTATCAAATTTATCTTTTAGGGTGCTGGCTTTAGCCTTCCACGTATACAAATATAATCCCACTGTCTTCCTCTTCATAATGGCCCTCTCAAGCATCTTTCCCTTCTCCTGTCCCTCCATGTGCTCTTATCACCTCTTGATTACTCTCATTTTAATTAAATCTCCAATCCTATGATAGGATCAGCACAGGTACACCTTTTATCCATGACTTTCATGGGACTCCATGAAAACATACAGGCCTCCAAAGACCCTGCTGTAGGATAAAGGATCTTAAGTTGCAAGCTCCTTAAGGCAAAGAATTCATCTTTACCTGTACTGTAAAGTTCCAGGAAAATCTACAGCACCATATGGGAGGCGGTGTGTCTTGTGGACAGAACACTGGTCGGAGACCTGGTTTCTATTCCCAGCATTGCCATTGGCCTGCTGAGTGACCTTTAGCAAGCCACTATGCCTCTGTTTCTCTATTTGTAAAATGGGGATAATGATGCTGACCTCCTTTGTAAAGTGCTTTGAGATCAACTGAGAAAAGTGCTGTATAAGAGCTACGTATTACATTGCTACAGTAATAACAATAAATAAAAATTTATACTCACATATTCATGAGATTCCAGCACAGCTGTGGTCACCCCTGCATGAAATGGCCTCTGAATAAATCTTGTCAGTAGGAGCTAGATTTTTTTCCAACCTCAAATCCCTCCTGAATGAGATGAAATTGTGAAGGCCTTAAGAATAAGCCTGCCCACACATTAGCAGCAAACCAAATCCCTTTTCATTTCTCCTACCCTGGAAGAACCCAAGGGATTCTAGAATTCTTCATTGTTGTTCTTTAGGTTTCAGTGCCACTGAAAATAAGGAGAATCAGCATTCCTGTGCATGTATCCATCCTTAAAAAATGTGTGTGTTAAATAAGGTATTTTAAAAACAACATCATGAATAATGTTACACCATGCTGACTGCTGACTTTTTAAGTGAAGTGTCAGACTTCTGGTCAAACCCTTCAGCATGATGAACAGATACAGTGCAAGGCAAGTTTTTACCCTGCAGGGGGTTAAGCTGATGATGATCTAAAGAAAATGTTAACCACTTTACACCCCTGTATAAAAAACATTTGTTTCCAGACTGACAACCAAGGTATCAGCTAGAAGTCAAATGAAGCAGTCAAAATACTGAATGATGAAATGGAGCAAATTAAACCCTACCAGAACATTTAGTACAGAATCACAGTGTGAGATTCTATAAAGAATACACAAATACTGTTCCTTCACTATAAAATATTGTTTTATGCGTAGACCCCTACCAAATTCACAGTCCATTTTGGTCAATTTCATGATCATAGGATTTTTTAAATCATCCATTTCACGGTTTCAGATATTTAAATCTGAAATTTCACGGTGTTGTAACTACGGGGGTCCTAACCCAAAAGGGGGGCGGCCTTAGCGGGAGTCACAAGGTTATTATAGGGGGTCGCGGTATTGCCACCCTTACTTTTGTGCTGATGATGATGGCAGTGCTGCCTTAAGAGATGGGTTTCCTGCATACCAGGGAGGTTTCCAGAGATGGGTCTGACCCTGCCCAAGGAGCAGCCCCTGCAGGGGAAGAGGAAGTCCCATCGCTCCCCAGCACAGCCAGGACTAGCATCTGGAGACCAGCACATGGTAAGAGTCCCCAGCCCTGCCCCTCCCCTACACTAGCCAGATTTCACAGGAGAGATCCGATTTCATGGACCTTGACACATTTTTCATGTCCTTGAATTTGGTAAGGCCCTATTTATAAGGTTAACACTAAGCATGGGATTATATACTCTGGTTCAAAAAATCTAGTGAATTGCACTGTATGGCTTCTATACCATTTATGTTGTCCAAACCTTATTACTGTACACAAATAACTTACCTCTAAGGAACATCTACTGCATGTGAGAATGTGTGCTGCATAATAACAAATTACATTTATACAGCATTTTTCATCCCAAAGAAGCACAAACTGCTTTACAAATTTAAGCTTGCATGTGAACTACACACAGGGATCACACCCTCAACAATGGATATGCAGCCACCGCTGCAGTGAAATATTTCAACTATTTAACTAATCACAGAAATGCTATCCAACATTACTGACAGAAAGAGAAGAATATTGTATGGCAGGGGTCCCCAACGCGGTGCCCACAGGTGCAATGGCGCCTGCCAGAGCAGTTGTGTGCACCCACAGGACACCACGCCACCGAAACGCCACCGCCGAGCACGGCCGCCAGAGAACCGCCCGCCAAAATGCCACCGAGAAGCGTTACCGTTTCTCAGCAGCATTTCGGCGGTGGTGCTTCTTTCCGCTGCCGCTTCTCAGGGACATTTCAGCGGCGGGGTGTCCGGCGCCTGCCACAGTCTTCTGGGAATAGGAATGTGCTATTTCCACAGAAAGGTTGGGGTATGGCATCTAACTGAAATGCAAGAAGGTATATAGTTAGGCCACACAAATGACCCAGGACACTAGAATTAGCTCCCCTACTCTTAAAAAAGTGCTGTAGTAGCTTTTTAAAAAGAAAAAGTGTTCAGGCTCATAATTTTCATCTCTCATGCGAAGGAATGCACCCCATCCCCAACATCACAATAACTCTCCAGCACTGTGCTGGCACCCTGATTGAATAACAGTGCAAAGGAAAGAGCACCACGCACTGAATCATCAACTCCACTCCCCCACCCTATAGCACCTCTGTGTTCTTCAGAGGTGTCTCATCCAAATAGTGTGGACTCAGTCTCACCCTACTTAGATTGTGCGATCTGGCAGGTTCATAGCAAAAGGAGGTACAGCTGCATTACATGCTGTGCATTACATGTTGTGCATATTGTGTATTACACTCGGAAAACATTCGGATCCCTCTAATAAGATAACTAAAATGTCAGATGGAACCTAGTGTCATGAGAAGATGTTCATGTGAGAACAAGGATAGAAACTGTAGCCCATCATTTTCAAACTATGGTTAGGCACCTAAACAAAGGTGGCCTGATTTTGACAGACTTTTAATACCCACACTCCCAGAGAAGTTCGTGGCAGCTGCAGGTGCTCAGCATCTCTGAAAATCAGGCAGTTTTATTAAGGTGCATAAATATGGTACTCACATCTGGAAAGGCAGGTTGTGTCATTCCTACAAACTGATCAGTTTGAGTAAATGGATAGAATTTGGACAAGTGAGAACATTTGGATAAGTGTTTCCCAAGAGAAAATGGTGGAGGAGCAGAGTGAATCTCAGGAAACTTGGGAGGGAAGCCCAGAAAGACATGGAAGGGGAAAGGAAAGACACAGAGTTCCAGCCAAGCACTAGTTAATGCTTTAAACATGTGCCTGGAACTGTATATATATATGCTAGCATAAGAGGGAAATGACCCAGAACAAATAAAATTGCAAAGCAAATGCTAACCATGTTTTTCTTCCCCACCTCACAGGAGAATATACAATTTATCCTACTACAGTTCTATTATTTACCTTCTCCATGCCCCATGCAATTTGGAAGTGAAATTGTTAAGTCTTAATGTCAAGATTTAAAGGAACTGTTTCATTTTGAGTTCAAATGCTTCAGTTTGGCAGTGGAACATCTGCTTCAAATGCTTCAAAGGATCCTGACATTTACTACAGTATGCCCAAAAAAATACAAGTAACCTTAGACCATTACTGTGTACATTGTAAAACTGAGCATTCTTTGTATTCTGTTTTCTTTCTACAGTGCTTGTCATCCAGGTGCAGAAACGACATAGAGTTCGGCAATAAGAACTTTATTTCATCAGTATAGTTGCAACACACCTTTTATTAGGCTGATAAAAATAACACTTGTTTCTTAGTATAAAGAAAGATGACTGAAATAGGTATACAAATGGGGGTAAGGGGAATGTCCAGAAAATCATGTGGCAAAATCAAACAAAAGACTTCACTGTAGAGCACTTTTTCTTTGTCACTATAGGACTAAAGTTTAGTGTTGCAGTTATTTTCTGATGAATGACAACAAAAAAAAATTTATTATAAATCATCGTTTTTCCATGTGTTTTATGGAGGTTTCTTAGAACATGAATAAAATAATAGTTGTAGTAAGAAAGGAATTCTCTCTCACTGCACAGTATTGTTAATTTCTTTATATTTGGATTGAAAAAATGCTAACAGCCCCCAATAAATAAAAAGCTGTTGAAATATTTTTAAAATTGGAGCTTTTATACAACAAAAATGATCCAAAGGATCAAAGGAAAGCAAAGTCTATTCCTGCAAAATTTACTGAATATGCTTATATTAAGTAATGAAAACCATATTGTTAAATTCCTTGAAATTAGTGGATAACAAATGCAAAGCACAAATCACAACAATAGCTCAGACCAAACCATTTACTAATGTGGCAAACAAATGCAATATTAAAAGAACAGGGTACTTCTCAAATTTACACGTTCTGAACCTACTGTATTGGTCTAGAGACTAACTAACAATATATGGGCTGTTCAGGTGTCATGCCGAAGTCACAGTGAAAAAAATACCTGGACTGAAAACCACTACCTATCTTTCAAGCTCTTTTCTAGTGTGTTAACAGGAAACCACAGGAAAACTCAAATAATCAGTGAACCTGGACATACATCATTTGGTGGAATATATTCATGCAAATATGGGAGTAAGTGAAAAAGCTGCTGAATGAAGCTGAATCATCTTTCCAGAGAACTTGTAAGCAGCACATAGTGAATATGATTTCGTTTTTCAAGAATATTTGCTACCTGGAAAGGCTAAAGAAGTTGAGTTTAGTGAGTTGATCTAACAGAAGTTCTGTATGCTAACAGCTCTATTATGGCAGCTTAACAGGTGTGTTCAGAGATAGCAAGGTGAAGCATGCCTCTTCATCTCCCCACTCAGCATAGCTACAGAAGGGCCAACCCTAATGCTGCTGCCTATGCACTGACAAAGAGGGCGTCTTAGGTGCGCTGGGATCACCATATGGATGACATTCAAGAAAGGGCATACTATACCTGCTGTAAAGTGGTAGCAAGTATTGCCTGTCAAACTCCTACCAGAGCCCAAGGTAGCATTGTGCCTCTTTTCCTAGTGTCTCGACATTGAAGACACTTCCCCCAGCTCACAACAGCCACGATTTGGCCTTAAATTATAAGTGGAGTTAAATAAAAGGGAGCATTTAACAGCTTCCTCTGCTTAGGGGTTCACAGATTGGAGATCCCAAATTCTGTATTAGGAAATGGAGAGCAAACAGTGCCATAAGTGTTCTATTTTACTTCTACATGGAACATGGTGAACCAGAGAAATACACTAGTATTTTGGCAATCCATGACGCCAAAGGAAATACAGAGTTAAACAGTTGTCCTTTAGCGTATTGCTCAGCCATTCATTCAACCTATATAAACAAAGTAAAATGCTTAACCTAAAATAGCCTGATTTGTCCTAACAATTTTTTTAAATACAGAATTCAAGCAAAGCTATTTTACTCAAGGCAGAGACAAAATAGGCTTTGGCTTGCATAGGGAACACTATTGACTCTAACAAACTCCCAGGTTCTGCAGATTTTAAAAGAGAGGGTAGCACAAACGAGAATCTCTCTTAAATTAAAACCTCAGTAATGCTGAGCCCAGCTCAAGTCACGTTAAATTTGGGCAAGCAGATACAGTCATCTAGAAAGGGAGAGATAAAAATGAAATAGATAAGGCCTGTCACAATTTTTTCTATAGCATGAACTGGTATATTGTGATTATTGCAACAGAAATTCCAGTCTCCACTTGTGTTCAAGTTTCCTTTGCTTTTCTTACAATAACATAGTGTGTGTACAGGATTGTAGTGAAACCCCATATTTTATATGATGACTCCTTTTCAAGATTTAGTCGAGAAAATGGTAACATATAGTAATGCCCAGAATTTCCCAAGTTTAGGCATTACATTTATTTTCCTCTCCTTATCACAAGACAATCTAGAAAGACTCTAGACAAACTGTCCAAGTGTGTGTCACTTAAGTACCAATTGACACCATCAAAGGCAGCAGTTCATGGGGCAGCAACACAAGCGATAGCATTGGTAGATGTACAAGGAATCTCTCTGACTCTTTGGATTGAAGCCAGTTTGTCTATGACTTTTACAATAACTGGATTATTTTTATGTTGATGAATATCATTTTAACATAGAAATAAAAAAAATGCTTCTGTATATCCATATTTGGAATATACCCACACAATCAAACACTTTCCAGATGATTTTCTATGGATAAGTATTTCTAAGATTCATTTGGTTGAACATTTCATAACTAATTTACTGGTCTAGCAAATATAAATAAAATGTATCCATGTAAATCAAATACTAAACTCAAGTATAAAGTTATTATTAATTTAACAATAATACCTAGCTCTTAGTGCTTTTCATCCATAGATCTCAAAGATCTTTACAAAGGAAGTCAGTAACTTTATCCCTATTTTACAGATTGGGAAACTGAGGCACAGAGCCAATAAGTAGCTTGCCCAAGGTCACCCATCAGGTCAGTGGCAAAGCCAGGAATAAAATCCAGGTCTCTCAAGTCCCAGCCCAATGTTCTATCCGCTATGTCACACTGCCTCCTTATTAGAGGGTCGTGCTCTGACTGTAAAGTAACCTTTGTGGCTAAAAAAGTAACAAACTTTTTGACACCTAAAATAACATGCACATTTTGACTACAGAACACCTTGCAAAATTAAAACACCCCATTTATTCTATGTAGGAATATATGCTGGGCAAGGTAAAACCATTTGCCTATAGACCTGTCACCTGAATGAATTCCCTCCTGCAGTGACCAATATCTGAAGTGTCACAGAGAGCTGGGAAATTGCTTCCCAACTTCTGTCACAATCTACTATACCATGGGACTGAGATGTGAGTAAAATTTATACAAGATGCTATTATATTACAGCGACATTATCTCAATAGCCTTCTGTCCACTTGTAGATTTAGAAATCTAGGAATGACATGACAAAAGCAGAACAACAATAGGCAAGCTTACATAGAATTTGTCTACACGGCGAGTTAGTGTGCACCAACTGGGATGTAAATTCTAGTTCGCACCAACACATGACATGTTAACTGTCTGTGTGGACCCTTCTGGTACTCATAAAAGTCCCTAATTTGTATTGACATAGCCCCATTTCAAATAGTACTATGTCAATTTACAATTGGGAATTTTTAGTGTCTGCCAGCAGGGTCCACACGGCCAATCAGTATGCCACATGTTGGTGTACACTAGAATTTACACGAGTGGTTGAGCATTAAAACATCACGTAGACCAGACCATCGTAACAGTTTAAATCAAATCTCCCATTGTCTGACATATGAAGTTTATAGTTTTCATAGCTATTATCCAGTCACATTACAGTATTACAAGTTACTCCCGAAAACCGAGGGATTCGAATGCCATAAGAGGACATTCTACAAAGGAGAATCTGCATTTCAATACCATTGGGAAAACTTTGAAAAATTATGGTCACACTCAAAATAAAATCCTTTTTCACGGGTTTCATACGCGTCTACTACTTATAAAAGTCAATTTCTATTACAGTATATTATAGTAAAAGAAGAATGCAAAATCTAAGGCCCTGATCCTCCAATAAGCTTGACACCCATACAGAGTTCACTGCAGGATGAGAGCCTAAAATGAGACCTACCCATGCAAGCGTTGGAGCTGTTCCTTAAGGATCTGAGAGCCCTCAACTCCCACTGATGTCAGTGGAGCAGAAGGCACCCAACACCAGCTTCTGCTTATTCAAAAGTAGAAGTTGCTCCTGCCACCAAAGGAAGACAAACAGCTGAAACAAAATTGGTTTGTCTCTAAAATAGAAAAAAAATAACTTCTGAACTGATGGAAAAACATATGGTCTACTACAAAGTTTGGACTAAATTTATCTTCTGAACATACCAAGTACTTATCTGTGACATAATTAGCAAAGCTACACGGGGTAACCTATTTGTATTCTCACTTGGACCCCAATTCTGCAAAAACTTATGAAAATGCTTAACTATAAGCACATGATAGTCCCATGGAAATCAAACTACTCACGTGTTTTAAGTATGCATATATGATTTGCAGGATTGGGGCCTTCTTTGCTTTTAAGAATCTTTTAAAAAATAATTTAAATTCATCACTACTGAAGTCTTTTTTTCTGTTTTAAGAAGATTATGGACTTCATCAGCATCTCATTATCCTAACTATTGTAGTAAACTTTACTATTTATTATCAATAGAAGGCCCCAGTTTAAGATACCACTATAGCACATGCTAAAAATCCATCCCTAATGATTTCAATGGGACTCTAGCACATACTTAAACTTAAGCAAATACTTATATCTCCTGAATAGGGATACTTTCTTGAATCAGGCCTGATGTGCTCCCATTTTTCAAAGAATTTTCTAATTGGCAATTCAACCTTCTTTATACCATAGAGGGAATAATTCTTTTAGATTATTTTCCGTTGGAGCACATTCAATTCAGAATGCACGCACACACACCATATTTACATGTCAGCAGTGGCTTATGAGTGAAAAGCTCAGAATTTAATCTTCTGCATTCATACATGTTAATAAACTGAACACAAGTTTCTCAATTACTAATTTTCAGGACCACAGAGGCCAAAAAGGAAATACAGGCATCCAACAAAACTATTTTCAGCTCTTGGGAACACATATTCACCAAGGAAAATACTTTGAAAAATGTTCCAACAAACAGGTGCACAAATTAATTCAGATGGAGAAAAAAAGCGTATGCATGCATTACTCTCTATCAATGTTGTACTTCAACTTCTTTTAGGACCCAAGCATGCAAACTGTACCATAGAATCTCTATGGATAGTAATTCCATGCTCTAATAACAAGAATATAGCAGTTGGGATCTATTACCTGACCAGGATGATGACAGTGACTGTGAAATGCTCAGATTAGAGAGGCTATAAAAATAAAAAACTCAATAATAATGGGGGATTTCAACTATCCCCAAATTGAGTGGGTATGTGTCACCTCAGGATGGGATGCAGAGATAAAGTTTCTTAACACCTTAAATGACTGCTTCTTGGAGCAGCTAGTCCTGGAACCCACAAGAGGAGAGGCAATTCTTGATTTAGTCCTAAGTGGAGGACATGATCTGGTCCAAGAGGTGAATATAGCTGGACTGCTTGGTAATAGTGACCATAATATAATTAAATTTAACATCCTTGTGGTGGGGAAAACACCACAGCAGCCCAACACTGTAGCATTTCATTTCAGAAAGGAGGACTACACAAAAGTGAGGATGTTAGTTAAATAGAAATTAAAAAGTACAGTACAAAAAGGGAAATCCCTTTAAGCTGCATGAAAACTTTTTAAATACACCATAATAGAAGCTCAACTTAAATGTATACCCCAAATTAAAAAAAACATAGTAAGAGAACCAAAATGTATCACTGTGGCTAAACAACAAAGTAAAAGAAGCAATGAGAGGCATCCTTTAAAAAGTGGAAGTTAAATCCTAGTGAGGAAAATAGAAAGGAGACTAAACTCTGGCAAATGAAATGTAAAAATTTAATTAGGAACGCCAAAAAAGAATTTGAAGAACAACTAACCAAAGACTCAGAAAGTAATACCAAAAAAAAAAAATTAAGTCCATCAGAAGCACAAAGCCTACTAAACAACCAGGGGGCCACTGGATGATCAAGATACTAAAGGAGAACTCACGGACGATAAGACCATTGTGGAGAAACTAAATCGGTCTTCACAGCTGAGGATGTGAGGGAGATTCCCAAACCTGAGCCATTCTTTTAGGTGACAAATCTGAGGAACTGTCCCAGATTGAGGTGTCATTAGAGGTGGTTTTGGAACAAATTGATAAACTAAACATAATAAGTCACCAGGACTAGATGGTATTCACCGGAGAGTTCTGAAGGAACTCAAATGTGAAATTGCAGAACTACTAACTGTAGTCTATAACCTATCATTTAAATCAGCTTCTGTAACAAATGACTGGAGGATACCTAACATGACACCAATTTTTAAAAAGGACTCCAGAGGTGATCCCGGCAATTATAAGCCAGTAAGCCTGACTTCTATACTGGCCAAACTGGTTGAAATGACAGTAAAGAACAAAACTATCAGACATCTAGATGAAAGTAATTAGTTGGGGATGAGTCAACACTGTTTTTGTAAAGCCTCAACAATCTACTAGAATTCTCTGAAGGGTCAACAAGCATGTGGACGAGGGAGATCCAGTGAATACAATGTAGTTAGATTTTCAGAAAGCCTTTGACAAGGTCCCTCACCAAAGGCTCTTAAGCAAAGTAAGCTGTCATGGGATAAGAGGGAAGGTCCTATCATGGATTGGTAATTGGTTAAAAGATAGGAAACAAAGGGTAGGAATAATGGTCAGTTTCAGAATGGAGAGAGGTAAATAGTTGTGTCCCGCAGGGGTCTGTACTGGAACCAGTCCTATTCAATATATTCATAAATGATCTGGGAAAAGGGGTAAACAGTGAGGTGGCAAAATTTGTAGATGATACAAAACTACTCAAGATAGTTAAGTCCCAAGCAGACTGTGAAGAGCTACAAAAGGATCTCACAAAACTGGATGACTGGGCAACAAAATGGCAGATGAAATTCAATGTTGATAAATGCAAAGTAATGCACATTGGAAAACATAATCCCAACTATACATATAAAATGATGGGTTCTAAATTAGTTGTTACCACTCAAGAAAGAGATCTTGGCGTCATTGTGGATCGTTCTCTGAAAACGCCCACTCAATGTGCAGTGGCAGTCAAAAAAGCTAACAGAATGTTGGGAATTATTAGGAAAGGGATAGATAATAAAACAGAAAGTATCATATTGCCTCTATATAAATCCATGGTATGCCCACATCTTGAATACTGCGTGCAGATATGGTCGCCCCATCTCAAAAAAGATATACTGGAATTGGAAAAGGTTCAGAAAAGGGCAACAAAAATAATTGAGGTCTGAAACAGCTACCATATGAGGGGAGATTAATAAGACGGACTTTTCAGCTTGGAAAAGAGATGACTAAGGGGGATATGAAAGAGGTCTATAAAATGATGACTGGTGTGGAGAAAGTAAATCAGGAAGTGTTATATACTCCTTTGCATAATACAAGAACTAGGCATCACCAAATGAAATTATTAGGCAGCAGGTTTAAAACTAACGAAGGGAAGTATTTTTTCATACAACACACAGTCAACCTTTGCCAGAGGATGTTGTGAAGGCCAGGACTATAACAGGGTTCAAAAAGGAACTTGATAAGTTCATGGAGGATAAATTCATCAATGACTATTGGCCAGGATGGGCAGGGATGGTGATCTTAACCTCTGTTTGCCAGAAGCTGGGAATGGGTGACAGGGGATTGATCACTTGATGATTACCTGTTCTGTTCATTCCCTCTGGGGCACCTGGCACTGGCCACTGTCGGAAGACAGGATACGGGGCTAGATGGACCTTTGGTTTGACCCAGAATTGCCATTCTTATGTTCTTAAACATTGTGTTACTTTCCCTGCATGTGCAATCTATTCAAGACAACATATATCAATGTTTGTAGGATCAGACAGAACCTTAGAGTGCAAACTCTGGGCTTCAAATTTTATCTTTACAGACATTTGTGCTGTACTCATCACGGGTAGCATCTGAGCACGATACAATTATTTCATGAAAAATGGGAATGTATCTCATTTTGGGCATGAAATCTACATTACTTAGGACCACATCAGCCTGGCTTGATGACAAACAATCCAGGAATGCACAATTTTAATTTTACTATACAATTACAGCTAAATAAAATCAAATTTGTGCTTGAAAATGGATATTAAATTTTATAAATCATTAACCAGTGACATACTGAAATATAACATTATTTTGTTGCTTTTTAAAGTAAAGTAATTTTTAACAGTGGTCAGTTCAATGCAAGACTCACTTTCTTATTACAGCATATTAGACACTCGCTATCCATACATACAAATAGATAGTTTGCCTTACAACAGTGGTTTTCAACCTTTTTTTATTTGTGGACTCCTAAAAATATTTGAATGGAGCTGCGGACCCCTTTGGAAATCTTAGACACAGTCTGTGGACCTTCAGGAGTCAGCAGACCACAGGCTGAAAACCACTGCGCCTTACAACAGAGTCCTCTATCACTGCCTTAAAGAATTGCAATTAGTCCATTATAAACCACACTTTTAAGAAGTATACAATTCAGACATAAATCCCCTACTCCACGCTGAACCTTGGCCTTCAAAAGTTTCAGCCCAAAACCAATTTTTTTTTGTTTAATTTGGTTTAAATTAGTCTTTTTATGTTATAAAGGGTAAAAAAATAGGTTTATGGTTTTATTTTGGGCTCTTGTAACTTAAAACAGCTTTGATTTTTATCCCTTCCTGTTTGATTTACTTTCTTTTAAAAGACCAAACAAAAATTAAACTAAGGAATGAACAACAAAATAAAGCAATCCTTAACGTGGATGATTTGTGTTGGTTCAGTCTCCATGCAATCTCAATGAAGTCAAATGGGTTGCACTGGATGTAAGTCAGCAAAGAATGTGTACTAAAAGCCTTTGTGTATTAGAACACTTAAATAGTGATGATATTCAGATGTACAAAGACTGTTGACCATCTATAGCAATTATTTTTCCCTTAAGTGTCTGATATACCTTATTGTGCAGATTCACACTATGTTAAGTGTGCCTTCTACCCTGTGAAGCTCTTTGACTCAGCTGTGATCTGCCATCTCAATGAAACTAAATAAGAGCTTGAACAGCAGTGAACACAATGGGGGGTTACCACCTCCCCAGGTTAGCCCATCAGTCTGTGAGGCTATGTCATCAATGACAAAAGAGGTATGTTTTTACCTCAGAATAACTAACATGCCTCAGCTATCCCACTGTAAAATCTTCATGGAGACAAGTCACCATAGCTTTACTGCAAGGTCAACCAAGGGTAAGGGTTAGCTGACTTTGCTTCACTACCTGGCAGTAAACACAAGTGCCTTGTTTCCGCTTAGGATTTTACAGCAAGATCACTATGAGGTGTTTGTTATCATGCTGTAAAAAAGCAACCATTTGTGTCAGTGAAGACAAAGCCTGCATGTATACATTGTAGGCAATGACCCAACAGCATGTAACTGATCTGTAGGAGTCTTTGTGGTATGTTCTGTGAATAAGTTGCAGGTTAAGTACCACTGAGATCACTGTGGCTCCTTCATCTGAAGAGCTAATGATTCCACTAGAAAAAGGAGGATTTCATGGAGAGCATCTCAAGTGTAATTTAAGTAAGTTTTTTAAAAAATATATACAATTTAATCCAACATTAAAGCCAATGTTATTTATTCAGACCTCTATCCTTAGGTATTAGAAGGGTTCAACAACTGTGCCTAACTTCAACTATTAAATCCAATCCTACATAGAGCAAGGCTATGGGTAGAGATTTTATAACAAATTCACAAAATCTTGTTGTATGCCACCTTGTGTTTGCATTTATACAGGGCTCAATCATACATTTCTTGGCAGAAGTCCCAGTGAAATCAGGGTTTTGTCTGAAGTAAGGAGTGCAGGATCAGGCCCACAGAATGTTCTACTTTTAGAATAACTTAAAACATCAGCCTATGAATCACCTCTTTCTTTATTTTGTGAAGAAATGAGCAGGCCTGCTGACATATACAGAAAATGCTCGTTTCCTCCTACAGAGAGCTTTTTGTGAATGGGGACCTAACACGAATGATTAGATTTTAACTTCTCCTTTTAGTTTTACTTTTGCAGCCAATAAACCTTGTGTAAGCACCTGTTTCCACAGGGATCTTCTCAAAATAACAATTTTTGGACTCCCACACATTAGTAGAATGAGCCTGGCTATATGCAACATTTTTGGTGCCATATTATGTATCTTTCATATTTTCTTCAATAAGAATGTTTTGCTTTCTGCTAGGCTATACATCGGCATTTAAAGCCAACTAAGCTTCCCTTTGCAAGAACAACTTAGGACAAGCTAATAGCCATCTTTCTAAGAGATTAAAAGAGATCCTACCCATCTTTGACTTTATGATTGCTATTATGATAATCAGCAGCAGGAGAACAGCACTAATGCCATATGAACGTAAATATATTCTGCTTTCTTATGCTGTATAATTACAATATTTTGCTCTTGTGGTTTATTAAAGCCACTGTACTTATGCTCTTGTAATTCATATTGACCTACATTTCTCTCAATATATTTTTCTCTACATACATAAATATGAACATGAATAATTATTAATTAATAATTATCAAGCCAGTCAAAAACAAAAGCCAGGCCCATGGAGTTCCTAATGAACATTTTAAAAAAAAATCCTGCTGACCAGGGCTTTATTTCCTTACAAGTCCTTACAAAATAAATCAGAATTGCATAAAGAAAAGAAAGGGAAAAAGAAAGTAGGTTTATTTGCCCATAGCTTCCTGGAGAGACCTCTGACACCTTTCAGGTCTCCCCAATCAGTATGAAGGGAGATGGTTATATACCCTACCCTATTTCCCACCAGTCTTGACCCAGCCCAGGACTACAATTATGCCTGCTAGGATGGACTAAATTTCCCAACAACCTTGGCTCTCCTGGATCTCAGGGAGAAACAGGGCTGGGAACTTCCCTGACCCAGCCTTGTCCCTCACTATGGAGGGGAAAGAAGAGTTCCAACCCATCCTCCACATAGAACTCTGGTCTCTGTCACTAAAAACAATCAGAAGCATGGATGTTCCCCAAACTGCCTACCGGAGACCACTTGCTTTCTTTCAGTGACAGCATCCCCTAGCTCAGAGGGCTTGTTCTTTTAACAGGATAGTGCTGGCCCAGGAGAGTTTCACCCTTAAAGGACCAGTACACCTGTTACAAATATGTAGACATCTATATCCCACTACTAAATCTTGCTTTTAGTGAACTCCAACGTTACAAGCAGAGAGCTAACAATGATTGCATCTGAAATAGAACAAAGAATTACATGACACAGAGCAGGAGAAAGTTTCTACTGGTTCCCTTTATTTTTCTTTTTATGCAAAAATAACTAGCAATTTTAAATGAATTTTATGATAAATAATGTGCTTAGAGATGTCATTGTTTAATAAATTCTTTAAATAGAATATATCAAACTCTGATAAAGTGTCTATTTTATAATGTCATAACACTTGACTGGAATAATAAAGAGGCTTCCTGTCAAGTAGTATCTCTAGCCTGTTTTAGTTCTGCAGCCCACCCTGGAACTTGGGAAAATAATTTGTTGGTCATGTCTGAGCAAATATTTTAAGAGATGGCTACAACTAATATTCATAGTTCTCTTTTTACTTCTTATTCACACAGTTATGTTAAGTGTATTTTCCATTTTGCATCCTTTAATCTTTGACATTGGAATAGGAATTATGTCGTCATAAGTGAAATGACTGATGTAATGACAGATATCTTACATCTTTTACCCAGACCTGATATATAAAGTTTGTCCATTTTCCCTTCATTTGCTCCTTCCTGTACACCTGGGTCATATTCCCTTCATTAACAGAGAAAAAATTACTAGAACTGCTGACTTATAAATTCTTCCTATCCAACAAACAGAAGTGAAAGTGCCAAGTCCTTCAGTCTGATGACCTCTCCAGGGGTCAGCTAAGAAGATGGATAAACTCACTTCCACTCTTAAAATATTCCTTCCTTTCTACTTCACAATTAAAAAAAAACAAAACAAAGATTTTTCTTTTTATAGCTCCAGAGACTACAGCTGCAGTCATAGCACAACCAAAATCCCCTTTTCATAAGGCCAATATTCATGACTCCTTTTAGCTTCCACTGGCTGCTTCAATTACTCCTTCAATCTATCCTCAAGACAAACGACAGACTAGTGCTCACTTTGTTTTTCATTTACATCAAATTACCCCATATCATCTGTCTTGCTATGATTACAACAGCCAAAGTTTCAAAGGAAGCCATAGCACCCATAGAAGACACAGCAACGCAATTTCCTATTACTGGGCTTATACATAATGGTGGAAATCATCAAGCAAACAGTCAAAAAAAAAAGAAGCCATCTCAGCCTAATGGAAAGGTGGAAAAGTATCTGTTTATTTCCTCTAGATCACAGAATGCCACAGCCAGAAACAAATTTCATGTTACAAGCATGCTGTTCAGTGCCTTAAAGGGTTAAAGAGTCGTTAGACATAACTCAAGTTACTACTCTATGGAACAACCCTGGGACCTCCAGGTACTTGATTAGCATTCCATATAAATATCAGTATTCCTAAAAAGTCAGGACACACTGTAAAATACTCTCCTGATATTTGGACACACACACACACACACACAAAATCATAACTGATCAGATAAGAAAATCAGGGTAGAACAAACAGAGTTAGTTAAATTAAACTGCCACTCTACTATCCAATGACATTACACTACATACAAGGTTTTAAATAATGCTTCTTCTACAGAGACAACTAGAACCAAAAAAAGATATTATTTTCATTCACATTAGTTCAATCAAATTAGTTTAACAGGATTGAAAAGCTCTGTCAAAATACAGGCTGACTCGTTTGAAGCCATAGAAACACGCCCTTTTTGCTGGTCAGAACAGCACCTAATTGTCTCTGTAGAAGAGTCAATACATAAACTTTTGTTTATAAAATAAGATCAGTGGATAGAATGGCACCATAATGGAACTACCAGAATCATCTCTATTCTCCCTCTGATTTCTTTCTCTGATAAAAGCTAACCGGACTAAGCTAAAACAATTAAAAACACACCCTTTTTGCACATCAAGACAAGGACCTAGGTTTTCAAGCCATTTAAATGTTGATGAAAATGTCAGTTTTTAACAACCATTGTCCTCACTTTCCAGCCTGGCCCCAGAAGATATGTTCTCCTTTTGCCTCTAAAGGCCACTCAGCCAGCAAGCAATAGCCAGTCCACCAGCTGCGAATTCTGGTTTAGCAAACTGCCTTTAGTGTATCGGACCAACACTTGCAGAGTACTGTCACTCGAAAGCACCAGATTCACAAAATAAATTAACAATAAAATGATCTAAAACACTAATTCCGATCATCTTCATTATAACACCTAAGCAACAATGTTTGAAGGAGACTAGTGTAATGAATGCAACATTTATCTAAATTTATATAAGCCTAAAGACCCAGAAGGGGAAAAATACTTTTACATACACACAGACACACCATATATATATAAGAAATATATAATGTGTAGGAAGGCTCTGTGCTACAGAAGAAAAATACATGTCATGTGAAGCAAAATGATTATGGTAAGTATTGTTCCTGTAAATCAAATTAGCAAATTTAACATGATATGTTGGCAGGAAATTTACAGTACTCCTACTCCTGGACTGCTGTCCCATAAAATAAAACTATGATTTATCAAATACATCAAACCGACACGACTGAATTCATAACATCCCTCTCTTCAAATTGGATCCATGTCCTTAAGAATGATTTGCCCTTTACATGCATAACCACTACATATCATGAACAACAAATTTTGCAACTGACACAAAAGTGCACTTACAAGGGTTTGAAAATGTATATTCTACAAAATATTATTTAAAAAACAGAGCTGTTAAAGAAACAGAATCTGAGTACAGGTTAAACTTGTTTAATAGGTTTCTACTGTTCTATAAAAATAGTCACTATGGCTCTGATGCAGCAAGGTAATTAAACATGTGCTTAAATGCCTTGATGAACTGAGATCTATAATTGCCTCCAGCTGTTTTTGCCAATTTTGCTGCAAGTAAAAAAGCAGTTTTTGCCAGTGAAAACATACTATAATGTGTGCATCACAGCACAAGTTATCTTGACTCCACCTTTCTGTGTTTCTCACTCAAATTCTGTAGGGCTTTATTTATACTCAAGTTTCCGTAGGGTCCCTGGTTTTATTTGAGGACTTTATAGAGACTAAAAGGGAAAAAAGAGAATTATGGATATACACTAAAATGAGGTTTTTGATATATTTTCCTTTTCTTTCTGTCTAATTGATACAGAAAACTTGCTGGAGACTGAAACTTGGCAAGGACAAAAAGGGTCTAATTCTTCAAACACTTGATACTGAGCATACTGGTTATTGCCAGGATGTGATGGATGCAGTATAAGAAATAAACGAAAAGAACAGAAACAGAATTTTGATTTCTAAGGGGGTTTTCAAGGCAGTAAAATCTATATCAAGTGGTGCCTGCGAGATTAGACCCTTGGGTTTGACCCAACTCCTAATGAAGTCCCTGGCAAGAGTCTCAGTGACTTCAGTAGGAGATGGATCAGGCCCTTAGCTCTCCCAGGTGATTAGCATCTTTCTTGCATTGGGAAAATATAAGTTCAGAGGGTACTTGCTAAGAGTTAATTTTTTAATGGCTTTTAAACATAACAGGTAAGAAGGTAAAGCAAATCAAAGGAGCATTAAAAAGAAATCACCCTATTACCAAACATAGGACTAGAACAAAATCCTTGTAAAATAAGGCCATGTCTACACTACAGGTTACATCAGCATAATTTCTCTCGCCAACACAGCAACCACCGTTCTCGGAGGCTGGAGTAGTTAAGCAGATGAGAAAGCTCTCTACCACTGGCTTAGAATGGCTACATTAGAAAGCTTACAGCGGTGCAGCTGTGCTGCTATAAACTCTCTAGTGTAGCCATGCCCAAATCTCCGAGATCTGCCGAGTTTACTTTTTTTAAGCAGAACCTAAAGAAACTCCATTTCCTTTAATATCACAGGGCACAATCTTACTGCCTGATCTGAGCGAGGACACAGCAGACAAAAGGGATGCTGCTCTCCAGCAATTATTGGGACAATTTGCATGAGGGAGATTATAGCAGTAGCAGTCAGGAGAGAGTCTCCAAGTTATAGCCTGTCATCCCATATGGGCCATTAGCATACAAGAATCATCAAGACAATCTATTGCTGGCAAAAGTAGTGTGCTAGTAATGGAGAAATGCAGAGGAAAGAGATCATGGAACATAAAACTGATTAAAATGCCGAGAAACATAAACAAGAACTCATGAACCAAAAACACTGAGGATTCTGAAGTGAAATTATCTGAAAAAATACCCGAGGACCAGCAATCATGCTAGATCCACGGTTACATTAGCCTCCCTTCCTGCTTGTTTTCTCCTGACATAAGTTTTTAGAAAGGGAATTCTTACTCCTGTCATTCTGTCAGACAAAAACATTCCTTCATGCAGACTTCTGGAAGTCACTGGATTTTCCTTCTCTGCCTGCCTTTTCTCGGCACTTCAATATAAAATCGGAGGGCAAAATGGTTATGGTCTACATTCATCCCTGGAAATTCCACTGGTTTTAATTGTTACTCATGGATATACTTAGCTCTATATTTAGGCCTATGTGCAGTTTTACATGCCAGTTCATTCTGTAAAGTATAGCCATGGTCCATGAATAAAATGACTTTTAATGGATGGATTTACATGCAGAGAAAAAGATACAGGTATTATCATTGCTCTACATAAAAAGTATGTCTACATTGCACACTTCTTATGGCAGCACTTAGAATACATACACTGCCACACCCCGTATGGGTAAAAATAGGAGTGTGGACAGTGAGGCACTGCTCAGGTAAGTAAAGGCATGCCTGAATCCTTAGGGCACTGGTGGGCAACCCACAGCCATCTGGGTAATCTGATTGCAGGTCATGAGACATTTGGCTGACATTGACCATGCACAGGCACAGCCCCCTACAGCTCCCAATGGCCGCAGTTTGCCGTTCCTGGCCAATGGGAGCTGCTGGAAGTGGCGGGCAGCAGAGATGTGCTGACCACCGCTTCCTGCAGCTCCCATTGGCCGAGAACAGGGAACTGCGGCCACTGGGAGTTGTAGGGGGCTGTGCCTCTGCATGGTCAATGCAGCAAAATGTCCTGCAGCCCACAATCAGATTACCCTGATGGGGCTCATGTGGCCTTCGGGCTGCAGGTTGCCCACCACTGCCTTAGGGTATGTGACCCTAGGAGCCCTTTAACACCAACTAGCAGAAGGCCCACCACACCGTAATTCATATCCGGCCTGATGTACTCCTCACTACCCAACACACTGTTGTCATAATATGTATCAAAAAGGTGGCATGTAAGTTATGTAAACTGGTGACACAGTGGTCCTGAAAATCACTGTGTGATGTACGTGTGGGTTGTGCTCAAAGAGTTATATATGTGTGCTGGAACTATGTTCTCAAAATGTGTTTGGGAGGCAGTGCATAAAACCAGACTGCCCTACGCAAATGAATGTGGATTTTCCTGTCTGACCAGCTTGACTAAAGGCAAAAGACAGTGAAAGTACATTTACATAGAAGTTACACAAAGCAATCAAGTGAACAAGCAGTGGAGGAGACTGGGGGACAGAATCTGCACCACCAGATGCTTTTCTGGCCCTTGAGACAAAGCCAATGGGGAGCAAAAAGACATTAAATTATCTATCCCTTAAGAGACAAAAAAGGCCAAAGCTCTTGGAATCTGTGAAGGATGGATCCTTCAACCATGTGTGTTGAAGACTCTGGGATCTGACATGGGAGAGAAGTTGCATGAAACCAAGACTAATCTGTTAAGCTTTAGACACTAGAAAGCGTGTTTCATTTTGTTTCGTTTGTAATCATATCTTCCTCTTTTCTCTTGCTTATATCACTTAAATCTCTTCCTTAATAATAAACTTATTCTTGTTTTATTACAAAACCGTCTCACTGCTGTGTATTAAAGTGAAGTGTGAGTCTTCAATTAACTTTACAGAGTAGTGTGTGTTCCGTCTCTTTGGAGGCAGGGAACTTAATTTTTGTGAGTGTCCAGTCTCTGGGGGAACTTGGGAACTAGGGTTCACTGACTGCCATCTGCAAGGCAATGTCTTTTTAGACTGGCAGAGTCTCAAATAGTTTGCTGGCCAGGCAGACAGGCTGGAGTGTCAGGGAGCTGACACAGCTTAGTCACAGCAAAACTCTCACTTATGGAGGCAGAGGGTAACACAGCAGTTTACAGTTCTGGGTGTCCTGAGCAGAACATTCCAGGGTATAGACTTTACACAGCTCCCTACACATCCAAACAGTGCCTTCCCCATCTGCACTGCTATTTTTGGCAGCGCAGTGTTCCACTGCCAGAGTCTTTTGCTGCAGGGAAAGGCTCTGGCAGTGGGGAACTGCTCCGGTAGAAAGAGGCAATGAGGAAAGGCACCTGCTACTGGAGCCTTTTCCCACTGCAGGGAGCTGCCCGATCCTTTCCCCACCACAGGGAAAAACTCCGGCGGTGGAGAGGCAACAGGGAAAGGCTCCACAAGTGGGAGGCAGTGGGAAAAGGCTCCAACAGCTCCCCTCTGCCAGACCCTTTCACTGACACATATTGGCACACACCAAAGTGTGAGTACAGCCTGCTTTTCACAGTGGCATGTAGCTACACCTACCCTGCACATCCCCACCAGTGGTGTGCAGTGTAGATGTAACTAAAGAATAAATAGACCAGTTTGTAACTAAAAGGCCCAGTCCAGTTCCCACTGAAATCATCAGAAAAGCTCCCACTGACCTCACTGAGAACAGAACTGGTCACAAAAGAGAAAGTAGAGAACACTAAGGGCCTTGATCTGCCCTTAGAAGCAGATGGGTATGGCTCCCACTGACTTCAAGTCAACAAGGGTCATTGGGATTTAAAAGCAGATTACAAACCCCACCTATGTGCCAGCCAGGAAGGGTGGGAACACATGCACTTGCAGTTACAGGAACCTCCACTTGCAAAATGAATGTAATACGAAAAACAAATTACAGATCGCTCTGTGGTAGTTTAACCTGTTCACCCATAACAACATGAACTCAGGTAGGTAAATGTGTTACTAATCTAACTCAAATATGACTTCATCATGCTTAAGCTTCAGACTGTATTCCACTCTCACAAGAATATTCTCCCACTGCCAACTCCCCTAGATGTAGATACATAAAAAAGGATAGAGTATGAGGCTCGTACCTAGTGTAACCTATGGACACACAATAAATAAAATTCTGGGTTTACATGCTAGTAAATTTATTTTTAAATGATTATTGGTTAACTTTGTTCCAACTGGGTTAAAAATTTCCATTGTTATATTAATTCTCAGTTCTCCCATAGGTAATTCAAGGGTGGAAACTAACTTAATTTTCCACTTGAAACCATGTTCTCCTAATAACTTTAGTGTTAACATTTCTGCTAAGACAATCACTGCTTTCCATTTTCCCCTCCAGCTATGACTGTTCACAGCCACAGTTTGTTAGAAGGACATACTAAACTTCAAACTTTTATGAAAATGCCACAACTCTAATCCACAAACTAATCCAAATAAAGTTAGTATGCACCTGCTCCGAAACCTAATGCTTCTTCTATGTATTTGGTGAAGTTGTCCTGTTCTCTGTTAGTTATTAGTCTGAATCACATCCTGTTTGGTTGTGGGGGATTTTGTTTTGTTTTTTGGGGTTTTTTTAATTCAACTATGATACTCAAAAGATCTCAGGGTTTTTATTTCCAAAATTTTATAGCTAAACACAGTTCACTTCTCTGAATACCTCTGCAGATTTCTTTCTAAACAAACCCACACATAACACACACACCAGCCTTACTGCACAACTTAGACTTAAAACAAACATTTGTAATGCTGTTTTCCAACACAGAAACAAATCAACACTGTGAAGAAGTGTAGAGTTTATATTAACTCCAGAGAAAAAAAAAGAAGTTCAATATATCTTCATTAAAAAGTAAGTGAAATATGAAAAAGCTAGTAAGGAACAGGAGGGGAAGTTCAACCTTTAGCTGAACTATTACAAATGGCAAAAATAAATTCAGAGGGAGGAGGGTAAGTGAAGGGGAGGATGTGAGAGCTGAGATCTTGCAGCATTTTTTGCAATAGTTCCATCAAGTTTGTTCGCTTCCAGATGACTTATAGTGAGTTTACAGACAAGGCAAGAACACCTGACAGAGGATATTACAAAGACATCCTCACTGTGAATCTGTCATCTCTTCAAGTCTTGCTTCCATCATTGAACTTGAAAGAAAACAGGAAGGACGTCAAAAAAACAACAAACCACCAAAAACAAGCTTTTTAAAAAACTCTGACTATTCAGACCATGACCAAAGAGAAACATCTTATTTGAAACACATTTTTCTGTATTCTATAATCTTTTTGTTAACGCATTGAGTTCCTCAACCTACGCTATTTTAACAAGCGCGTGCACACAAACACACACACACACACGCAAATAATTACTTTTTCTGTTTACTTAAAACAATTATGCAGGATTTCCTGAGAACATGATTTTCAAATTAGGGACAAACCAATCTGAAGATTCTTTGTTTCCTTTACCACAGGAAATGTAGTGGATTTGGTTTTAAACTCAATTTAAATATCAATTTAAAAACTGGGAGTTCTTATCTGTGACTGAGCCATGGCAATTAAAAAAGTTGGGGAAAGCAGTGTGCATAGCTGTTGAAAATATCTTTTAGAAACGTTACATTTAATGACTCTCCAGTGCATGTCTGGGATTTCTTTGTAATCTTCTTGAGCAATGTGTAATATTTTGGCAAGATCCCAAACCTGCTCAGTTAGCAGTAGTAAAGAAAAAGAAAGGCAATAAAGGGAATTTGTTGTCTTTTTTTATTATTAGTTTCAGAAAATTTAAACATAAAGAAAATCTTGATCTACATTAACTTCACCCTGTTGCTGCATTCCAGAAATTTAGCACAGATTTGCATCTGCTTCTTTCCATATCAGCCCTTACCTGGCCTAAACAATTATTGTGCATGTGCTGACCAGCTGCGAAAGAAATGGGGTGGGGAGAAGCTACAGAGCTTTGGATTTGGAAAAGCAGAAAGCTGAATTTCCTGGCTCACCCTGTGGCCCACTTAATGTCTTCAGTCAGATGACCAGCAGAAGCGAGTAAATTACACAGAAGCATATACTGAATGTCAAGTCGTAGATTATACCCATATCCAGTCTCTCTTTCTGATCATGATAGTCTTGATTTAAGAGAACTGCATTCTAGCTAGACAAATCTTAGTTTTTAATTCTCCCCATGGCTCATGTCAGTAGAAAGACAGATTTGTGTATGCAGCTAAGAGTCTGCATAAAAATGCTCCATTTTAACAAGTTGGTATTCTTCGTTTATGAAGCTGACAATACAATACTGACTTCCTTTCATTTTTCCTTTCATTTTAACATATAACTGGGATATATTTTAATGTAGCTGTATAATTCGATAGAACATCCAAACAGATATACAGTTAAATGAACAGCCTTTTTGGATTTAAAAAAAAAAAAAAGACAGATTTAGGTTCTTAAAAAGTAAAAGCTATGATAAATGAATAATTTGTCTAGATAGTGTAATGGGATATACTTTTCCAGACACTGAAACTATTATTTTTTAACATTTGTTTATAAGGAATGTGTTTACAGAGATGTGTTCTTAAAGGGAGTATCAAACATAAGCTTCAGAGATGTTACAGGATTAGAGAAAACCATATGGTTTGTTTTTCATGTTTGCTCTAATTTTTGGTACATATATCATTAGGGGGGGAAATTATACTTTACAACTAGAATGGCTGAAAACAAATTCTTGACTTATTTCATCTTTTTAGGTTATTGTTTCCAGATTTGCTCTTCCTTTAATCCATTTTCCCATCCCATCTTCTGTTTGTTTGTGGCTAATGCTCATGGCTGGGGAACAACATTAAATGAAAGAGGGGGATACAGTACAAACCACAGCTGATCACGAAAGTCTTGCCCAAATGGCACACAGACTTTCCAGTCCCATCCTTTCCCCTGTAACACACACACTCTCTTTTTGTTTGATTGTTTGGAGGTCAGCATTTTCACCTGGTACAGTAAAAGCCCTGTCACATTCAATGTTATAATTTCAGATCTGATGCTTTCCAGCAATGGTAGATTTTGAATTCATCGGCTTGTACAGCAGCTGTCTGCAATATGGGTTGATCTACTGTCCTTGTCTTACACTTCAAAAATTTTTTAAAAAACTGTGATAATCCCCCTAAGAGTGAAGCTGAAAAGCAGCATTACATTAACCCACATGTGGCAAGCACAGCATACCCTCTGCCTGTGCTAAGGATGCCATTATGTCATTAACTTAACTAATCATCAACTTCAGTCGGTTATATTGCACTCACTTTCACAGTGGTGTGGAGACACGCAGTCTGTGTTATTTTTATTATTATGACAACTATTCTTACATATTTATTTTAAAACATCTGCATGACAAACAAATGGATTTAAACAAAAAATTGCTGAGATAGAGTGAATATGACACTTGCCACATATTGCTTATTTATCTACGTTTTTCTTGGGGGGATGATGGGGATCCTGAGAGGTTGGGATGCAAAACTGAACCTTCTGTTGCTAGAAGTACAGAAAACTATGGGAACAATCTGCTGTAGGTGGGGTGCAAACTCTGATTAATAATGTCCAGTCTTTTGACTTGCAATTGTACTGATTTTTTTGTTTGTTTTTAACAGTGCACAGAACACTAGATGGATGCTACATCAATACAAAAACAAATAAACGTAGTGTACATTGTAGCACATGGTAAATGCTTCTGTTGTGGCAACACAGTTGAATGAGAGAGCAAACACACACATTTCACTTAAAATTAGGGGATACACCTAAAACAGCCGAACAAAAACATTCAGATTGCAGGTCTGACCTCAGTTCATCCAATCATAATAGGGTGTTATAGCTCATATATTCCTCTATTAATGATCTCAGAAGGCGCAGGACTTCACACGTCCAGAGGGATTCACAGTAGGATACCCAAGGACTATATAGAGAGTTTAAGGATGGAATAGTAATATCAGCTGCGAAATTAAATCATAGAATATCAGGGTTGGAAGGGACCTCAGGAGGTCATCTAGTCCAATCCCCTGCTCAAGGGAGGACCGATCCCCAACTAAATCATCCCAGCAAGGGCTTTGTCAAGCCTGACCTTAAAAATATCTAAGGAAGGAGATTCCACCACCTCCCTAGGTAACGCATTCCAGTGTTTCACCACCCTCCCAGTGAAAAAGTTTTTCCTAATATCCAACCTAAACCTCCCCCCCTGCAACTTGAGACCATTACTCCTTGTTCTGTCATCTGCTACCACTGAGAACAGTCTAGAGCCATCCTCTTTGGAACCCCCTTTCAGGTATCATAGAATCATAGAATATCAGGGTTGGAAGGGACCTCAGGAGGTCATCTAGTCCAACCCCCTGCTCAAAGCAGGACCAATCCCCAATTTTTGCCCCAGATCCCTAAATGGCCCCCTCAAGGATTGAACTCACAACCCTGGGTTTAGCAGGCCAAAGCTCAAACCACTGAGCTATCCCTCCCCCCCCCAATCACGGGGTAGTTGAAAGCAGCTATCAAATCCCCCCTCATTCTTCTCTTCTGAAGACTAAACATCCCCAGTTCCCTCAGCCTCCCCTCATAGGTCATGTGTTCCAGTCCCCTAATCATTTTTGTTGCCCTCCGCTGGACTCTTTCCAATTTTTTCACATCCTTCTTGTAGTGTGGGGCCCAAAACTGGACACAGTACTCCAGATGAGACCTCACCAATGTCGAATAGAGGGGAACGATCACGTCCCTCGATCTGCTGGCAATGCCCCTACTTATACAGCCCAAAATGCCATTGGCCTTCTTGGCAACAATGGCACACTGTTGACTCATATCCAGCTTCTCTTCCACTGTAACCCCTAGGTCCTTTTCTGCAGAACTGCTGCCGAGCCATTCGGTCCCTAGTCTGTCGCGGTGCATTGGATTCTTCCGTCCTAAGTGCAGGACTCTGCACTTGTCCTTGTTGAACCTCATCAGATTTCTTTTGGCCCAATCCTCCAATTTGTCTAGGTCCCTCTGTATCCTATCCCTACCCTCCAGCGTATCTACCACTCCTCCCAGTTTAGTGTCAAATTGCTTGCTTCTGCACAGTAAATATGGACCCTTAATTGTTTCAGATGTTTGGATAGTTGAATTTCCCGATGAATTATTTTTTAATTATTTAAAAAAAGAAAAGGAGTACTAGTGGCACCTTAGAGACTAACCAGTTTATTTGAGCATAAGCTTTCGTGAGCTACAGCTAACTTCATCGGATGCATTCAGTGGAAAATACAGTGAGGAGATTTATATACACACAGAACATGAAAAAATGGGTGTTATCATATACACTGTAAGAAGAGTGATCACTTAAGATGAGCTATTACCAGCAGCAGGAGATGGGGGGGGGGGGAAGAAAACCTTTTGTAGTGATAATCAGGGTGGGCCATTGCCAGCAGTTAACAGGAATATCTGAGGAGCAGTTGGGGTTGGGGGGGAATAAACATGGGGAAATAGTTTTACTTTGTGTGATGACACATCCACTCCCAGTCTCTATTCAAGCCTAAGTTAATTGTACCCAGTTTGCAAATTAATTCCAATTCAGCAGTCTCTCGTTGGAGTCTGTTTTTGAAGTCTTTTTGTTGTAATATTGTGACCTTTAGGTCTGTAATCAAGTGACCAGAGAGATTGAAGTGTTCTCCGACTGGTTTATAAATGTTATAATTCTTGACATCTGATTTGTGTCCATTTATTCTTTTACGGAAACCTATTGACCGCTATTCCTACCTACATGCCTCCAGCTTTCACCCAGACCACACCACATGATCCATCGTCTACAGCCAAGCTCTACGATACAACTGCATTTGCTCCAACCCCTCAGACAGAGAAAAACACCTACAAGATCTCTATCAAGCATTCTTACAACTACAATACCCACCTGCTGAAGTAAAGAAACAAACTGACAGAGCCAGAAGAGTACCCAGAAGTCACCTACTACAGGACAGGCCCAACAAAGATAATAACAGAAAGTCACTAGCCATCACCTTCAGCCCCCAACTAAAACCTCTCCAACGCATCATCAAGGATCTACAACCTATCCTGAAGGACGACCCATCACTCTCACAAATCTTGGGAGACAGGCTAGTCCTTGCCTACAGACTCCCCCCAACCTGAAGCAAAAACTCACCAGCAACCACACACCACACAACAGAACCATTAACCCAGGAACCTATCCTTGCAACAAAGCCCGTTGTCAATTGTGCCCACATATCTATTCAGGGGACACCATCATAGGGCATAATCACATCAGCCACACTGTCAGAGGCTCGTTCACCTGCACATCTACAATGTGATATATGCCAGCATGTGCCAGCAATGCCCCTCTGCCATGTACATTGGGCAAACTGGACAGTCTCTACGTAAAAGAATAAATGGACACAAATCAGATGTCAAGAATTATAACATTCATAAACCAGTCGGAGAATACTTCAGTCTCTCTGGTCACTCCATTTCAGACCTAAAGGTCACAATATTAGAACAAAAAGACTTCAAAAACAGACTCCAACGAGAGACTGCTGAATTGGAATTAATTTGCAAACTGGATACAATTAACTTAGGCTTGAATAGAGACTGGGAGTGGATGTGTCATCACACAAAGTAAAACTATTTCCCCATGTTTATTCCCCCCCACACACCCCCGACTGCTCCGCAGACGTTCCTGTTAACTGCTGGCAATGACCCACCTTGATTATCACTACAAAAGGTTTTCTTCCTCCCCACCCCCCGCTCTCTTGCTGGTAATAGCTCATCTTAAGTGATCACTCTTCTTACAGTGTATATGATAACACCCATTTTTTCATGTTCTGTGTGTATATAAATCTCCTCACTGTATTTTCCACTGAATGCATCCGATGAAGTTAGCTGTAGCTCACGAAAGCTTATGCTCAAATAAACTGGTTAGTCTCTAAGGTGCCACTAGTCCTCCTTTTCTTTTTGCGAATACAGACTAACACGGCTGCTACTCTGAAACCTTTTTAATTATTTAGTTTTGCTTTGGTATGAAAGTGCCGTATACCAATATTGTCTATTTCCCTTCCTTTACAAGCACAAACTATACTGGTATAACTGCAACCACAATAAAAAGAGTATACCACTTTAAGTATAGTGGTGTAATTAAAGTTGCAGAGTTTTTGTGTGCAGGTGAGCCCTTAATTTCCAGGTGCAAGATAAACGGATTTAAACTGATATAAATCCACATGGGTGTCTGCCCAGGTTTAAAATCACACCGTAAATTAAACTGGTGGAATCTTGTATGTAGGATTAAGTTCTTAGAGACAACTGACCAGAAACTAAGTTGTGATGAATGTGTCTCAGCTCTATTTTTGTTCTTTTTATCATTAAAGTATGAAAAGTCCCTTTGAAACCACAGGTACAAGCTTCCTCCATGTCCCGGAGATACTCAAACCCCCACTCCATCCGCACCACCCCGACCTCTTCCTTCAAGCCCAGTCTCTTCCTGTCCCTGCTCCGCCCCAGGTCCCACCCCCACCCTTTCTCCCAAGCCCCTGCCCTGCCTCTTCCCACCCAGTTCCGTCCCCTCCCCAAGCACGACCTAGAACAGCTGATCACAGTGGTCTAAAGGCGCTGGGAGGGAGGGGGAGGAGTTGATCGGCGGGGCCGCTGGCGGACAGGAGGCACTAGGCGAGTGAGGGGGGAGCTGAGCACCTACGGTAGAAGACAAATTGAAAGACCCAAAAGTTATTATTTTTTAATACTCTCATGATTTTGAGGGACCTGACACATGATTTCTGAAAGCTTTGGGGTTGGCAGTACCAAAGTAGATAACTTGCACATCAAGATTTACTAACACATTTGTTGTTTAGTAGCTATTTTTCAAACAAATATCTGAACCTCATTTCACAATGTCATTAGTAAAGATAAGAGTCCATCACAGAGATCATGGATTCCATGATTTTTTGGTGATTTCCATGACTTAAGTACCACCCCCCAGGCGGCAGGACTCGAGCTGTCAGCCCCCTGCCCACCACCACCCTCCTGGGCAGCAGAGCTGGGGCGTCCATGAATTGTTGTTTATTGACCGCAACCTATGACATTTACTGAAAATTATCCTGACAAAATCTTAATCTTAGTCATTAGCAAGTCTTTCATTTTAAAGTTGTACTGATACCTCATGGAAAAGTTTGAAAAACATTCTTCAGGGACAGTTCTGCTTTTTATATATTTTATATATATTGTCTGCTTTCTCCCTTTCTCTTTTTTTATTACTGAAGAGTATTTTCCATAAAACCAAAACATTGCAGTTTCTTAGGAGAGCATGTGTCGCTACTTCTTATTCCTTATGAAATTCACCCCTGTGACACTCAAGACCTTATATTGTACTCAGGTTACACTGAGGTCTTGTTTTAAAGTCTTAAATTGGACTTGAGTGGTGAATTAAGCCTTTTAAAGCCTTTCTCCTAGGGAGTCAACTCCACCCCAAATTACATCCTAATTTTCCATCTGGGACATCATATGAACATCCATGAGCTCCCTGGGACAGGTCCTGTCCTGTAATCATTTGTACATCACCTAGCACAATGGGGCCCTCATCCCCTAACTGAGGACTCTAGGCACTACAGCAATTCAAATATAATAATAATAATAAACAACAGCAATTGATTGTATTATCACAAACAGATATTATGACTTCAAGTGCAGAACAATAAGCAAATATCCACACAGGACAGGGCCAAGAGGTCCCATTTGGTTTCTGACAAGCACAGAGTCTGACCCAGTAACCCCTTTATGCCAGATGGCAATGTCCTGATCCTGGTATGTACATTCTGGCTCACCAAAGAATGTCACATGAGGCCTTAAATGAAAGCCGGGGTCACAGTGCTCATTAATATCATTGTGCACTGTTTGTACAGGTACTATGCAAAGAGTTAGGTATATATACTGAAAATACGTTCTCAGTGTCTGCATGAAGGGGTGAGTCACCAAAAGAAGTGGGAAAAAAAAAGTTTGTCGTCAGATAAGATATATTTAATCACCTGTTTCTCTGTTGGGAGATTAAGCACTGTAAGCTAACACACTGGATGCACATTTGCATATGAAGTCAACAAAGAGATGTGAAGTTAACAGGGAAGAGGCATATAGGAAAAATAGGCCATGAGTGGTTATCCTGTCTCTCATTACTAACAATGAGCTTTGGAGAGTATAAGTTGAAAGCAAAGACGACAATTTCTTAAAGTAAACTGGCACAGTGTTTATATTCATGAAAACGGGATCTCAGCCAATTTTGGTTGAAATACTGCAGAGGACTTTGGGGGTGAGAAACTTCTTTAGGCAGGAAGTTAAACTGATAGTTAAGTTTAGTCTCTAGAAAGCTTGTTATGATTTTGTTTTACATGTAGCCACTTGAACCTTTGATAACAAACTTATTCTGGTTTTCACTATAAATATATCTAAGTGCTGTGATATTAAGCAAGTTGCTGATCCTGCGTTGAATCATACAAACTCATGTGTACGCTGTTCCTCTTGGGAACAGCAAACCTGGTATTTCTGTGATTGTTCAGCGGATAAGGAACTGGACTCTACAGGGGAATGGTTCAAGGGGGCTTGGGGACTGGAGTATACCTATTGTTAACCTGCAAAGCAAAGTCAGGGCTGGCAGAGACCAGAGTGTATGGGTGGCTAACAGGCTGGTGGTGTCAAGGAGCTGGCACCCAGTTAAGCACAAGCAAGACTCCCTCATGCTGGGGTGGAGAGTAACAAGGTGACTCATAGTCCTGGGTACCCTGAGAAAGGTCTCACAGAGTTATTACCGTAATAATTTCTTATTATTTGTATTAAAATAGTGCTTACAGGCTCCACTGTGTAAGGCACTGTACAAGTGGATCAATACAGTCCCTGCCCTGAAGAGCTTAGAATCTAAACAGACAAGATACACTAAGGTAAGAGAATGGAATTATTAGCCCCAATTAACAGATGGAAAACTAAGGCACAGAGAGAAACTAAAGTGACTTACCCAAGGTCACACAATCCAGTGACTTACCCAAGGTCACACACAGTGTCTGGGATAGATATGGGATTTGAGACAATATCTCCTGAATTCTAGTCCAGTCCCTTAACCACAAAACCATCTCTTCCTCTCCCTTTAGTTCCCCTCCTTCTTAGCTCTCAGAGATGTACAAGGTTTTGCCAAATCAGCATTTTCTGATGGAAAAATGTTCCATCAGTAAATTCAGGTTGACTGAAAGTGACATAATTTTTGTCAGTTTCACTGCTACACACCAGTGAATAGCAGTCATGAAACTGATTTCCAAAAACTCAAATCGCTGCAGAATGTAAATTCGGTTTCCTAACTAGATTCTCTCTCTCTCGCTTACACACACACACACACCATTATATACAGTGAATAAATGTCAATCTTTCATGATTCACATAGAAATGCTATTATAATTTTAATGGTCCCCCCCAAAACTTCATTTGACAAGGATATGAACTTAAACTGAGTTGTCTTTATATAAGAAAAGCACCAAATCAAATCCTATAATAATTTTAAAATACTACAATCTTATATTACAGAAAGAAACGGGGGTGTACAAAGAGAAAAATATAATTCATTATTATGTATTATTTGTCTTCCAGTAGAGCTTAGAACAGAATCAAGCTCCACTGTGCTGGGCACTGTACAAAATTAAAAGGCAGCCCCCTTCCCCAAAGAACAAACGTAATTACTTGTATACTACAAAAAGAAAAGGATGTTTTGTTAAAATTATTATTCATGGCCAGAACTCTGTAATCACTATCATAACCACACAGCCCAAGGATAAATTTGACAAGGTCAGAAGAATTCTCTCTATCTGTATGAAACATTACCAGACAGGATGACTTTGGCATGCATATTTTATATTCCTTGTCTTGATGCTACATTTGAAAATGCATTATAACTCAGCTGATGCTTCTCTACCTAACACTATATCACCTTGTTGTTTGTTTATATTGTGGCTAATATACATCACAGAGGATTGTTACAATACAGAATCACACTGAACAACAACTCATTACAGAACCATTAAAATTGAGAGTCTATTAAAGGTTGAGTTTATGCCCATTTTTATTTATGATATACTTAAAAGGCCTGTTTTTTTTTAAGGAACCTAAGTTATGTTTTTTACCCAGACTGATTTTTAACCTCAGAAATACCATGAATATCAAGCCTGGTCTTTCATAATTTTGCTGGAAGACCTCTTGGGTGTCTCAGAAATGTGTAAGTCTCAAATATTCACTGAAGATGAATTTAACAAAAATGTCCCAAACTTGCATTATGCTCTGGAGTCAATTTATTATAAACAAAATGGATTTTCTAATTTGACTAAAAAAATCCCATCCTCTCTCAGTCTCTTGACTCTTGGGGTGTCCTAATTTCACAGTTTTCCAGTCACGATAAAGTCTTCCAAGGTCGATAGAACCTGGATTTTTAATTTAAAAATAAAAGGCAGAAAAAAATAGCCTTTATGGTGACAAAAGTCTTTCAGGTCTTCTTTATACAGTTTAAAGAAGCAGAAGAGAGACAAACTGTTTCTTTCCCCTTTGCAGCTCACCTGTAACATTCCTTAATGATCCCATTCTAATGCAAATATACCTATGGTGAAGTAAGACTACTATTATTTTACAATGATAAAACCTAGTTTTTATCTAGTGTTTTTCACTAGTAGCTCTCAAAGCAATTTACAAAGGAGGTCAGTATCATTATCCCCATTTTATAGATGGGGAAACTGAGGCACAGAGCAGCGACATGACCTACCAAACACCACTCAGCTAGTGAAAGAGTGAAAGAGCCAGGAACAGAACCCAGGTCTCCCAATGCAGTATTATATTCACTAGGTAACACTGCCTCAACGTATCTTATATCAGTGTAATCTGTGTATGTGAAAACACAAAAGGAGTTAACTCCCAAACAACTAAGGATTAGATTCAAATATAAGTTTTTTAAGGAATTTTTTATTTTTAAAAATAAGGCTGTCTCCCTTCCCTAACAATTTTGTTGTTCTTTCTCAGGTCTTACAATACTAAGCTCTCTCCAATAGCAAGCTCTAAAATGTTAGGGCACATCGAAAACGTCTAGACTAGGAAAAGAGACTTAAAAAAAAAAATCAAGTTAGCTAATCAATTGGAAACACCACCCACCACTGTGCCTAGATGCAGTTTCCCTTGACAATCATGTCAGTTGGTTGGGATTGACCCTATGCTGCCTCCTTGCAAAGGTATTAAAACTGCATCTAAAGTAACAGGGGCCAGATCCCCAGCTAAAGTAAAGTGTATTAGCTCCTCTGACCTCAACTGCTACAACAATTTACAGAAGGGGAGGCTCTAGCCCTAGGGGCTAGGTTGGAGTTTTAGCTCCTGTTGTAACTCAAACTCAAATTGCTTAACACTTTTGTAAGTGCTATATATACACCAATATAGTACAAGCTCCTAGCATGGATGCAAATTATAAGGCCTTTATATTGGTAGCCATTATTTCTGTCAATTTATGGAATTCTACATGCTTTTTCTAAATGGTAATGCATGCTACTTGTTTAAAAAACCACCCTTCAGAAGTACGAAGAGTTTAGAAAAGAATGGTAGATATTAATTACAGGATAATTGGGCCTTCTTGCATTGTTTGATAGTCACTATACAGATCAATATGCACTGTCTCTGTTTCTGCACTCAGCTGCCCACCAGTAAAATTAGAGGATATTCATAATCCAGTTGGGTGCAGTTATATAACCGGTGAGCTCAAGCAACAGGGTAGTTACAGGTAAAAACATTAAAAGAAAAAAATTTATTAGACAAAAAAATATTACACACAGAGTAACAGGATGTTACTTTACAAAATGCCATATATACTGTATCACATTTATCTGAAAAAGCAGCTTATATTCTGATAATTTACTTCATTCAGCCTAAACAGCAGCTCGGAAATACATGCTGCAACATTACTAGATTACATGAATGACATCTAGTGGACAGACCTTTTCATAACTATTAAGAGCTTCTAAACAAACTTTTCAGTCTTCATGCTCAGAAAGCAAGCACCTGAACAACAGTTAAACTGAGGTCAGAGCAAATTTTCCTGTTATTATTATTATTTTAAATTTTTTTCCTTTCCCACAAACACAATATCACGCAAACATCTACCATTCCTCTCTAGCCCTAAAATGGAGAGATATTGGCCACAGATCACAGTGTTACCAGCTCCTTACATTCTTATTATCAAAACTGAACATAATAAAAAAAATGTTTCCACAATTGTGTGTGTTCTTAGACTTTGAGATGCATCTGTTCATATTCATTTCAGTATCTCATCTTTATTTTATTCACTAGTGTTCTTCCAAGTTCTTTTCTCCTAGCGTTTGAGCAAGATTTGACTCTTAGGAAGACATGCTATGTTGTTGTTAGTTACTTGCAAGGCCCCGCACACGTTACCACTCAACAGAAGGCCAACAGGGCACTGGTGTCAAAAGAAGGGATAATATCTCAGAACTCTCTCATTTCTCACTAGATACACATACCATAACAAAAAAACTGATAAGGAACTTTAAGCCATTATAGGGCCCTGTTGAGCTGCACATGGAGGGGATGATCTGTGCATTAATTTGTTCCCCTCTACCTGCAAGCAGATGTGGGTCAGCCACATCTGCAGCAGTACTCACTACCCAGCATCCCATCCCCTAGTCACTGCAGGGATTCCTCCATGAGTCCAGAGGACCACGTAGGAAGGGCCAGGGTCAAAGGGATGTGCACCAGCCCATTCCACCAAAATCCGCCACAATTATGAGGAATCCAAAAGGAAGTCATTTTATGTATATATATCTATATCATGGAGCTGAGGAGAGCAACAGGGGGTGGAGGGGGCCATAAACTGCTGTGGTTGCACAGGGCCTGCATGCAGGCAGCCCTGTGCCTCTGGGAGAGCTCCAAGATCTTCAGATTTGGAAACCAAGCACATGGCCTTCTTCCATGGGTGTGTGCATGTGGGGGGGACACAATATAAACCCTGTCCTTCACCCGACTGATGGAACAATTTGGATGAAACCATGAATGACATACCACTTACAATATAAAAGGAGGCATTGCTCTGAGGGAGGGGCCAACCATCACCACTTGTAAGCAGGATGTGTAGGAGAGAGAGGGCAGGAGGCACTCTACACAGCTTGAAATGCTGAAAAACCTCAGACTCACAGAAGGGGTGAGATCAGACATGCAGAGGGGAAGACCCGGGGCTATGTTATTTTTCAAGGGTCTGTAACTCTCAAGTTTACTCCCACAGTAAAGTTTCTGTGGTCAAGAAATTCCTTTGTGTTCCTTGCTTACCTACCACATCGTCCCCAAAGGAGTTAAACTAGAAGCCCAGAAAGCCCACAACCTCAGGAGCACGCTGGGGGAGTATATGAAAGTGATTCAGAAGTTTGGGGAAGTCTGAAGCACTGATTTCAGAGTCTAGGGTGGTTGGACTGCAGAGTCCCATGTTCCAAGGCAGGGAATCAGACAAGAGGTTCTACCCCAGGGATGTGGCCTATAGACCAAGAGCTTACGGTTGCCAACTTTCTAATTCCAGAAAACTGAACACCCTTGCCCTGCCCACTGCCCTGCCCCTTTGTGAGGCCCCACCCCCACTCAGTCCATCCCCCCCTCCCTCCGTTGCTTGCTCTCCCCTACCCTCGCTCACATGCTCATTTTCACTGCAAGGCCCAAACAGGCATATTTATTGTTTTGACAGATGTATTATGCTAATTTCAGGTTTTATTTGTTACAGGACGCTAGAGCTGACAGCAAAATAGTCAAAAGGGTAATTTTTTTTAAAAATGAAATTTCACAAATGTTTTCATGATTCTTTCCCATTTTTTGTAACCAGCTCCATGATTTTTGTGTACTAAAGTTATTGTAATTTTTAGGGCTCTAAATTAATCACAGTTAACTTAAGCAATTAACTCAAAAAAATTAATCATGATTAATCGCACTGTTCAACGATAGAATACCAATTGAAATTTATTAAATATTTGTGGATATTTTTCTACATTTTCAAATATATTGATTTCTATTAAAACACAGAATACAAAGTGTACATATTATATTATTTTATTACAAATATTTGCATGGTAAAAATGATAAACAGAAGAAATAGTATTTTTCAATTCACCTCATATAAGTACTGTATTGCAATCTCTTTACTGTGAAAGTGTAACTTACAAATGTAAATTTTTTTTTGTTACTTAACTGCACTCAAAAACAAAACTGCACAACTTTAGAGCCTACAAGTCCACTCAGTCCTACTTCTTGTTCAGCCAATTGTTAAGACAAACAAGTTTGTTTGAGGAGATACTGCTGACTGCTTCTTATTTACTTCACCTGAAAGTGAGAATAGGCATTCGCACAGCACTTTTGTAGCCAGTGTTGCAAGGTATTTACATTCCAGATATGCTAAACATCCATATGCCCCTTCATGCTTCGGCCACCATTCCAGAGGACATGCTTCCATGCTGATAACGCTTGCTAAAAAAATAATGCATTAATTAAATTTGTGACTGAACTCCTTGGGGAGAATTGTATGTCTCCTGTTCTGTTTTACCCACATTCTGCATATATTTCATGTTATCGCAGTCTCAGATGATGACCCAGCACATGTTCGTTTTAAGAACACTTTCACAGCAGATTTGACAAAATGCAAAGAAGGTACCAATGTAAGATTTCTAAGGATAGATACAGCACTCAACCCAAGGTTTAGGAATCTGAAGTGCCTTCCAAAATCTGGGAGGGATGAGGTGTGGAGAATGCTTTCAGATGTGTTAAAAGAGCAACAGTCCGATGCGGAAACTACAGAACCCAAACCACCAAAAAAGAAAATCAACCTTCTGCTGGTGGCATCTGACTCAGATAATGAAAATGAACATGCGTCAGTCCGCTCTGCTTTGGATCATTATCAAGTAAAACCCGTCATCAGCATGGACGCATGTCCTTTGGAATGGTGGTTGAAGCATGAAGGAACATATGAATCTTTAGCACATCTAGCACGTAAATACCTTGCAATGCCAGCTACAACCGTGCCATGCGAACACCTGTTCTCACTTGCACATGATACTGTAAACAAGACGTGAGAAGCATTATCTCCTGCAAATTGTAACCAAACTTATTTGTGTGAGCGATTGGCTGAGGTAGGACTGAGTGGACTTGTAGGTTCTAAAGTTTTACATTGTTTTATTTTTGAATGCAGTTATTTTTGTACAAAGAAAAGGAGTACTTGTAGCACCTTAGAGACTAACCAATTTATTTGAGCATGAGCTTTCGTGAGCTACAGCTCACTTCATCAGATGTATACCGTGGAAACTGCAGCAGACTTTATATATACACAGAGAATATGAAACAATACCTCCTCACACCCCACTGTCCTGCTGGTAATAGCTTATCTAAAGTGATCATCAGGTGGGCCATTTCCAGCACAAATCCAGGTTTTCTCACCCTCCACCCCACCCACACAAATTCACTCTCCTGCTGGTGCTAGCCCATCCAAAGTGACAACTCTTTACATAATCAAGTCGGGCTATTTCCTGCATAAATCCAGGTTCTCTCACATCCCCCCCACCCCCATACACACACAAACTCACTCTCCTGCTGGTAATAGCTCATCTAAACTGACCACTCTCCAAGTTTAAATCCAAGTTAAACCAGAACATCTGGGGGGGGGGGGGTAGGAAAAAACAAGAGGAAACAGGCTACCTTGCATAATGACTTAGCCACTCCCAGTCTCTATTTAAGCCTAAATTAATAGTATCCAATTTGCAAATGAATTCCAATTCAGCAGTTTCTCGCTGGAGTCTGGATTTGAAGTTTTTTTGTTTTAAGATAGCGACCTTCATGTCTGTGATTGCGTGACCAGAGAGATTGAAGTGTTCTCCGACTGGTTTATGAATGTTATAATTCTTGACATCTGATTTGTGTCCATTTATTCTTTTACGTAGAGACTGTCCAGTTTGACCAATGTACATGGCAGAGGGGCATTGACATTCCACACAAAGATGGACTACAAGCCGTCAAGAACACTATCCCCGATAATGTTGCGGCTAACCTGGTGGCTGAACTTTGTGACTTTGTCCTCACCCATAACTATTTCACATTTGGGGACAATGTATACCTTCAGATCAGCGGCACTGCTATGGGCACCCGCATGGCCCCACAGTATGCCAACATTTTTATGGCTGATTTAGAACAACGCTTCCTCAGCTCTCGTCCCCTAAAGCCCCTACTCTACTTGCGCTATATTGATGACATCTTCATCATCTGGACCCATGGAAAAGAAGCCCTTGAGGAATTCCACCATGATTTCAACAATTTCCATCCCACCACCAACCTCAGCCTGGTCCAGTCCACACAAGAGATCCACTTCCTGGACACTACAGTGCTAATAAACAATGGCCACATAAACACCACCCTATACCGGAAACCTACTGACCGCTATTCCTACCTGCATGCCTCCAGCTTTCACCCTGACCACACCACACGATCCATCGTCTACAGCCAAGCTCTGCGATACAACCGCATTTGCTCCAACCCCTCAGACAGAGACAAACACCTACAAGATCTCTGTCAAGCTTTCTTACAACTACAATACCCACCTGCAGAAGTAAAGAAACAGATTGATAGAGCCAGAAGAGTTCCCAGAAGTTACCTACTACAGGACAGGCCTAACAAAGAAAATAACAGAACGCCACTAGCCGTCACCTTCAGCCCCCAACTAAAACCCCTCCAACGCATTATTAAGGATCTACAACCTATCCTAAAGGATGACCCAACACTCTCACAAGTCTTGAGAGACAGGCCAGTCCTTGCCTACAGACAGCCCCCCAACCTGAAGCAAATACTCACCAGCAACCACATACCACACAACAGAACCACTAACCCAGGAACCTATCCTTGCAACAAAGCCCGTTGCCAATTGTGCCCACATATCTATTCAGGGGACACCATCACAGGGCCTAATAACATCAGCCACACTATCAGAGGCTCGTTCACCTGCACATCCACCAATGTGATATATGCCATCATGTGCCAGCAATGCCCCTCTGCCATGTACATTGGTCAAACTGGACAGTCTCTACGTAAAAGAATAAATGGACACAAATCAGATGTCAAGAATTCTAACATTCATAAACCAGTCGGAGAACACTTCAATCTCTCTGGTCACACAATCACAGACATGAAGGTCGCTATCTTAAAACAAAAAAACTTCAAATCCAGACTCCAGCGAGAAACTGCTGAATTGGAATTCATTTGCAAATTGGATACTATTAATTTAGGCTTAAATAGAGACTGGGAGTGGCTAAATCATTATGCAAGGTAGCCTGTTTCCTCTTGTTTTTTCCTACCACCCCACCCCCCCCCAGATGTTCTGGTTTAACTTGGATTTAAACTTGGAGAGTGGTCAGTTTAGATGAGCTATTACCAGCAGGAGAGTGAGTTTGTGTGTGTATGGGGGTGGGGGAGATGTGAGAGAACCTGGATTTATGCAGGAAATAGCCCGACTTGATTATGTAAAGAGTTGTCACTTTGGATGGGCTAGCACCAGCAGGAGAGTGAATTTGTGTGGGGGGGTGGAGGGTGAGAAAACCTGGATTTGTGCTGGAAATGGCCCACCTGATGATCACTTTAGATAAGCTATTACCAGCAGGACAGTGGGGTGTGAGGAGGTATTGTTTCATATTCTCTGTGTATATATAAAGTCTGCTGCAGTTTCCACGGTATACATCTGATGAAGTGAGCTGTAGCTCACGAAAGCTCATGCTCAAATAAATTGGTTAGTCTCTAAGGTGCCACAAGTACTCCTTTTCTTTTTGCGAATACAGACTAACACGGCTGTTACTCTGAAACCTGTTATTTTTGTACATAATTCTACATTTGTAAGTTCAAGTTTCATTATAAAGAGATTGCACTACAGTATTGTATTAGGTGAATTGAAATATACTATTTCTTTTTTTACAGTGCAAATATTGTAATCAAAAATAAATATAAAGTGAGCACTGTACACTTTGTATTCTGTGTTGTAACTGAAATCAATATATTAGAAAGTGTAGAAAACATTCAAAAATACTTAAATAGATGGTATTCTACTGTTGTTTAACAGTGTGATTAATTGCGATTAATTTTTTTAATCGCTTGATAGTCTCAGTAATTTTATGTGTGGCATTAGGATCACACATTATCACAGCTGCAATGGATCCATTAAAGGCCCACTCCTAAAGCCCAAATACAAATCCATACAGCACAACCACAAAAATGTACACCTGTCCAGATACCTATATACATAAATCTGTAGAAGCGGACTCCCACACCTACATGCAGATACACACGTGTATTCATGTGTACACATCTAGCGTTCACTAACACATATACTTCCACTTTATTTATTATTGTTTAGTGCCTAGAGACCCCAACTAAGCTCAAGGCTCCAGGATGGTAGATGCTTGACATACACATATAAAGAGAGCAACAAAGAGTTTATTATGTAGCTAGACAAAGGTGGAGAGAAATGTATTACACATTGGCTCTTCCGCAATTATTAGTCAACAACATTCACTTTTTAAGAAATAATAGATTTCTTTTAGAGTTCCTGTCTCTTTTAAAAACTTGTTATGAAATGAATACCACATATTTTGTCATCAATTTTTTGTGTGCAAGCCAGCAAAAGGAATAAAAGTCAAAGAGTTAGACTGCAAATTTTATTCACACAGGTATACACACATGCGGTAATACAACATCTCCCTATACAAAGACACACAGTCTCTTACACACATACAATGCATGCATGCACACACTTGCCTACACAGAGACGCCCAGGAAGGAAGGGAGGAGGGTGGGCTGAAGGGGGAAAGATGTGGGGGGAAGAGATCAAGGAAGAGAGCAAGGTGGGGTGAGAGGGGGCAGTGAAGGAGATAGGAAGGGCGGGGGACATGTGGCGTGGATGGGGATGCAGGGGGAGGCAGAAGGCTACAGGTGCATGAGGATGTGGGGGGTAGAGGGGTGTATAGGGACATAATTGGAGGGCAGCAGCGTATGGAGGTGAATGGGGTGCAGTGCTGGTCAGGGGTGAGGGACATGGGGTGGCGGCTCTGGGAGGTGGAGAGGATGGGTGGGAAAGCATTATAAGGGGTAGAGGGCTGGGATGAGTAGGTGTCAGGGGCAGGGTGGGATGCAGCCCCATTCTCAGCACTCAGAAATGGTGATACATACCTCCAACTCCTGGGTGCCAGAGACGGGGCCACAGACCGGGGTTCGCCGCAAGGCACACGCTGCAGCTCAAGCCCAGCTACAAGAGGCGCGCAAGGAGGAGAAGCAGGCCAGCAGCAGTGGTAGAGGAACGCGCCACAACCCCTCCACAGCTGCCTGCTTGGTGCGCTAGTTCGTCCCCTGCCCTTCCCTGGCCAATGGGAGCTGTGTCTGCGGGCGGGGCAGCACCCAGAACCCCCCCGGCCGCCCCTAAGCCTAGGAGCCGAACATGCCGACTGCTTCCTGGGAGCCGTGCAGCACAGCAGCCAGCAGAGAGCCTACCAGTCCCGCTACGCGACACCGCCAACCAGTTAATGGCCCAGTCAGCAGTGCTGACCGGAGCCACCAGGATCCCTTTTTGGACTGGGTCGAAAACCGGACACCTGGTCACCCTACCAGAGCTAAAAACAGTGACTAGACTTTACCCAGACTCAATTCACTTGGAAGCACATGGGACTCCTTGAAAGGGGTCCAGTTGCAACAGATTGCCATCAACAGAGGGGGGTACTAGGCCAGATTGGAACAACTTCTACACACATCACGGTGAGACTACTTCTCAAGAAGAGATGGGAGGTTCTGCCACCAGCCGCAACTGCTGCGAGCTTGTTCTAGAGCATCTAAACAAGCTTGCGTAAGGGACAACACAGAGACTTTGTGACCATCCCTCCTCCATCTCGGAGATACAATTCTTTCTCTGGGAAGTTTCTGTAACTCTTAGATTATTCAGCTTTTGGGTATGGATCATTTACTTAACAGGAGGTTTAACTTTTACTAAAAATTGTTTGACCGATATGCGCTAACCACACCCTGCTGCAGGATGATCCCCTTCCTTCTCCCAGGGCTTTTTGCCTTGGAGCACTGATAACGATGCCTTCAATCAAAGCATGGATAAAAAAAATCTACCATTTTCCTGGGAGCAATCTTTTGTAGAATTAGGTGACTTCTTATACCACAGTTGGATTATCTTCCAGATCGTCTAATAGCAGACATGTACAGAAGAAGAACTTCTAGGATATTGACTTCAGTGGGGCCAGGATTTCAATTCTAGATACAGTATTAAGAGGGTCTCAATGAATATCTGAAATCCTCTTGTAGTCAAGGGTTAGTCTTTACACATGAATAATCAGGGTAAGGATCTGAATGTCTTAATGAAGGAATGACACAGAGCTATACAACTGGATACATCCAGAAGGACCCTTATTTCTATGCACAATTAGATCAAGTCTGCAAACGAGGTCCTTCTTGGTCATGCAGAGTCCAGGAGGATGTCTTATGCCTTTGTGTAGTCTATCTTTCTGACCAGCCTCTAAGGAAGGGGATGGAAAAGGAATAAAAAGACCCTAGGACTCGCAGATCAAGACGACAAGCTAGGCAACTGAAGTATCTGAAGCAAAACCTGGGGACCTGAGCATTTACAGAACAAGAAGAGACACATATGTTGAGGATACCCAACCCGTTCATTAGGGACTGAAATCATTGTGGGGAAGAGACCACATTTTCCTAGAGGAACAAAGTTTGTACTCTGTCCATCTGAGCCTAAAATTTATTTTTAATGTGAAATGGGCAGCTCCTAGAGCAGTGAGGTTTTTTGTTGCCCAGAACAACATTTGACGAGGAATGAGGAACCGTTGGTCTCCAGTGGTAGTTTAAATAGCCTGCAACTGAGTAACTATCTGGGCTAGCACAAGGTTGCCTAAGAGAAGCCCTGTACAACTAACAGGACTTTTCTTGTGTTTCCTACCTCTAGAGTGCTTATATGTTGCTTTGACTCTAAGCAGGGCTATTTCCTCTGACAAATTCTATTCCATACCAGACCGAGTCACATCTTTTGTTAGAATAGTCCACTGAGGATCTGAAAAAGAGGTGCCCCTTAACAGAATGAATGTCCAGAACCACCAAAAGGAAGAAAAGTTTACCCAAAGAAGGAAACTTATCAGATTGTCTAAGTTCTGGTCTTTTCTGATTCTGACTCAAAGTAGTAAAAACTGTAGGGTCACAGGATGGAAGTGATCCCAGATAAGACGAGTTCAAAGCAGAATAGAAAACAGCTGCATATCTGCATTCTCTGGTGAAGCAAGCAGTGCTGCGCAGTTTGAAATTTCTGAATGGTTGACATTACTTTGGTTGTCCTGCCTACAGAGAAAAGCCATGCCAAGTACAAAAAACATATCTCCAGATAAACAAAGTTCTAGGGCAGGATCTGACATAGATTTAGCGGTGTGTACCTTCTCAAGAGAACTGCCCCAACAAGCAAGTCAATGAAGTAGGGGATTACTTTGATCCCTGTTTCTTGTGGAGTGTGACTACAGTACAATTGACGTGAGTTTTGTAAGTTCTCTGAGTTGTAAGACATTCCATAGCACAGAACTGGAGATGCAGTTGCCAAGGAAAATGTAGCAATGCTGTTGGTTAGATGGCTGGTATATGGTGACAGCTGCTTATTATGCTGATCATAACAGTCTCATTGTTATCTTTGTGCACCTTCCATCTGTTTGTTGTATCCATCTATTATGTCTCAAAATATACTTAGATTGTGAGCTCTTTAGGGCAGGAATTCTTTTCTTTTTTGGGTGTTTACAATGTCTAGAACAATGGAGCTCCAATTCCTAACTGGGGTCTGTGAGTGTTACTGCAATACAAATATTAATAATTTTAGTCTTGAAGAGTGATCAGAATGCACAAAGAAACAGCTTCCAGATCCATAAAGGGCAAGTAATTCTGTGAAGCAACAGACACAATAACTGACCAAACCTAAGGCATCTGGAACGTCCTGGGGCTGACACAATGGGTGGGACCATTCAGAGTGCTCTGAAAATTGATATAGATTGAAAAGGTCCTATGACTCTTCCATCTGAGGAAAATTATGTTACTGGTAGCATCATAAGAAGCTGCTTGACTGCAACTATGTGGAGAGACAGATGAATGAACAATATGGAGTAAAGGGAAATTGGAGGAAATCTATATAGTAACTGCTTGTGAAAGTGGATCTTACACAACAGAGAATGCTCCTCTGGATTTAAAAGTGGAAGTGGGTTTACTAATTAAAAAAGGGTAGTGATCAACAGTTCAATGTCTAGTTGGCAGCCGATATCAAGCGGAGTGCCCCAGGGGTCTGTCCTGGGGCCAGTTTTGTTCAACATCTTCATTAATGAGCTGCATGATGGGATGGATTGCACCCTCAGCAAGTTCACAGATGACACTAAGCTGGGGGGAGAGGCAGATACACTGGAGGGTAGGGATAGGGGCCAGAGTGACCTAGACAAATTGGATGATTGGGCCAAAAGAAATCTGATGAGGTTCAACAAGGACAAATGCAGAGTCCTGCTCTTAGGACGAAAGAATCCCATGCACCGCTACAAGCTGGGGACTGACTAGCTAAGCGGCAGTTCTGCAGAAAAGGACCTGGGGATTTGGACAAGAAGCTGGATATGAGTCAACACTGTGCCCTTGTCGCCAAGAAGGCTAACGGCATATTGAGCTGCATTACTAGGAGCATTGCCAGCACATCGAGGGATTATTCCGCTCTATTTGGCACTGGTGAGGCCAAATCTGGAGTAATGCATCCAGTTTTGGGCCCACCACTACAGAAAAGATGTGGAAAAATTGGGTGCTTTATTAAGATCCTGGGTTACTCCTGGCTACTCTGGTAACAAGTGTGGTCGAGGGCACATTTCCATCTGAGATTGGCTAGAAGAGTGTGCCTTTTCTTTTTGGATACAGCCATTGCTACAATTAGATACTTCTTTGCCACTTTGACATTACATTACTGTAATGCTGATGCTACTTCAGGAGGTTATATGACTGTCTCACATGCTGACCTACTTCCTTGTACTCCCACATCGGTCTGTCTGTATCCATCTGTTGTCTCTTGTCTTATACTTAGATTGTAAGCTCTTTGGGACAAGCAGTGTCTTTTTATTTTCTGTCTGTACAGTGCCTAGCACTATGGGGTCCTGGTCCATAGCTAGAGTTTCTAGGTGCTATGGTAAAAAAGATAATAATAATAATAATGATGATCCTACATGGTGAAACAATTTGGAAACTGAAGCTTGTGCACAATGTAACTGCCTAAATATTGAAATTTGCTTCATTCAGGGAACACATCACATCAGTGCCCCAGAAACTGCACTGGTTGCCACTAAGGGTGTCAGGATAGAATTCAAGGTTTTGACTTTAACATATAAATGTGTCATCAGCTTACAAGAGTGGTGGGCAACCTGCAGCCCACGGGCCACATGCTGCCCATCAGGGTAATCTGATTGAGGGCCACGAGACATTTTACTGACGTTGACCATCCGCAGGCATGGCGCCCCGCAGCTTCCAGTGGCTCCCATTCCTGGCCAATGGGAGCTGCGGAAAGCAGCAGGTCACAGAGATGTGCTGGCTGCCACTTCCTGCAGCTCTCATTGGTCAGGAACAGTGAACTGTGGCCACTGGGAGCTGCGGGGGGCCGCTCCTGCACATGGTCAACGTCAGCAAAATGTCTTGCGACCCGCAATCAGATTACCCTGATCAGCCGCAGGTTGCCCACCTTCCACAAAATATTATTGCAGTATGGATCAGTGGAGGTATTCAAATTGGAACCCCATCAGTTTAAATGCGAGAGGACTCATGGCAAAGCATTCCCCAGGAAGGGCCCTCGCATCTTTGGAATTCACTTCCTTCCTTGGTCCATTAAGCCTGCATTTTTATAATCTTCCTGGTACACTGCAAAATGCACCTCATTTCACAAGCTGTTAAAGTGGATCAAGGGGCAGCAAATGAAGGGTTTGATTCAAGATTATTATTTAGATTGTCTGCTGGCTTTATACTAATAATGGGGTGTTGGCAGTGCCATAAGGTTGGTCATTATCTTAATTTTTGTCGGCAATATTGTCACTGCAATAGCTGTGGAGAGATTAGGGTTCCAGATTAGCATTATAAAATCAGAATTTAAACACATATAACTGAGAGCCTTATTGGCACCTTGAGAGGGACTGTTAGCAGAAGAGGAGCTCAGACAGCCATTCCATAAAGATGCTGGTGGACAGCAAGCAAGCAAGACAGAGCTTAGATACTCAAATTGGTCTCAAAAGGGACAGAATAACTGAGGAACCTTAAGGCAACATGTGTTTGCCCTCAAACTGTGCACTTGTATTGGTCACTTGTTGTCTGTGCAAATTATGGAAGTAAAATCCCATCTAGACTGACCAATGTCCACTCAGAAAAAGTGGCAACGTTCTTGCCCTCTATTTTGTTATAGATCTGTGGCCCAATCTGGGAACTGGGACTTCAAAAGTGTAATAGCTCTTGCTATATAGCAGCTTATTTTTAATAGGACATTTAAAACAAACGAACAAAAACCCACAGAAAAAAATAGTCCAGGAAGGGAGCAAATTTTGGATGTCACCCACTTTTTTACCTAGTTTATCATTAACGCAAGTTTTTTTATAAATAAAAAACATTGAAGGATCCTTTATTCACAACAAAAAATGTAAAATGTAAGCATAGCTTCATTAGATAAAAATTATTTTTGAACCTGAAGAAAAACTTTCAAAAATGATATGTATTGTTTTAAACATACAACTTGAAAAAAAAATCCAGCTGATATTTCCTACCTCCCAACACCTTTGTTCTCTCTTCCTCTTTGGTAAATGAAAATTCAAACAAATTAAGTTAATCATTCAGAAGCCAAACATGGTTTCTTGTAAGGCTCTAAACAAAAACCTCTGGGTCAAATCACGTGAGGACTGAGCCCTTTATTTGCAGCTTTGAAGGTGATTGTGGTTTTAAAAACCTCTCACTGCCTGAACTATCTTGTCCTTAATCGAGACCATTTTGCCTTTTGACCTACAGGAGCATTTCTATCAACATCCAAATCTCATTAGTGGCTGAAGGGAGGTGTGAGAGTTAATGCTCTGAAATTTAACATAGCATGTCTTTCCTTTTCACCTCTATCTCCTATATTATCTCCATCAAGACCTACCAGATACTTCCCAATCAACTACTCCTAATGATAAAACATGCTTAGAAGATCAAAGCTAAGCCTCTCGCTCCTTTAGCTCCCAGGAACAATTTTGATATATGCAATGAGCACAGTGGTTAATAAGTGAATCATTCAGTTGTATTGAATTAAACTATGAAGAAATTTATAATAACCTTGTGTTTGAGAATTAGAATAGAAGAACATACATTATAACATAATATTGTCTATTCATATATTATACTTGGGAAGGGTTGTTTTTTTTAAAACACATTTGGGGTCAAATTATGGTCTGAGTTACAATTCAGCAGCCCTTCTGAATGAAGTAGAATTGCACAGGCATACTCAGAGTAAAATTTGGCTCTGTATATAGGAACAAATAAACCACTGACAAAGGATACCCTGGCCAAAATCATGAGATTTCATGTTAATGGAATAGGAATCAGGAGTACACTAGATACACACAGCTGAATGCATTCATCGAAGAAGCCCTAGAATACACAGGCATCATTTAATGCAAATACACTTGCTAATTACATGCACGTTCAAATTTTCTAATTAAACAGGACTTGCTTTGGTCAATACTGTGATGTGACTGTGGTCAGAATTCTATCATGCACAGAGATGCAGATGTTGTAAATTGCTTACATTTTGGCTTTTTAAAATCCTCAACATCTGTTGAAAGAGAGACTTCCAAGGTTTCCTAAAGTGCCATGATTTAACAACATTTTTATAGTACTGTAACAAACTCCACATCACTTCAAACTTGTAATTTACTGCCTGTCTAAAGACATATATGCCAAATTAAAAAAAAAGTCCATAGATTCATAGATTCATAGATATTTAGGTCAGAAGGGACCATTATGATCATCTAGTCTGACCTCCTGCACAATGCAGGCCACAGAATTTCACCCACCACTCCTACAAAAAAAACCCTCACACCTATATCTGTGCTATTGAAGTCCTCAAATCGTAGTTTAAAGACTTCAAGGAGCAGAGAATCCTCCAGCCAGTGACCCGTGCCCCATGCTACAGAGGAAGGCGAAAAACCTCCAGGGCTTCTGCCAATCTACCCTGCGGGAAAATTCCTTCCCGACCCCAAATATGGTGATCAGCTAAACCCTGAGCATATGGGCAAGTTTCATCAGCCAGATACTACAGAAAATTCTTTCCTGGGTAACTCGGATCTCACCCCATCTAATAGCCCATCACAGGCCATTGGGCCTATTTACCACGAATAATTAATTACCAAAACCATGTTATCCCATCATACCATCTCCTCCATAAACTTATTGAGTTTAATCTTAAAGCCAGATAGATCTTTTGCCCCCACTGCTTCCCTTGGAAGCCTATTACAAAACTTCATTCCTCTGATGGTTAAAAACCTTCGTCTAATTTCTAGTCTAAATTTCCTAGTGGCCAGTTTATATCCATTTGTTCTTGTGTCCACATTGGTACTTAGCTTAAATAATTTCTCTCCCTCTCTGGTATTTATCCCTCTGATATATTTATAGAGAGCAATCATATCTCCTCTCAACCTTCTTTTAGTTAGGCTAAACAAGCCAAGCTCCCTGAGTCTCCTTTCATAAGACAAGTTTTCCATTCCTCGCATCATCCATCCTAGTAGCCCTTCTCTGTACCTGTTCCAGTTTGAATTCATCCTTCTTAAACATGGGAGACCAGAACTGCACACAGTATTCCAGATGAGGTCTCACCAGTGCCTTGTATAACGGTACTAAAACCTCTTTATCCCTACTGGAAATACCTCTCCTAATGCATCCCAAGACCGCATTAGCTTTTTTCACAGCCATATCACATTGGCAGCTCATAGTCATCCTATGATCAACCAATACTCCAAGGTCCTTTTCCTCCTCCGTTACTTCTAATTGATGCGTCCCTAGCTTATAACTAAAATTCTTGTTATTAATCCCTAAATGCATGACCTTACACTTCTCACTATTAAATTTCATCCTATTACTATTTCTCCAGTTTACAAGGTCATCCAGATCCTCCTGTAGGGTATCGCTGTCCTTCTCTAAATTGGCAATAACTCCCAGCTTTGTATCATCTGCAAACTTTATTAGCACACTCCCACTTTTTGTGCCAAGGTCAGTAATAAAAAGGTTAAATAAGATTGGTCCCAAAACCGATCCTTGAGGAACTCCACTGGTAACCTCCCTCCAGCCTGACAGTTCACCTTTCAGTAGGACCCGTTGTAGTCTCCCCTTTAACCAATTCCTTATCCACCTTTCAGTTTTCCTATTGATCCCCATCTTATCCAATTTAACTAATAATTCCCCATGTGGCACGGTATCAAATGCCTTACTAAAATCTAGGTAAATTAGATCCACTGCGTTTCCTTTGTCTAAAAAATCTGTTACTTTCTCAAAGAAGGAGATCAGGTTGGTTTGGCACGATCTACCTTTTGTAAAACCATGTTGTATTTTGTCCCATTTACCACTGACTTCAATGTCCTTAACTACCTTCTCCTTCAAAAATTTTTCCAAGACCTTGCATACTACAGATGTCAAACTAACAGGCCTATAATTACCTGGATCACTTTTTTTCCCTTTCTTAAAAATAGGAACTATGTTAGCAATTCTCCAATCATACGGTACAACCCCTGAGTTTACAGATTCATTAAAAATTCTTGCTAATGAGCTTGCAATTTCTTGTGCCAATTCCTTTAATATTCTTTAATATTTAATAGTCCACCGTCCCAACAAGGAAAAAAAAACAGATTTTCTTAGAAAAAAACAGATTTTCTGAAACAGAATGAAATTTTTGGAAATGGGCTTTTTATTACTTAACCAAGTTATATTTAATTAACTCAAAATGTTTGAAAAACAAGCATTTCTCTGGAAGGATTAACACTTCAAAACTTTGCACATTATTCTAGGAAGTGAAAGGCTGTATTTCTGATAGTTAAGACTGGGGACCAAAAATCCAGGTTCCGGCATTCTACTCCAAGCTCTGCTCTAATTACCTGTGTAATCTGGGTCACTTAACCTCCCTGTGTCTCAGTGTATCAATCTGTAAATAATATGCAATAAAATTTACCTCACAGCAGTGCTGAGAGGTATAATTAATTAATATTTCTAAAGCACTCTGCAATCCTTGAATAGAAGGAGCCATGTAAGTGCAAAGGAAAGTTCTACAAAGTAAAAATTCTCATGGTTACAACCACAGTTGTTCACTAATGGAAAGTTAGCAGATGATCCATCTAAAGCACTGGAAAACCACAGCACTCCCATCATAAATTACTAGCTCAAAAAATAGAGAACTCTAATTAGATTAAGATTTCTTGTAATATTAAAATATTATTTATAATTATACAGTTAATCCACAAGAACATTCCCCAAATACTTCTTAAAAATTGAAAGTAGACCAGAATATAACTCTTCCACTAATATTTTAGACCAGATTTAAACAAAATCCATATTTATCCTATGATCATTGCATCCTAAATAGATTAACTCTGTGTTCATAAGTGAAGAGGGATAATAAAACTTCTCTTAGTCTTTATGCTCTGTAGTCATGTTTGTGTCTTTCTTTTGCAAGATCTCAGTTAGGTTTTGGCTGCGCAAAAGCAAGAGCAAAACTGGGTGAATGAATCCAAGTTCCATTTTATCCAAAGTATCCTACCTCAGGAGGGTAAAGAAAATGTTTTAGGTAGTCAGGTTTTTGTTTTACTTAAGTAAACCCAGTGTCATTTGGATCGGGTTTTTGTTTTTATACTGCGACCCCCTTTGACCCAAGTAGTTTGGGTTTTGCAGGTTTTTTTCCAGTCAGGTGGAGAAATTGATGATGAAGTCAGGTGTTTCTTTGATGAGATACTTTTTATTTAAAAAGAATGTACAAATTCCTGTTTTCCTGAACACAAAAGAAATCAAATAACAAAAGACCGTTTCTTCGCTCATGGTTCCAAGCCCCTTTTCACCAGAACTCTACCCAAAAGCGCTCTCTCTTAGCTTTTCTCACGGCCATGCTCCCAGTGCTTGTTCAGGCTGGATCTTATGCTACCTTGTCTTTCAGCATCTCTGCTCTTACTACCTTTCCTCTCACAGACATACCACCTTCACAAAACAATAGCCAGCAAAAGCTCTCCACCCATCTGTGCCTTGCACATGCCTATGTTTTAGGCTCTGATATATGCCTGTCTTTGAGAATGGAATCCTCTTCTGTTTCAGCTACCTGGTTACCTAAAGGAGCTTACTGGCTTCTTACAACTATCCTAAATGAAGGGTGGTAGTTACACTCCCCAGTATCAATGAGGTTTAACCCAACCCATAGCAATATGAACTGGAGTTCAGAAGGGGTTGGATCAAAAGTTACGGGTTTGGCCAGCTCTATAAAAATACAGAAGGATGTACTAATGCTCTACTGATATATGGATAGGCTGATTTATCCATAAAAATTCTCTGTATTTCTATTTTATATTTTCCATTTGCAGTGGATGAGTGCAGGGAAAAGTCTTACCATTCAAGCCCACACAAGCACTCAGGGCATCTACAGTTACGCCTTAACCACAGAATTTGTTCCCAGAGCTGAGACAGCAGATCCTTTTTATTAAATGTAAGTGCTGATCTTCACATTAGTACTGCCACCAAGATAAGTAAATGATCTGCTAGCAAATGGTTATTCTGTGATTACTGGCAGAGTTCTCAGCACTGGCCAGATGCAATTCTTAGAAAGATCAGAGTGTGCTCATTTATGGAAATGGCATTGTGTTATTCCAAGTATCTTCAACCACTAGCAAAATACCAGCAGCTTCTGAACTCCCAATAAAAAAAATGCCACACATGGGCCCTTATTCCTCTTCCTCCACCCCCTCAAAACACACACAAGATATGAGTAGCTGTTAGCAAAGTCAGTGGAAGCTACCTAAATGTTGTGGGACCTCTGGACCACCCTAACTCCTTCATATCACTCATACAGAGACACAAGGAAAAGATACTGGCATTCAGTGGTGATAAAGTTTGGTTCAATAATTAGCACGCAATACAAATAATCTTTTTTTTCTTCTTATAAATAGCTGTGCTCAGTGCCTCTCTCTGGTGAAAAACAATCGAGTTTTAAAATCATACAATTTCAGCAAACACCTTTGATCTTTTTCAGTATCCTGTTACTAATCTACCCTACCACTGATGAAGAAATATGCAAAATCTAAAATGAACAACAAAGCCTTGTTCTAGCTGGACACTGATGCATTACAGAATACTGTAGGTCACAGCAAGAGTAAATCATTTCCCAATACCATATTATCCAAAACCACAGATTACAAGCACAGAATACATCCTCTGTTATCTGCTTACCTGATAAGGAACAATACTGCCGTGAGCAGTACCCCACCGCTTTGCTTCCATTTTGCAATTAAGGTAATTAGCTGCTATATGGGTAAGACATGCAACCTGCAAGAAGAGGTAAAGGACAAATATTCAGGGAGACATCAACCTTTCCTGCCATTTTTTTTTATTTTTTTTTTCAGTCTGTCAGACAACTGTCATCTTACTTTAATTCACATTTCATATAGATTCCATATATTCAATAGTATGACTTGTGTTAGTAAGTGCTACTCAATGAACAGGCAAAGTAACCAATGTCCATTAATTCTAATAAACAACACTTGGTGCTTCTATAGCACTTCAAAGTAATTTAAAAGCATGGGCAAACGAAGCATCACACAACCCTGTGAGGTCGGGCAGTATTATCATGACTATTTTACAGCATGATCAACTGAGGCAAAGAAAGCTGCAATGACTTGCCCAAAGCCAGACAGGAAGCAGTGACAAAGCTGGAAATAAAACTCACATTTCCTGACTCTCATTCCTATGCTTAAATCACAAAACTATCCTTCCCCTATCACAGGATTATCCTTTTCTCTTCCCCATCCTTCTTCTACTATACAGGCTAAGCCACAGAAGATATTTCAGGATTCTACCACTCACCACATGATCTGTAATATTAATTATGCAGCAAATCTCAATAAATCATTTGCCATCAGAAGATGAGGAGATTTATCAAGTTGTTACTCAAAGACAACTGTTGAAAAATATGGCATGCTAAATTTAGTATCCAGAGTCTGAGGGGGTGAATCTGAAAGTAATCTGTACTTTATAACAGCAAAAGTGTATTTTAGGGGGGAGGGAGGAGAAGGTTAACATCTATGATGTGGTCATGCCTGAAAATCAGAGGTTCTCTTGCAATTAATGGCAGATTTGCCACTAATTGGAAGAATGCAGGATGTGACTGCTAAGTTTGTAACTATATGTCTGCAAGCCAAACAATACATTAGAACATTACTTTCATCAAGGTAATGTGAAGGCTATGTAATTTCAGACTAACCTTTTCAAAAAATACTCTTTAAATTATTAATAATGAGCCATTTTAACAACAACGGTTTATTTTAGACAATAGAGCATAGTATTCTTTGGGCCAATTCTGATTTTCTTCAGATTTCTTCCCTGGATGTGTGCAAATTAACACTGTTTTCAAAATGGTTATAGATATTTTGAGTCTGTATTTCAATGACCATGAGCCCTCGGCAACTACCCATACAAATTACAGCTAAGAGAAGCAACAGGAAGGGTGTGTAAAGGGGTTGCAAATGAATTAGTATGGTCTGCACTAAAGCACATAGCTCATGATGATATTTACCTCAAGCTCCACCCAATATAACGTTATGCAATACCATGAATTATAGAGTGCCTGGAAGCAAGATGCCATGACTCTCTCCCCAGTTACTTTTCTAGTTGTCTCTTTTCCCACACACCCTGAAAGGACAGCTAGTATCTGTCCTTTTATATTTAAAGAGAGAAGCAACAGAATGGTGAAATTGCAGCCCAGGCGAGACACGCAGCCCTAATTCACTCATAAAGCAGCCCAGCAGAAAACACAGGGAAAATATAAACCAGCTGAGTGTTCAGTTACCTACCAAAAAGCTTTGGTCACCCACATAAATCCAACTACAAATACAATACAATTCTCTATACATTTTGTAAAAGACTGTGTTTTTATTATGCATGTGCTGTCCAGAAAGGATACCATAACTAGATTTCAGCTGCAACCCACATCATCTGACTGTGACCTCAACACATCTAAAAGGCAAACAAAACCTAGTCAGTATTTCAACAGGAGACAGACACCCTGCCTCCCATGGAAAACCTAGGTGATGCACAAATTGACACTGGTGATTCAGTAGGTGGTACTCCTCCCTCTGGTTCACAACTCATGTCCCAACAACATGCGAAGAAACACTGTGTTGTTACAGGTGTCTTTTGGATGAGACATAAAACCAATGTTCTGAGGACTTGTGAAAAGTAGGCATTTTAGCCCCAGTGTCTTGGACATTTTCCAATTTCCCTAGCAAAATTCCTTCTGCAATTGCAAATGATTATGGAATTCTTACCATATTCTTGTCCCAAAATGTTTTATTCTGTTATGGTACAAAATTAGACTTTTGCAGTGTTTCACCCCAAGAGGTGTCTGCATTTCAGTCGTAGGTGAGATGTATAATACGGGCCACGACAATTAAGCTTGCAACCAAGACTTATTTTACATACAGACATTTAACTTTTCCCAGAACTAACATTTCCCTCTGGAAACTATCTTGTTGAATTCTAGGTAGCACATTGTGAGTTAAATCCTGGCCCTGCTGAAGTCATTAGGGATTCTGCCTTTGACTTTAATGGAGCCAGGATTTCAATTCCCCCCTCACCCGTAATATCAGTTTCATAAAACAAATATTTTTCAAGTTATTGGAAGTTACAAAAAAGAGAGAGAGAGAGTGCTTTTAAATTTTTTTATAGTGTCTTCCAATTTTTCCCATTGAATGCCAGTGAAAATGACGTATGGTCAGAAGCTAAAATAGGGAAAGAACGACTTAAAAATTACTTAGACAAGTTAGATGTCTTCAAGTCACCAGGACCTAATGAAATACCTCCTAGAATATTCAAGGAGCTGACTGAGGAGATATCTGAGCCTTAGCGATTATATTTGAAGAGTCATGGAAAACAAGAGAGATTCCAAAGGACCAGAAAAGGGCAAATATAGTGCCAAACTATAAAAAGGGGAATAAGGACAACCCAGGCAATTACAGACCAGTCAGCTTAACTTCAGTACCCAGAAAGATAATTATTAAGCAATCAATTTGGAAAATAACCAGAAGATAGTAAGGTGATAAGTAACAATCAGCATGGATTTGTCAATAATAAAAAATGTTAAACCAACCTAATAGCTTTATTTAACAGAGTAACAAGCCTTGTGGATCGGAAGGAAGCAGTATTGATGTGGAACACTTGACTTTAGTAAGGCTTTTGATACTGTCTTGCATGACCATCTCAAACAAACTAGGGAAATACAACCTAGATGGAGCTACTAGAAGACAGGTGCATAACTGGTTGAAAAACCATTCCCAGAGACTAGCTAACAGTGGTGCACAGTCAAGCTGGAAGGGCATAATGAGTGGTGTCCCACAGGGATCAGTTCTGGGCCCAGTTCTGTTCAATATCTTCATCAATGATTTAGATAATGACATAGAGAGTACACTTATAAAGTCTGTGGATGATACCAAGTTGGGAGAGGTTGCAAAAGCTTTGGAGGATAGGATTAAAATTCAAAATGATCTGGACAAACTGAGGAAATGGTCTGAAGTAAATAGAATGAAATTCAATATGGACAAGTGCAAAGTACTAAGTACTCCACTTAGCAGGGAACAATCAGTTGCACACATATAAAATAGGAAATGACTGCCTAGGAAAGAGTACGGCAGAAAGGGATCTGGGGGTCAGAGTGGATCACAAGCTAAATATGAGTCAACAGTGTAACACTGTTGCAAAAAAAGCAAACATTATTTTGGGATGTAGCAGGAGTGTTGTAAGCAAGACACGAGAAGGAATTCCTCCTTCTAGTCTGTGCTGATTATGCCTCAGCTGGAATACTGTGTCCAGTTCTGGGTGCCACATTTCAGGAAAGATGTGGACAAACTGAAGAAAGTCCAGAGAAGAGCAATAAAAATGATTAAAAGTCTAGAAAACATGGTCTATGAGGGAAGATTGAAAAAATTGGGTTTGTTTAGTCTGGAGAAGAGAAGACTGAGAGGGGACATGATAACAGTTTTCACGCACATAAAGGGTTGTTACAAGCAGGAAGGAGGTAAATTATTCTCATTAACCTCTGAGGATAGGACAAGAAGCAATGGGCTTACATTGCAGCAAGGGCAGTTTAGGTTGGACATTAGGAAAAACTTCCTAACAGTCAAGGTAGTTCAGAACTGGAATAAATTACCTAGGGGGGTTGTGGAATCTCCATCATTGGAGATTAAGAGCAGGTTAGGGATGTCAGGGATGGTCTAGATAATACTTAGTCCTGCCATAAGCGCAGAGAACTGGACTAGAAGACCTCTCGAGGTCCCTTCCAGACCTGCAATTCTGTGATGCTAACAGATTAATACAACTGTTCTAGCACTAGCAAATTCACACTCATTCATGTCCACAGGCACTTGTGCTCACTACAGTAGAGAAGAAAAAGAAATATAAAACACCAGAAGGATTATTGACAATCTTCCTCAGTACTGACTGGATCTCCACCAGCAAAGCTGCTGGGCAAAGACGTTTGTGTCAGCAACAACAGGCAACGAGTCCAAGGGGGAGGCAGGAACCCTGTGCAGCTTAGTAGAGCCTCAATGCACTTGGAGCTAGACATTGCCCCCACACCAGCTGAGGCCCCGATTCAGCAAGGTACTTAAGCACATGCATATTTTTTAACACATGAATAATCCCACTGAACTCAAGCTACTTTTAGGGTTAAAGTTGCACAAATGCCCAAATACCTTGCTCAATCGGGGCTTGAATTACTTGAGACTGGGATTTTCAAATGGGGCCTATGGGAGTTAGGTGCTCATCTCCCATTGACTTTCCGTATGAGTTGGGCACCTAACTCCCCGAGGCCCCTTTGAAAATCCTAGTTGAAAGTTTCATGATTATACAAATGACGTTGTCTTAGAACACATCCAATTTAGCTCTTCAGTGCTTTATGTCTTATGTAATAAATGTGAAGTGTTTAACTGCGTGAGCTCTTAGCCACTTTGCAACTTCAATCAAATATCTTTAACAAATTCATTAGACTTAAAAGCTACTCCTCTCTTAGAATCGTAGAAATGTGGGGCTGGAAAGGCCCTTGAGAGGCCATCAATTCCCACCCCTCATCCTGAGGCAGGATCAAGTACACCCAGACCATCCTTGACAGGTGTCAGGGCTGGCCTTAGGGGTGGGCCACCTGGATAACCGCCCAGGGGCGCCATGGTCAAGAGGGCGCCATGCGACAGCACAGAAGTGCTCACTGCTGGTATAAAGTCAGAAACTACTCCTGGCTGGCAGGGAAGTGCCATGGGGGGTGGGGGGTGCCCACTTCCTGCTTTTTTCTGTCTGCTTCATCTTGATGGAGAAATGGGGGTGGGGAAGGGCAAGTGGCAATACACAGATACTGCTTCCCCTCCCCCACATTCCTCCGCACCCCACTAGGGGGCTGTGAGGGAGGGAGCAAGGAGCAACACCAACCACTCCATGTGTCCAGGTCACTTTCCCCAGCTGAGCTATGCTGTAAGGCGAACATCAGGAGCCGCTGCTCTACTGTCCTCCCCATACGCAGCCCAGGTGGGGAAAGTGACCGGGATGCAGGGAGTCCTGACATCGCTTCTCACTCCCCACCTCACAGCCCCCTAGGGGTGCATGGAGCAGCAGCCCTGGAGCGCGCGAGCGAGCAGCAATGCCAGCTGCTCCATGCATCCACATCAGTTTCCCTATGTGGGCACAGGCAGGGAGTGCAGCGGTTGGGGTGCAAGGGCCACAGTGTAGGGATTAGGGCATGGGGGGTACTGGAGTAATAGTAATAGGATGAAATTTAATAGTGAAAAGTGCAAGGTGGGATTAGTTAGGGATTAATAACAAGAATTTATGTTATAAACTGGGGACGCATTACTTAGAAGTAACAGAGGAGGAGAAGGACCTCGGAGTATTGGTTGATCACAGGATGACTATGAGCCGCCAATGTGATATAGCCGTGAAAAAGCTAATGCGGTCTTGGGATGCATCAGGCGAGGTATTTCCAGCGGAGATAAGGAGGTGTTAGTACCATTATACAAGGCACTGGTGAGACCTCATCTGGAATATTGTGTGCAGTTCTGGTCTCCCATGTTTAAGAAAGATGAATTTAAACTGGAACAGGTACAGAGAAGGGCTATTAGGATAATCTGAGGAATGGAAAACCTGTCTTATGAAAGGAGACTCAATGAGCTTGGCTTATTTAGCCTAACCAAAAGAAGGCTGAGAGGAGATATGATTGCTATCTATAAATATATCAGAGGGATAAATACCATGGAGGGAGAAGAATTATTTAAGCTCAGTACCAATGTGGACACAAGAACAAATGGATATAAACTGGCCATCAGGAAGTTTAGACTTGAAATTAGACGAAGGTTTCTAACCTTCAGAGGAGTGAAGTTCTGGAACAGCCTTCCAAGGGGTGCAGTGGGGGCAAAAGACATATCTGGCTTCAAGACAAAGTTTGATAAGTTTATGGAGGAGATGAGATGATGGGAGAGTCTAATTTGGTAATTAACTGATCTTCGACTACTAGCGGTAGATATGCCCATTGGCCTGTGATGGGATGTTAGATAGGGTGGGATCTGAGTTACTACAGAGAATTCTTTCCTGGGTGTCTGGCTGGTGAGTCTTGCCTACATGCTCAGGGTTTAGCTGATCACCAAATTTGAGGTTGGGAAGGAATTTTACCCCAAGGTAGATTGGCAGAAGTCCTGCGGGTTTTTCGCCTTCCTCTGCAGCGTGGGGCACAGGTCACTTGCTGGAGGATTCTCTGCAGCTTGAAGTCTTTAAACCATGATTTGAGGACTTCAATAGCTCAGACATAAGTTAGGGGTTTGTAACAGGAGTTGGTGGGTGAGATTCCATAGCCTGCGTTGTGCAGGTGGTCAGACTAGACGATCATAATGACCCCTTCTGCCCTTAAAGTCTATGATTCTATACAGTGTAGGGGTTAGGGCACAGGGGGTACAGTGTAGGGGTTAGAGGCACAGGAGGGGAGTGCAGGGATTGGGGCAAAGGGGGTACAGTGCAGGAGTTGGGGTGAAGGAGGGGGGTGAAGGGGTTGGGGAACCTGGGGAGCTTTGGGGGCCAAGGGCAATGGGGGGCTGGGGTGCCAAAATACAAGTTTGCCCAGGGTGCCATTTTCACCTACAGCCGGCCCTCTAACCTGTTCTCAAAAGCCTCCAGTGATGGGGATTCCACAACCTCCCTTCGAAACCAATTCCAGAGCTTAACTCCCCTTATAGTTAGAAAGTTTCTCCGACTATCTAATGTTAATCTCCATTGCTGCAGATTAAGCCCATTACTTCCTATCCTGCCTTCGGTGGACAAGGAGAACAACTGATCCCCATCCTCTTCATAACAGCCCCTAACATATTTGAAGATCGTTAGCAGGTCCCGATCCCCCATATTCTCCTTTTCTTAAGACTGAACATGCCCATTTTTTTTTAACCTTTCCTCATAGGTCAGGCCTTCCAACAGCTTGTGAAGCTGCGATGCTTTGCATGGTCCCCAGGCTGTCTGGCTTTTCTTCATCTCTCTCTCTCTCTCTCTCTCTCTCATACTTAACTATGACCAACAAGACATACTCACAAAGTCTTTCAGAATATACATGGCTAACATATGATTTATGTAAAGCACATAATTAGGCTGGAACAGTATACTCATTTATCTTGTTGATCAAAGTTAAGGCTGTTAATAAGTACATAAAGTGGATTTCCTCATCTATATTATTGTTAGCCAAATGATGAACTGTAAGCGTAATGGAATAATTATTTAAAATTACCTTAACTCTACATTTCCATACATTTTAACTTTCAGTTTTATGTGTTTTGTATAAACACTATACTACTGTCATTACCTTTACCATATGTTGTTTAAGTATTTTGTGTACTTTATCTATTATCTATCTATCTTATTATTATTAAGTATTTTTGTTTAGTCTGTACTTAAAGCTATTTTCTTAAAACACTACAGGCCTGTTTTAATTTTAATAAGGAACAAACCCAGAAGAGCAACTTCTGTACCTGTAAACACTAAACTAGATGTAATTCAATGATAAAGTAATCACTGTATTCATTTGCCTGCACAGGCAGATGTACCTACTGTAAATGTATATTATCAAGTGTCTATACAGAGACTATTTTTTTTAAACTCAGCGAAGGGAACACACACATTTACATTCCTTTGCCAAATTACTGATGATGGTCAAATCATATGTTTACTTTACATACCTACCTAAACCAGAAAAAAAAAAGAGCTACATTAAGGTTTGAAAAACTATATTCAGACAGAGACAATCAGACAGATGAGGAAACTGGATACCAAATGCCAGAAGGTAAGAGCAGACAGCGAAAAGAGACAGAGTTTCAAAAGATATTTTTTTAAGACAGCACATCAAACAAAATGTATTACAATGAGTTCACTGACTCAATCAATCATTTATGTGTAAGCTCAATAAGTGGGCAGGAAAAACAGAAAAATGTGATGAGTAAGCAGAAAGATGAAAAAACAACATTTTCAGTTAGACTGTTTCCTTTCTTATCCTTCCAAAGTAGTGTCTATTTTATTTTCATACTTCCTTATCAGGCTTTGATTCATATCCAAGTTAATTTTATTTCCTCTCTGCCTTTGGATTTGTTGGGGGAAAATGTAAGCTGCTTTATAGAAACTTTGATACAAGATACAAAAATCTATATAATGCCTTATAAGTTTTATTAAGGCACTTCCCTATGTGCAGCATAGATATCCTTTTACAACATACTGTGAAACCTGCTTATAGAATACTCAGTTTTTAATTTATAGCATTGTAGAACAAAAGCCCTGAATTGTTTCCTTGTGTTGCAGTGCAAAAATGCTAGTGACTCTGCTTATGCCTTTACTTTATTGCTCTGTGAAAAAGTATCTTCCTCTCACTTCCTAAAAGGCTACTAAAAACCGTCCAATTAAGGGCCTGACCCTCAGCCAGTGCAAATCAACATAGCTGCACTGAACTCAAAGGTGGTACACTGATTTACACCATCCAAAGATCTGATCATTAGTGTTTTATTGATCATCAGGGTGTTTTTCCCCACTACATGCTGCAATAATGGGCCTTGAACCCAGAAAGCTAACATACAGGCTTGATTCTTCTGGGGAGGGCGGTGTGAAGGAGGGAAAGTTCATTCCTTTCTCTTATCCCTTTTCTGAGTCTCAGTTGTGCTTAGTTGTGCAAAAAAAGATTCCTTTGGTCAGTACATTAAAAAAAAAAAATTCACCTAGAAGATCCTGAACCCACTTAAGTCAATGGGAGTTTTTGCCACTGAATTCAGTGAGAGCAGGAGGAAGACCTTTGAAAGTTTGCTTTCATTCCACTGCTTACAGGTACAGTACACCTGCTTAATACGGTCATATTACTCTAAAGGAGGAATGTATTCTTGCCTATTAGGCACATTTCTCATAATAAGGATATCCAGTTCATGTTCACTTATCCACACTGCAAGGCTGATAAATTTTAGCACTGAATTGCCTCCTGCAAATAAGAAATAGTCCCCACCACAGAGGCAGTCTTCTCAAGATGGTAAGCTCATTAACACTGATTAGACCATATCTAGATATAATAGCGTAAAGAATAAGGGGGCATTTTTCAAAAGGCACAAAAGGTAGTTAGCCCTCTTTAAAAGTCAAAGGGAGTTGGATGTCTAATTCTCATTTGTCCATTTAAAAACCCCCTCCCCCCCCCCAAACTTGTAGAAAATCTTTGAAGAAAATTTTCAACAAAAAAGTGACAAAATGTTGCAAGGTTTTTTTTATTATTATTGTTGTTTTGTTTTGGCTGTTTTTCAACCGCTCTAATAAAAATATAACTGACACTTCATAGAATCATAGAATACCAGGGTTGGAAGGGACCTCAGGAGGTCATCTAGTCCAATCCCCTGCTCAAAGCAGGACCAATCCCCAATATTTGCCCCAGATCCCAAATGGCCCCCTCAAGGATTGAACTCACAATCTTGGGTTTAGCAGGCCAATGCTCAAACCACTGAGCTACCACTTGTACAGGTAAGAGGAAATTTTACCTCTCGATCAATCTGGATACCAATAAATCTAGAAGACGCTACTGGCAATTCACAAGCCATAATGAAAACTATCCCAAAAGAAATAAAAGGGTTTGAGGCAGGTTGGAGGTGACTGAAAGCTGTTGCCACCTAATGACTGCTTGGCAACCTGTGTGAAATCAGTTAGTGGGCTCAGTCCAGTTCTTATTGAAAAGGAGCTTACATCATAAAAAGCACCCTCAAAATTGGCAGCACTGCCAGCTATCTCTGCAGAGATCAAGAGCTTTAGTGGTATGGAGACTGAGCTGGCCTCTCAACCCTTCAGACTGTCCTTCCAGAACATAGCATAGGGAAAACTGGAGGGGCAGGAGAATGGAAACTTGCAGTGCTGATACCTGTACAGTACCTGTTCTATGCATAAAGGATTTTGGTCTCAAGGGATATCCATTCAGCAGCTTGATAAAATAGAACTCAAAAAATTCATTCAGTCTCGTTGGGATCTTCAAATGAGATTAAGGGAATTAGGCACTCCTATTGACAGTCCCATTTAAAACTAGACTGGACAAAGTACTAGAAAATGTGCTATACAGGGAACAAACTTTGACAGAGAAAGTAACTGGGGACCTAAAAGGTCTTTTTCATCTCTATCTTCTATGAGACAGTACTTAACTTTGTTTCCAAGAAAAGTTTAAAAAATTAAAATACAAAAGTTACAACTAAATAAAAAAATGTATATAGCCAAATACAGATTTCAACGTAAGGCTGTAAAAACAGCAACACCTCAAAGAAATGTAAAGTCAGAATTGATCTTCCTTTTATTTATTCAGTTGCGTCATCAAATGGAGGGGTCCACTCAGCACCTGATACATAAGCACGATATGATACGTCCAGGTTGGTCGTCAGTCCTAGCTTCAAACTCTTTTTGAAATCTGAAAGTTACATAAACCATAATTTTTTGTTACATAATTATATTATTGTGCTGATTTCTGGTTCCCTGTTTGACAAGACTGCTCAGTTTCATGAAATAAATCAGAACTGATTTCTTTCCAATGAGCTCTATCTAAAACTAAGGTAAATTCAATTTTACATGCTTTTTTTTTTTTAAATGAAGATTAAGGAGCAACAGAGCCACCACTGGGTGGCTTAAATAAGTCACAGGTATGCACTCAATATCCTAAATAACATTTAAAAACCCTACCTTAAGAGAACATTATTAAGGTTGCAAACTCAAGCACTGGAAAGTTAGGAAATGCCAGAACTAAGGTTGCCAGTGCAATCCTAAATTGGCCACCTTGTGCATAAGCATTATGATACACTTTTAATTACACAGCCACATACTATTTTTTTCAATGGGATTGCTGTCTCATTCAGTGAATGGGTACTTACTCAATATTTCCTTTTATCCATCTCATTCAATATGTGGCCTCAGGCATCCCTGACTACCCCACCTCCCCATTTCTTGCCCTCCACCCCTTCAGCGCTTTCCTTCTCTGCTCCTATCTACCATACTACCCAGGAACCAGCTCCTGACTCCTCTCCCTGCCCTTCCCCCCCGCTTCCCCCCCACCATTTCCCCTTACCTACTCCTGTCTCCCTCTGATCCTCCCAAAAGGCAAATCCCTGACACCAGGCCGACCCTCCTGCCAAATTTCAAATCCTTGCTCAAAAGCAATCAAACAGATGTAATCATTCTTTTCAGAGGGCAAAACAATGTATTTTTCGCTAGCCTCATTCCTGAAAACAGCTCAACCATTTTAGCTGAAATTGAAAGAAAGAAAAAGAAAAAGAAAAGAAAGAATAAATAAATAAATAAATGTTCCGCCAGTGGCATGGAAAATTTCAGCCAAAACTGTTGAAGACTGGCAAAGCTATAAGCATCTGAAAACAGGGTCTTAAAATGGAAAGTGGTATGCAGCCTTAGTTATCTGTGGTGCTATCTGCTCCACCTACAATGATTTGTTCAAGATTGCTTCTGTTTAGGACAGAAAAGCCACCAGTAAAAATATCATCAACGTTCCTGCGTTCATTTTTATAGTTTCGCCAAATGCAAGTCAAATGTTTAACTCTGCATAAGAATTTTTTCTTGTTCAGTTTATATTCAAATAGCTATTTTACTGAATATAAAAAGTGTTTTCTTATCAGAAGTTGTTCTTGTCAACAGAACATGATTAGAACTTTTATGCTGGGTCTTATTTTCTATTCTTTGGACTGTTTTTAAAAGCAGCTTATTGTGTGCCACTGACAATTTAGAAAATAACGTGGGCTAAATTTTCAAAATGTGGATTCCATTTCTTTCACAAAAAGAAAAGGAGTACTTGTGGCACCTTAGAGACTAACCAATTTATCTGAGCATAAGCTTTCGTGAGCTACAGCTCACTTCATCAGATGCATACTGTGGAAAATACAGAAGATGTTCTTATACATACAAACCATGAAAAAATGGGTGTTTACCACTACAAAAGGTTTTCTCTCCCCCCACCTCACTCTCCTGCTGGTAATAGCTTATTTAAAGTGATCACTCTCTTTACAATGTGTATGATAATCAAGGTGGGCCATTTCCAGCACAAATCCAGGGTTTAACAAGAACGTCGGAGGAATGGGGGGGGGGAGGACAAGGGGAAATTGGTTACCTTGCATAATGACTTAGTCACTCCCAGTCTCTATTCAAGCCTAAGTTAATTGTATCCAATTTGCAAACAAGTGCCACAAGTACTCCTTTTCTTTTTGCGAACACAGACTAACACGGCTGTTACTCTGAAATCTGTCATTTCTTTCACATGATACAGCTGTGTGTGCAAACACCTACAAGTATATTTCTAGAGCACTAACATGAGCACACAGGAGTGCCTGAATTTGACACTTTAACAGTTGAGCACACAGGTAACAGAATCTATTAATGCAAGACTCAGACAAAGAGATTCTGTTCACGAAAATTTTATCGTGTGCACGCACTGGCGTTAAAACACATATTAATAGTAGTATCGCTCGCATTAAAGTATTGCCTGAAGGCTCCAGGCAGGGATTAGGGCCCCACTGTACTAGGTGCTGTGCCACACACATAATCAAGACAGACCCTGCCCAGATCTTACAAAGGTATTTTTCCATGCCAAGTTCCACACACACAAATGGAAACTGCGGTAGGGCCCCTTTCAGTTTTGGTCCTCTGTTTAGAAACAATGCCATTTACAGTATAAAATACACACTCCGGGTAAAATTTTCAAAAAAGTGCCAAAGTGATTTAGAAGCCTGCATCCTATTGACTGTCTAGGCTTTTTTAGGGCTTGTCTACACAACCAATACATGACAAGGTAGGGTGTAAATCTACTTCTCACTAGCCTGCTGAATGCTAACTGTCCATGTAGACTCTGCTGCTGTATACTAAAAGTTCCCTAGTTTTGATCTGCTCTGAAATAGAAGTAGACAGACATTCAGACTCGGGCTGGAGCCCAGGCTCTGGGACCCTCCTCTTGGCAGGGTTCCAGAGCGGGGGAACCAGCCCAAGTATCTACACCACAATTTTACAGCCCAACAGCCCAGGCCCACAAGCTCAAGCCAGCTGAGACAGGCCAGCTGTGCAGATATACCCTAAGTCACTTCTGAAAATGGGAGTTAGGCTATTAAGTCACTTAGATGCTTTTGAAAACTTTAACCACTTTATTTTTTTAATCCTCCCACTTTTTATTACTGGTATTTGCACGAAAACAGTTCTTAAGAATTCATCTGCACCTGCTTATTATTCTCACCCTCTCCTTGAGAAGACTATCACACCTTTGCAACAACTAACAGTTCTGCCAGAGGTTTGTGCTTTCAGGTTAGGAAAAAGCAGCAGGAACAGAAGAACTCTTAGGTCTCTGTCCTATAAACGGCTATGCACCTCTTGCACGGTGCTGAGCGTATAAGGGTTGGGGCAGTGGGGTGCTAGAATTTCCCATCATTGCTGTCACAGCTGCTTCTCCACTGGCCATAGCAACCGTGTGTGTAGTTATTCATGCAGAGCTTCTGATGGCCATCAGTCTCTTAAATACGATATCATTCAGCCCAGGTCAGAGTATGTCCACACACCACAGTGTTTAAAATGCTGGTAGCTGCCTGGGGCCTTGCCTACATGAGGACTCCCACTGTTGCTTCCACCAGATGAGCTGGATGTTGTAGCAACAGTAGGAATTTTTTAGGGAAAATATCCTAATGTAGCCAATGCCATTAACATTGGTCGGAACTGGGGGTGTTCAGCATCCTCTTCAGAAATAAATGTCCTATTTGGAAACAATCATCCCTAGCAATAAAAAGCGAAGTTAGAAACCACTCGGACACTACAGTCATCTGATGACCAGATCTGTTCTGGAAGTGGAAATGGGCTGTGTTTGACTGTCAGATCTTAAAGGGAATCTTCCCATTAAAATATTGGCAATATATCAGTAATATGGGGCATCAGTCTTTAAAAGAAAGGGGTCATACTAAATAAAATAATTTTTAAAGAATTAAATTAGCATACACAGCAATGTATAAGTATATGGGGGTAGCAAGTTTACACATTTTAGTACGTTTCGGGTTGAATTGATAAGCAGCTATTTTTAGCAATGAAGAAAAAAGTGTTAAGTGAGTTGTATGAATCCATTACAGCCGGACTGCTGAAAAAACAGCAATTAACTCATGGGAAAGGTAGTGGGATTTTACAACACACTCATTCATTTTCAGCAGGACGCTTGTGAATTCCCACAAACTATCCCCCAGGAGTCCCTACTATAGCATTTACACTTCTAAAAGAATATTTATTAACACTACTGGTGCTCTCATAGGGCAGCACAGATAATGTTCAGCAAAACACAGAAAATTGTCAGCAAAATTAACTCCAGGGTGAGTGGTAACAAAATATGGGGTGAGTAGAAATCTACAGAATCCATAACCCTGATATTTTTGATATATATAACGTCTTTTGCAGCTTCCCTTTGCAAAGGGGTGTGTTTGATGATGTGATGGGACTTGTCCATAAATAAATGATAAATTTAACAGTAATAAGTCACCAGGACCAGATGCTATTCACCCCAGAGGTCTGAAGGAACTCAAACATGAAATTGCAGAACTACTGTGGTATGATCTGGAAAATGGGATAAACAGCAAGGTGGCAAAGTTTGCAGACAATACTAAATTACTCAAGATCCTGAACTCCACAGCAGACTATGAAGAGTTACAAAGGGACCTCACTAAACCAGGTGCCTGGGCAACAAATGGCAGATGAAGTTCAATACTGGTAAGTGCAAAGTAATGCACACTGGAAAAAGTTATCCCAACTATACATAAAAAATTATGGGTTCTAAATTAGCTGTTATCATTCAATAAAGAGATCTTGGCCTCATCGTGGATAGTTCTCTGAAACATCTGCTCAATGTGCAGTGGCAGTCAAAAAAAGCTAAACAGAAAGTAAGGAACCATTAGAAAAAGGAATAAATAATAAGACAGAAAATATCATGATGAAATATAATTTCATGATACGTCCACACCTTGAATACTGCCTCTGAGTTCTGGTCTCTCCAACTCAAAAAAGATATATTAGAATTGAAAAATACAGAGAAGGGCAACAAAAATGATTGGGGTATGGAACAGCTTCCATATGAGGAGAGACAAAAAGACTGGGACTGTTCAGCTTAGAAAATAAATGACTAAGGGGGGATATATTAGAGAGCTATAAAATCATGAACAGTGTGGAGAAAGTGAATAGGAAAGTGTTATATACCCCTTCACATAACATAAGAACCAGGGGTCACCCAATGAAATTAACAGGCAGCAGGTTTAAAACACAACAGGAAGTACTTCTTCACACAGTGCACAGTCAACCTGTGGAACTCATTGCCAGGGGATGTTGTAAAGGCCAAAAGTATTACTGGGTTCAAAAAAGAATTAGATAAGTTCATGGAGGACAGGTCCATCAATGGCTATTAGCCAAGATGGTCAGGAACGCAACCCCACGTTCTGGAAGCCCTAAACCCCTGACTGAAGGAAACTGGGACTAGACAACAGGGGATGCTCCCTTACTAATTGTCCTGTCCTGTTCATTCCCTCTAAATAAAGAATCTGGAACTAGCCACTGTTGGAAGACAGAATGCTGGGCTAGATGGACCATTGGTCTGACCCAGTATGGCCATTCCTATATTCTTATTTATGATCTTGTAACTTAAAATATCCATTTACTATAGCAAAACGAGTTTACAGAGATTAAGAAAATGTGCAATCAGAATTTCTACACAACAAGTGGTTATATCTACCCAGGAGCTTTGTTGTTCAATGAAGTCAAATAGCTTTTCTGATAGCAGAGAGAACTGAACTTCATCAAACAGCAAAGGGTCATTTTATTTTACTAGTAATATTTCTTAGGTAAAGCTTACAAAAAGCACTTTTAGGAGAGAGGCCTGCTTTCAACTGCTTTGGCATAGGCTGCAGAAACACAAACTCCTGGTTCATATACCAGAAAAAGAGAGAGATAAAGACAGTCCTGCATTGTGTTATCTCAATGGAAGAACACTGAAGTAGTTGTAAAAAACCTTTGGAAATAGCCCATTAAGCTCTTTGGTGCTAATGCACTCTGGGAATGACATACAAAACAAACCTCTGCAGGTGAGTGAAATATTTGAAATAGCACACATTTTTAAAAAAAAGAAAAGGAGTACTTGTGGCACCTTAGAGACTAACCAATTTATTTGAGCATGAGCTTTCGTGAGCTACAGCTCACTTCATCGGATGCATATAGTGGAAACTGCAGCAGACTTTATATACACACAGAGAATATGAAACAATACCTCCTCCCACCCCACTGTCCTGCAGGTAATAGCTTATCTAAAGTGATCATCAAGTTGGGCCATTTCCAGCACCTGGATTTGATGATCACTTTAGAAAAGCTATTACCAGCAGGACAGTGGGGTGGGAGGAGGTATTGTTTCATATTCTCTGTGTGTATATAAAGTCTGCTGCAATTTCCACGATATGCATCCGATGAAGTGAGCTGTAGCTCACGAAAGCTCATGCTCAAATAAATTGGTTAGTCTCTAAGGTGCCACAAGTACTCCTTTTCTTTTTGCGAATACAGACTAACACGGCTGTTACTCTGACACATTTTAAGAGTGCTAGATTACATCTTTGTCTCTGCAACATTAATGAGCACCCACCGTTCACTCATCCATTGTGCCTTCTTTGAACTCTTTATGTTGTCTTCAGCACAAACAGAGGTTCATCTATTAAGGTGTCAAAGTGTACAGCTCAAAAGAAAAATGTGGTCCAAAGTTCTGTTTGATTTGGGAAATAAATGGGTTTGTATTAACCATCTGGATGCCTGGAGCCAAGATATGGCATTTCTTGCTGGTGATTCATTTTGCATTTCTGGCTCGCCCCAAAATTTCTTGACTCTCAGCACTGGAAAATGAATGAACCCAAAAATATAACTGATTTTTTACTCTAAAGTTAAAAGACTTTTGATAAATTATTTTTAATTAATTAATGAATAATTTGAATAAATACAAAATGCAGGTATATGGTTCTCTACTTAATAATGATTTTCTTAGATAGATCCAGAACGGAGTTTCAGCTGAAGTTATTCAACAAGAAATGGAATGATACACAATTGTAGTCTAGTTTTAATCAGAGGAGTCCAATTTGGTTAATAATCCTTCAAAAACTTCAGGCTCTTTTATGACGAACTGCAACTACACTTTAGTCTTCTTTTTGTACACGTTTGATTTTGTTTTTAACCATGTAACACATTCTGATCATTGTTATTTATATAATATTGTGCTTTAACTGAATTTGTACCAAACAGCAGGTCTGTGAGGAGTTTATAATTTAACTGCTGTGCTGGAAACAATGCAATACAGAATAATACAAACACAGAGTGGCATATGGTCACTATGTAATTACTTCATCAGATCAAAGTAATCAGAACATGAAGTTTCAGCATCACGTTTTTCTTTCGCCCCTCTTGAAATTACTCCTATGGGACATATTCTAATCAGAGCAACATTGATGCTGCAGAACGACTATAATAACCACCATTCCAGTGCTGCCCCCATTCCATCAGCATCTCCAATAGGACAAGCTTGTGGGGGTTATTAGACCTCCAGAAGTTCGGCATCACACACAATTCAGTTCTTTTACTCACTTACTGTAACTTAACCTTGTCACCTTCCTCCATCAACTTATAGTCTGTTCTCTTATTGTTTCTATAAATTACTACACCATACAGAGGACCTATGGGCCTTATTCAAAGCTCACTCCAGTCAATGGAAAGACCCATTGACCTCATGGAGTTTGGATCAGGGGAGCACTAAAAATCTGTTTATTGCCCTGTTGGTTACTCACACTTCTTCATTTCTTTTAATCTGTTAGCCTGAACTCTTACTTTCCAGTTTTGGAGGTTGCACTTTTTCTTCTAATCCATAAAGTGATTCTGATAATTGGTACATTGGTAACAAACCATAGTAAAACTTTCAGTTTCATATCCAGAGTCATGTCCATAATTCAAAGACCATCTAAATCAGGGGTCTCAAAGTCCTGGCATGCGGGCCATCTGTGGCCCGACAACCTCCACACTGTGGCCCGCAAAAACTTTTTTTAAAAGTTCTTTCATCCAGCCCTCATGGCTGCCGGCTGTGGGGGGGAGGAGGGAAGGGGAGGAAAGATTTACATGCCCCTCCCACCAATGTTGCTCCATACTGCTGCTCCTGGGACCCTCCCAGGGGTTGCACTCGGCAACGTGTCATTCACCTCAGGCAGCTCCACTCCCTGCAAGCTGTTCCCTATCCCTGCTGTTGCCAGCGGAGCCGCAGAGGAGAGACCCATGCAGCCACACTGTCTGCCACAAGCGCCACCCCCCACCCCCCGCAGCTCCCATTGGCTGGGGGAGAGGGACAGAGATACCATCACTAGTTGCTGGGCAGAGTCAGCCATGGAGGCAGCATCACTAGTCACTGGGCAGAGTCAGCCAAGGTGGCATGAGGCCAAGGGAGCGATGGAAAAGGGTGGGAAAAGGGCTGGGAGGTGGAGTGAACACCATCTTCAGTGACATTATTGGCCCACTGGGAGGATTTGAGGACTGGCACTGGCCCTAAGGTAAACTGAATTTGAGACCCCTGATCTAAATAGTAAACTCACTGTATTGACTGGAACTAATGCCTATCTTCATCGTCAAGCTCTCTCCTTTCCCTGTTCTAGCATATTCCTATGTTTTAATATGTTTCCTATACTTTTTAGAAAAGATGGGTTTCTCCTTCCCTCCTTTAGCTAGATAATAAATCTTCAGCTATCATTAGTACAACTAGTGAACCCATTCAATCCAAGGTCAAGGTGGAGCATAATCTACCAATGACTTTATGTATTACTAATGATTCGAAATAGCAGAAACCATACGTAATCTCTGAGGCCAAACTCAGCTTTTCTTTCAAACACATTAATATTGCTCTTTCAAAAATCTGTATAGCTCAAGCAGAAGCATACAGTGCCAAATTCTGCTGCCTCTTATGCTGATAAACTCAGTGGAATGATTCAGAAGTTATACCCTTGTAACAAACAATAGCATTTGACCCATATTTTTTAGAACAATTAAAATAACTTAGCATTCGTTTTTGCTACCTCGAAGACACGTAGTGAAAGAGAAAACACATTTCTCCATGTAGTGTGTGCACTACACTTTTTTATTATGTGCAAAAGACAGAGAGAATTTAGTGCTTTGGAACGCTGGTGCTAAATAGCCTTGGAAACAGACTCCCTTGTTCATCCACAGGCTAGATAAAACATGGATAACTGTGTAAGATTCCTATATCCTGCCCTACCAATGTGCCTCAACTCTCACCAGCAGTAACCACCTCTAGACAGGATAGGTTCATCCTCTATGTCTATTCAAACCATGATCTCTCCAATTAACACACAGACAACACAACATGGCCTAGTACAGAGGAAGGATTGCCTAGGAGTTATAGCAGTAAGCAATGAGTCAGGGGACCTGGATTTCATTCTTAATTCTGCCACTGATATATACCATGTGACCGGGGCACATCACAAACGTTCTGTGTCTCAGTTTCCCTATTTGTAAAATGGGGATAATGTTTACCACTTTTGTTAAGTGCTTGGAGATAACAGAATGAAAGTTACTATTCAAACACAAAAGTATTATCATCATCAGTTTACGGTTATGGTTGTGGTTTGTGTCATACCTAAAGACCTGAACTGAGACAACTATATCATCTCACATAAACAACCATTAGACACTATCAATGTGGGCTGGATTCGAACTGGACACCTAAAAGGCAAAAGTTTCTAAAGCTCACTGCTAATCCCATAAGCTATCCTGCAATTTAAAACATATTTACCAATAAAGATATGAGTGAAGAAAACAATGTCTTCTAATTTGCTATATTTTTCTAGTCATTTAACAATTATGAGAATATATTGTGTATCTTTACAACAAATATAAACTGAAACTCAGTAATTAGAAGCAGAGAAGTGACTTGAGATAATCATACATTATAAACAATATTAACCACATTATCCTGTCTGTGGAATCTGAGACAATACATAATAAAAATTGTTAAATGTTAAAGAAGTAGAACACTTCTTACAGTATTTTAGTCCAAAAGAAACTAGCTCGCTACAGTATATTTTTATTTTTTTATTTTGTGTGTGTGTGTGCCTGGTTGCAATTAAATACAGGAAGGATATTAAAACTTCCAAGAGATTTTTTTTTCAAGCCACAACAGAAGAATAAGTGCAGTTGCATAATTGGAACCAAATCCAAAACCCACTTCCTTCTTATTTACTAGCATCAGCTAAAGGACACTATTTAGATGCTGATGCTAAAAGGTCTGGAGATGACAACTATAAATCATCTATGGGGAAATTTTTTTCAAAAGAATCTTATGCCAAGGGTTAAAAGTTTATAGCTGAGAGACCACAGAAAGTTAGTGCCCACTGCAAAAACTACATCCTAGCAGTCATCCTGTCTTTCTTTCTTCAATAAAGTCCTTTAATTTTGCTTTGTTGTAGGGAAAGAAATCTTCACCAGTTAATAATCAGCTACTACTCTGCTGCAGTGTAATTTGGAGGAGAGACAGAATCGAGGAGGAGAGACAGGTCTCTTTTACAGGATGCTAGGTCACAATGACATTCTATTTTACAAGCAGACATTTGTCATCTATACATAGAAGAGCTAAAATTAGAAAATATGCTTCCTGATCATCATGCTATATATCAGGCTTTGGGTCTTTTTCATTGGCAGCTGAATTTCAGTTCAATGTTGCCTTGTTACCGGCACTGACAGATCTGTGCAGAAAGTTTAATATTAAGGTGATCTGGGAAAAAGAAGGCCTCTTGCATGGCTTTAAGATAAGCATAAGAATGGCATCTGAGGATAATGATGGAAGCTTAAATGTTAGAATGTACGGATTTGGGGGATAAAACAAACCAAATATTATTTTTCAGCACTTTCAAATTATTTCAGGTATTTAAATAGCTCTGATTCTTCATGTTCTTAGATAAAGATCCCACACATTTTATCTTGAGTACAGTGAATGAAAAAGAAGTCCTCTTACAGGCGTAGTGTAGCCCTGCCTCTGACTTCATACCCTTAATTGCTGTTTGTGTTGAATGGAAAGGTGGGTATTTTAAATAAGGCAAGGCTGAAGGAAGGAAGAAAAAGTATAAGCAGGCTGCAATGTTAGCTTGGTGCCAGAAAGTGTAGCAGTTGGACGCAAAAAGCTCTCCATAAAGGTCATAACAACTTTAGTAAGAGTGTCCTTCAAGAATGCATTTGGTTTGCCATCCAGGAGAAGCGATCGCTCCCTTCACACTAGAAGAATTACTAAACTCTAGCCTGAGTCAGGTTGGAACGAAATGTATCATTGTCAGTCTGTTTTGGGATTGCTAATTTAAGGCCAAATTCTGAAGCACTTACTCAGACAATATACACATCTGAACCCAACTGAGAGCTCTGCTGAGTAAGGACCTAAGGATTTGACCTTTATTCAGGATACAGCTACAAGGAAACAAATGCTATCTTTGAAATTAACAACCTAAATTTTCTACACTGCAACTAAACAGCGCCTTAGCCTGAGCCTGGTTAGCCTGAGTCAGCTAGCATGGTCCAGCTGCAGGGTTTTAATTGCAGTGTAGACATACCCAGATTATATACTGACTCTGACATTCAGGGTGATCCTGTGCAAGTTACTTAGAGCTGAATGTTCAAAAGGAGTTAGGCTTCTAACTTCCACTCATTTCAATGGAAGTTAGCACCCTAAATAGAAGGTAGTAGTCTAACTCCTTTTGAGCATTCAGCCCTTAGCTTCTCTGGAAGAAATAAACCCCAGTGCTAAGAGCACACTATACTAGGGTGATTTCATCAGCTGTGTTTTTTATCCATACAACACAGGGACATTAAAAACACTAATTAATCAAGCCTCAAAGTGCTTTGAGATCCTCAGTAAAAGATGGTATTTAGGTGGCAGACAGAAGTGCTGTAGTAATAATAGTCATCAATCAAAATAAATCAACCAGTACTATAGAAATATAAACTAGGAAATTTGTCTCTAGTATTGCTTTCAATGTCATTTGGCCCAATGCACCAAAACCAGTAAGAAAAGTAAATCTACATCAATAAGCTAAGTAAAACATTCTTTAAACCCGTACCTGAGATGACAATAGATTGCAGTCAATGTGAAGTCCCTTCCCAGTTTTATATCTTTGAAGCAGGCCGGCCATGATTGCTCCATACGTGTACAACCCTGTAGCAAGGTCTGTCATGGCTACTCCTGGCCTAATTGGACCACCATCCTAGCAGGTGCGAAAAAATGGGAACGGGGAAGAATTAATATTTTGTTATGGTAAATTCCACATAAGACATGGGTTAAAAAAAAAATTTCATATTACGCATTACAGAAACATGCTAAGAAGCTAAAATACCTTCTGAGTGAATTAAGTTGAAAAGTCTGCCACTGAAAAATACATATTCTCACGAGTATCTACAGATAACCTGTTCCTAGCAATTCTGTAACTTTACAGTGCTCTCCTCTACAAACAGTGGTAAATTGTGAAAGAATTGTGCTATTCTACCCTTTATCAACACTATCGCTTTCATTCAATAGTTTCAAAATGTCTTTAAAAAATAATAAATTGTTAGAGGCAAAATTATTCCAAAGGAAAACACAATTTAATATACCTGGAAAACAAGGTACTGTAGGACTTGTCATACAGGTTGTCAGTGGCACAAGTAACTGAGGAGGACGGCAAATCGCCCCCCTATTAATTTTCTTGCTGTATCTTAAAACATTCATCACCGGTTTCCAGTAGAAAAGATTGTTTTATAAAAGGAAGACTTGAAATGCCAGTGGGGATTCACAAAGGTTTTATGAAATGAGACACAATTTGAGACTCACTTTTTAAGCATATTTAATCTTCAAACATAAAAAACATATATATCCAAAATGAAAAGCTTGTGATTCTGTTACTAAAATGTAAGAACACATAAGAGTCCCATACAGCTAATTAGTTAGGCCTACTAGTGTTTTGTATCTGCCCTTCAATACAAAAACACTTTTACCAATGTTTGCTTTCTCATCAGCTAACATATTACAAAATTACAACCAAACCAATCTGAAAAGTGCCAAAAAATGTCTAGTTAATGTTGAGCTGACTGGCTGGAAGTGCAGGTGGTTTAAAAATATTCAAAATTCTGAATCCAACTGTCCAGTCCTCCATGATTTTCCTGTCACATGCACTGTGATGCAATGAAGTGTAACAACTTCTCTTTGCAAATATGTATTTGGGACAAAAACCTGGATCTTCAATTGTAAATACTAAAAGAGAAGGAACAAAATCAGGATTAGGTTCCATCAGCCTTTTCTAACTGTTTAAGGTTCAGTGTTTGAGATCAGTCAATCTAACTAAGTAACAAAGATTTCATAGCTTCTCTGAATCATTTTTCAATTGTGTCCTAATTAATAACAAAGAACTAGAACCACACAAAAGCACACAAATGCCAGATTTCCACTGAGAGTGAGACAGTAACGTCATCGGCCTGCAACCTTCAAATCCCCCTAAAATCTTCAATTGCTTTTGTAAATTTAGTGTTTCTCTATAGAGTTCCTTGCCCAAAATAAGTGCCATGTTTTGACCAAAGTTCTCCTTAGGTTCAATGCAAATTTCAATGCATTCATAGTAATTGGATCAATCTAGGTACTTCTGTGGACCCCATCACTGTATATCTGAATGTGACCCTAAAACTAATGAATTCATCCTCACAGCATCCATGTGAGCTAGGGAAGACCTAATTCCATTTTACAGATGGGAAACTAAGGCACAGACAGATAAAGTTTCCTGTCCAAGGTCATTCAGGCAAATTGTGGCAAACCCAGGAATTGAACCACGGTCTTTTGAGTATCAGTCCAGTACCTTGACCATAAGGTTACCTAAAAGTGGAGAAATTCCTGAGCGTTCCATCCAATGTCATTAGGAAGCTGGGACTCAATCCTCTTTTTTTAATCAACTAACCATAATGCTGATTATGGCTGAAGAATTTTTTTGATCTTCCACCAGGTGCTTCAGGATTGTGCTAGAAATTATTTCTTTCCCAACAAGGTTTATAGTGTCCTGAACACTCATATTTGAGGCATGAAATCGTGTCGCACTGAAGTCAATGAAAACACTCCCACTGACTTTATCCGGGCCAGGATTTCACCCCAGAAGTTTAAGATGACTGCATCCAAGAAGTTCTCTCATTTTGCTGCGTTTTATTTTTGTTGTCTGAGCAAAAGGCAAAGAGATTTTCCAATATCCCAGACTACTCATAAACATCAGTTAGGGAATGAACAAGTCTACTAACAGAAAAGATGAGACAACCATTACTTCAGAAGCTATAGTACTTTTTGCTCTAAGAAAGTTAAAAGCTAAGGCTCAAATTCTGATGCCATTACTTGCATTGAATAGTTCCTTACTCCACAAGTGGTGGCACTGAAGTCAGTGAGACAACTCTTGGAGTAACGTACCCATCATCACGAGGAAGGGTTCATCAGAATTTGGCCCAAAATCAGTATGAAAAAGGTAGGTATGAAGGTTGCATCTCATAAAAAAGAGCAGTGTTTTGTCAAACGGCACACAGACAAGACATCTTTAAGCAATTCTGGCTGACATTCAATAAAACTTGAATTTGTACAGTCACTTTAACTACTTCTCAATTTACATTGCTAAATCTAATTACTTTTTAGGACTACAAAAGAGTTATGATAATTCCGACTCTTTTAAAAGAACTTGGTTTCACTCAAGAAAATAAAAAGCTGTCCTTAAAGTCAAATAGTGTTTTCCTATTCTGTTTTTAGCAGAGTAAGTTGCGTATATAAATCCGATAACTAGCTATCTGTGAGTCATTTAAAGGGGATTTTGTTTGTACCCAGTAAGGTAATACTGCACTGTCAAATGCACTAAGAAATCAATTTGGGGATAAAAAATTGCAGGAAATTAAGCTTCTATATATGACGGCAAGAACGGCTACTTTATTCATTATATTTTAAAATTGTCAAATGAAAAGTTAAAAAGACACAAAGTAGAAATTAAAGAAATCTTGAAAATCACCATTAAAAGTGCATGAACAACTAGTCTTCTGTTACTTTAGGCACAACCCCAAGCAGGGACCTGTGGGAAAGTTACTGCTTACTTCTGTGTGTGTGGGTCCAACGGCCAGAAGCTGGGTAGAACTGAATCAGTGCAAAGGGATATTTTTTATTTCCCTGTTCTATCATGTCGTCAAGATACTATCTACCCTAAGCTGTTTCATAGTGAACATCAAACAAAACCTTTATCCTATATTTAGTGAAAGCCTTCAGTAGGTTAAGCAAAATGTATCCATCTTAAATCATAACCAAGAAGCTCGGTAGGGGCAGAGACAAAAAGGTCATAATTCTAAATTTCACCAGCTTGCAAATAAATGAGGCAACAACATTCTGAGATTGAAAACAATCTCCACTGGTTTAAAAAGACATCAATCTCAGCCTTGATGGAGAAAATTACAAATGCGAGATGATAACGACGGACGATTTCAGCAGATACTGTATCACATGAACTTCTCTCTTGGATCTTTGTACCAACATCTGCCTCACCAAGTACACCATCTTCCAGTTTTTGCTTAATAAGACTGTATCTTTTCCTCCTCAAGTAGATTTCCTTTGTCTGTGTACATGGTTAATGCACTGTTCTTTATCTATGATTCACAAAGAGAAAAACTTTGTTGAACATTACTTAAGGTTGCTCTCATCAATAAATCAAACCATAAAAGAATTTGTATTTCCTAAATTAAGGATTAAAAAGGATAAAAGGGTTGCAAAATCAAGCACACTCAAGTTAGAAAATGCCAGGATGCCTTAGTTCGACCCACTTGTGCATATGCATTATGATACAGCCTTTAATTACATGATCCTTCAAAAAAAAAAAAAGAGCACCCCTAGTTCATTCAGTGCACAGGAGGGACCTGCTCAGGGGAGCAGAGGTTGGGTAGTGAAGGAGTCCTTTCTTTATAGGACCCATCCCTCATTTGTTGCAGAAATTGGGAAGTTTGTAGTGAACAAGGCAGGGGAGCTAGCTAACAGGAGCAATTAAGTGATCCTTGGGGTGAGTTTGTTGTTTGTTAGCTTGTTGTTGTATGCTTGCTTGCTTGAAGTCTATAGTGCAGTCTGTGTTGGGGGCTGTGTACTGAGCAAAGCAGTCTGCTAAACTAGGCTGAGAGTTTACTAACAAGGCTCTAGCTTGCTACTCTTCAATCCCTAATCCCTTTAGGATACCATGAGAAGGGGGTGGGGCTAACTCACAGAGAACAGGAGTTTAAAAAGCCAGCTCAGAGGCAATCAGAGGAGCTAGTGAACTGGGGAGTTTTGCAAGGGAATTTAGAGAAGGCATGCAAGTGGCAGATACACCTAACAAACACACTCTAAACTTAAACTAATATCCCACTCTATCACCAAATAGAAAAAACCCTGCAACAGTTAAAATAATGCAGACAGATGTCCCGCAACAGAGTGGGGGGCTATCCAGCTTATTGCACTAAATGCAGCATATACAATTACCTGCCTTATGGGCAGGTTGCATACATGTGCATATGTTGTAAGCAGTTCATGGCCCTCAGACACACAGATCAGGCTCTTGAGATGATAGTGGCTGAAATGGAAGACCTAAGGGAGACACAGAAGCACACAGAGGCGCTTTCAGGGACACAATAGGGCAGGCCCATCCCCAGTCTGACAGCCTCTGTGCTGCTGAGAAAGAAGAAAGTCTGAGGGAATGAAAGCATCAAGCTGGAGCAGACAGAAACAAACCCACTATTCAGATGAAGTCATGGTATCCTCTCATGCTGGGGATGCCCCTCTGAGGGAGGGAACCCCTGTTATTGGGAAGAAACAAGTAATAGTAATCAGAGATTCAATTATTAGAAATATAGACGGGTTTGCAATGACCGGGAAAACCGCCCGGTGAATTGCCTGCCCAGTGGGAAGATTTTCAGACTTCTCGAGACATCTAAATAGACTAATGTGCAGTGCTGGGGAAGAGCTGGTGGTCGTGATACAGGTAGGTACCGGTGACACAGAGAAAGGTAGGAGAGAGGTCCTGGAGGCCAAATTTAGGCTGCTAGGTAACAGATTGAAGTCAAGGACCTCCCTGGTAGCATTCTCTGAAATGCTTCCTGTTCCACGCTCAGGGTCAGCTGGACAGGCAGAACTGTGGAGTCTCAATGTATGGATAAGACTATGGTGTTGGGAGGAGGAGTTTATTTATTTATTAGGAACTGGAGAATTAATAATTTATTTATTAGGAACTTGGGAACCTTTGGGAAGGGAGAAGCCTATACAGGAAGAATGGGCTCCTCTTAAACCAAAACAGAACCAGATTGCTGGCATATAAAATGTAAAAAGTCATAGGGGAATTATTAAACTAAGGGCTGGGAGAAAGCTGACGCATGAGGAGGAGCACATGGTTCAGATAAAGACATCTCTTGGGGGGAATTCATTAAAGGGGAAACTCCATTTTAGGGGTGGCCAAACTTACTGATCCTCCAAGCCACACACAATAATCTTCAGAAGTTCGAGAATCAGGCGCGGTAGCCGGGGCTCAGGGCTTCAGCAGGAGCGGGGCTGTGGGATGTGCCTGCTGCAGCTCAGGGCTTCAGCAGGAGTGAGGCTGTAGCCCTGAGCCCCAGCAGGCACACCCCACAGGGCTGAAGGCCCAAGACCCTCCCCTACCTGCAGGACAGAAGTCCCTAACCCCACCACCATGCCGCAGGGCAGAAGCCCTGAGCTCCCCCCACCCCAGTCTGGTAGCTGGAGAATGTAGTGGGAATATGAGGGGGCTCCGTGTGCCACACTTTAACTGTAAAAGAGCCGCATGCAGCTCATGAGCCAGGGTTTAGCCACCCCTGCTCTGTATCCGAGGAGAGAGGACAGGACAGAAGTTGATAAAGCACCAGATAGGAACTGAACAGAAACAATCAAATGAAAAAGAGTCCCATTCAATTACATCACATGAAGGCAGACAAATAAATATAGAAATGACAAATTTTATAAGTGCTAGTATAAAAATGCTGTAAGTCTAAATATGCAGTGCTATTGTAGACATTTTGGTCCCAGGATATTAGAGAGATAGGTGAGGAAATATCTTTTATAAAGGTTAGTCCAATAAAAGATATTACCTCACCCACCTTGTCTCTCTAGAAGTCTAAATACTAAAATGGGTAAACTTGAGTGCGTGATATTAAATGCTGATATTGATATAATATGCATCACAGAAACTTGGTGGAATGATGATAATCAATGGGACATGGTAATACTAGGGTATAAAAAATATACAGGTCACGCTCGTGGGGGAGTGGCACTATATGTGAAAGAAAGCATGGAGTCAAATATATACAAATCTTAAATGAATCCTCTATAGATAGAAATTCTACGAACAATAAGACTATAGCAATAGAAATATACTACTGACCACCTGACCAGGACAGTGATTGTGAAATGCTCAGGGAAATTAGAGAGGTTACAAAAGCAGAAAGCCCAGTAATAATGGGGATTTCAACTATCCCCATAATGACTGGATACATTTCACCTCAGGATGAGATCCAGAGATAAAATTTCCAAACACTATAAACAACTGCTTATTGGAGCAGCTAGTCCTGGAACCCACAAGGGGAGAGGCAATTCTTGATTTAGTTCTAAGTGGAGCACAGCATCTGGTCCAAGATGTGAATATAGCTGAACCACTTGGCAATAGCAACCATAATGAAATTAACTTTAACATCCTTGCAGGGGAGAAAATACCAAGAAAACCCACCACAGTAGCATTTAACTTCAAAAAGGGGAACAACAAACAACAATGACAACAAAAGGAGGAAGCTAGTTAAATGGAAATTAAAAGAAAGAGTCACAAGAGTGAAATGCCTGAAATCTGCATGGAAACTATTTATAAACACCATAATAGAGATTCAAACTAAATGTAATCAATCAATCAATCAATCAATAAGAGGACCAAAAAATGCCACCACAGCTAAACAGCAGAATAAAAGAAGCAATTAGAGGCAAAAAGGCATTCTTTAAAAATTGGAAGTCAAATGCCAGTGAGGAAAATAGAAAAGAACATGAACTCTGGCAAGTCATATGGAGAAGTATAATTAGGTAGGCCAAAAAAGAATTTCAAGAGCAACTAGCAAAAGGCACAAAAACTAACAGCAAAAAAAAAAAAATGTTAAGTATATCAAAAACCGGAAGCCTGCCAAACAATCAGTGGGGCCACTGGACAATCAAGGTGCTAAAGGAGCACTCGGAAGAAAAGGCCATTGCAGAGAAACTAAATTAATTTTTTGCATTGCTCTTCACTACAGAGGACATGAGAGAGATTCCCACACCTGAGTCACTCTTTTTAGGTGACAAATCTGAGGAACTGTCCCAGATTGAAGTGTCAGTAGAGGAGATTTGGAACAAATTGCTAAATTAAACAATAATAAGTCACCAGGACCATATGGTATTCACCCAAGAGTTCTGAAGGAACTCAAATATGAAACTGCAGAACTAACTGTGCAACCTATCGCTTAAATCAGCCTCTGTACCAGATGACTGGAGAATAGCTATTATGACACCAATTTTTAAGAAAGGCTCCATAAGTGAGTGTGGTAATTACATGCCAGTGAGCCGAACTTCAGTACCAGGCAAACTGGTCAAAATCATAGTAAAGAACAGAATTGTCACATAGATTAATACAATATCTTGGGGAAGAGTCAAAATGGCTTTTGTAAAGGGAAAATTGTCTCATCAATCTATACGAATTCTTTGAGGAAGTCAATAATCACGTGAAAGCGGCAAAGAGTCCTGTGGCACCTTATAGGCTAACAGACGTATTGGAGCATAAGCTTTCGTGGGTGAATACCCACTTCGTCGGATGCATGTCGAGGAAATTTCCAGAGGTAGGTATAAATATGCAAGCAAGAATCTGGCTAGGGATAACGAGGTTATATCAATCACAGAGAATGAGGCCCACTTCTAGCAGTTGAGGTGTGAACACCAAGGGCTTCTGCAGTTGGCTAGCCATTCACAGTCTTTGTTTAATCCTGACCTGGTAGTGTCAAATTTGAAAATGAGCTGAACTCAGCAGTTTCTCTTTGAAGTCGGTCCTGAAATTTTTTTGCTGCAGGATGGCTACCTTTAAATCTGCTATTGTGTGTCCAGCGAGGTTGAAGTGTTCTCCTACAGGTTCCTAATTAGGAATGGTAATATACAAAAACCTGTACTGGGACTTGTACTGTTCAACATATTCCTAAATGATCTGGTAAAAGGGGTAAACAGTCAGATGGCAAAGTTTGCAGACAACACTAAATTACTCAAGATAGTAAAGTCCAAAGCTGACTGGGCAGAGTTACAGAAGGATCTCTCTAAACTGGGTGCCTGTGTAACCAAATAGCAGATAAAATTCAATGTTGATAAGTTTAAAGTGATGCACACTGGAAAAAAATAATCAATACATACAAAATGATGGGTTCCAAATTAGCAGTTGTTATTCAAGAAGAGATCTTGGAACCATTGTGGACAGTTCTCTGAAACATCTGCTAATTATGAAGCAGAAGTGAAAAAATCCTAAACAAAAATGTTATGAACCATTTGCAGAGGGATAGATAATTAGACAGAAAATATCATAATGCCAGTTCTCAACATTCCTGGTACACCTCTCCTTGAATACTGCATGAATTTCTGGCCACCCAATCTCAAAAAAGATATTAGAATTGGAAAAGGTACAGAAAGGGCAACAAAAATAATTAGGAGTATGGAACAGCTTCCATATGAGGAGAAAAGACTGGTCATCTTAGAAAAGAGAGGACTACGGTGGGGACATAATAGAGGTCTATAAAACCATGACAGGTGTGGAGAAAAAAAATGTTATTTACCCCTTCACATAACACAAGAACCGAGGGGTCTCCCAATTAAATTAATAGGCAAGAGGTTTAAAACAAACAAAAGGAAGTACCTCTTCACTCAACAGACAGTCACCCCATGGCACTTGTTGCCAGGGGATGTTGTGAAGGCCAAGAGTACAACTAGTTTCAAAAAAGAATTAGATAAGTTCATAAAGGATAGCTATTAGCCAAGATGGTTAGGAATGCAACCCCCATGCTCTGGATATCCATAAACCTCTGACTGCCAGAAGCTGGGACTAGACAACAAAGGGGATGGATCATTTGACAACTGCCCTGTTCTGTTCATTTCCCCTGGTACTGGCCACTGTTGGAAGACAGGATACTGGGCTAGATGGACTGTTGGTCTGACCCAGTATGGCCATTCTTATGTTCTTATGACAGCAGAAAGAAAAAGAATAGTTTCAAGGCAAAGAAGCTGAATGCTGTCCTGAAGAACTGCATTCTATCCCTGCCTCTGCCACTTGAGTTCCTGTGTGATTCTGGGCAAGTCTCTTACACCAAACTTTTCGCAGGCAGTCACTTCTGCGTGTAATTAAAGGCTGTATTACAATGCATACACTCAAGAGGGTCAAATTAAGGTTGCATGGGCAACGTTTATTCTGGAATATCCTAACTTGAGAGTGCTTGACTTTTCCAGCTTTTTAATGCTTTCTAATTCTTAACTTTGTACTTCCTGATTTTTATGAGACCAACTATGACTAATCTGCAAGTTTTTTGTTCATAAATTTCTTTAGATTTTTATGTGCTATTTATATAACATTTACACTGTTGTTGTCTTCAGTGTATATTTTATTGCCATTGTTATCTTTGTGAAGCTCAATATTTCACCACACAAGTGCCATGTCAACCAATATACTGAAAATAATTAAAACTGTCTTCAAAACAAAAACTTCTTTGGAATTTCAGTTTTAGTGCAACTTTTAAATTACCTTTCTTCTAACTATATAACAGAAAACTGAGCAAGGACTCATTTTTTCCCACCTTTTTTTAAAAAATGAATGTCAGTCTCCAATTTGTAACAAGCAGATAATATACATGAAAAGGAGCTGTAATTTTGTACCTTATTTTCATGCAACCCTTTTTGAGGAGAGTAACAAACACCTGCTCTTTGAAAAGAACCAGTATAACTTACCACATCGCAAACTCAAAGGAGCACAGCAGGTGCTCAGCTTCCATCTGCTTCCATTACAGTTCCTCCTGTGACCCTTCTTTGTAATAATGGGTCATCTGAGGTAAATCAGCTAGCCAAGGCAGCCATTGCCATAACAACCAGGACAATCGTGACTCTCTGCAAATATGCTAATGAACTGGACAGAGTGAACAATGAATGACTGATTATCTCTGATATCACAATGTTACTGTTCAGGCGGCAGCAGGGAGCATCAAACATGCACTGTGTGGGACAAAGAATTAGGTGCTCCAGTGTTCCCAAGTTTTCTACCAAAAAAAAAATCCAACAACATGCTAACAGAAAATTCATACTGGAAATCATTCCACACGCATTAATGAGTGGCCAAAATCTGGTTCAAATCCCCCCTGACGTTTACAAAAAAGGGTTATAAACAAAAGTTGAGACTCTGAGGTATAGACCCAGTAAAACAGAAAAATTTGACACCAACTTAATTATTGCCTCACTACTGCAAGACCATAATAAGATTGCAAATAGATATCTTTTTTAAAATAGGCCATCACCCCATGGTGTCAACATTGCTCCTGAAACCAACCACTGAATTCAAATTGTGGGTTTCCTTCCTTCTTAGCACAGAATCAAAGGCAGCATCTCCACAGTGAAGCATGTAACATACTGTACTCTCCATTACAAGGCTGATCTTGTCCCTCCTCTTCCATAACTTCAACTAAACAGTTCCTTGTCCCTTGAAACTTTTGTCTGCCAGCCAAGAAGTTTATGACAAGGTTTGGGGAGGCTCAAACAAGCAATTTATGAGATATAAAGCATTATTAAAAGGTACATTTTCAAACTTAACTCTATCCTTAAGTGGTTTTGATTTGGGGATATAAATTAAAGACGGAAAAGTCCAACTAGTACATCCTATGCCAGTATAAGATAATTCCATACAATTTAATTTTCTAGTTCTAAAATGTTTCCAACACTGTCTTTTGGTGAATACACCACAGTTTAAGAGATCTAGACCGTTAATAATCCATTTTTTCTGATGTTAACATTAAAGTTTGGTTTACCTAATTTCATCCCCGTACTACAAGTTACATATTTTTATCAGCCTGAGTAATTCCCTTCCCTCTTCGGTGTTTACACCAAGCTTTTGTAGATTGTTGTAAGCTTTCACCCTACAGCTCTTATCCTATACTGTTTGTTTAATTTTGCCTATGCTGTCTGTTTAATTTTAATCTTTCCTCGTAAACTTGTCTATCTGTGACAGGATGCATAGTTATTACTAGTATATGAGGAGTTAATTTCAGCTTCCTTTTCCCTCCTCATAGCTTAGATCAGCTCTCTGAGTAAAATAAACTTCTATCCTACGGCTTTTGCCATTATAAACACATAATGAAAATATCCCCACAGCCCCAACCAACAAAAGTTTTAAGTGTAGACTTGCCCAGAGGGAGAATGCCTAAGGCTTTCCCATCCAGACTCTGAGGCTGGATTGATCCCTATGTTTAGGTGGTTGTTTATTTCTCTATTTTGCTTATGTTAACTTGTTTTGATATGTATTTATAAAAGGTTCTTGCTTGCTGAAATGGACCTTCCTGTCTGTTACTGCTCAGCCATTCCACCAGTTTCCACTAACTCATTTTTTTGAGGCTGTTTTTTTCTAAATTCCCTTGTGAACATCTTCTTGGCACTCAGATGCCCACATTGAACACAGTTTTCTAGAATCCTATTCACCCGAGTCCGAACAGTGAATGATCTGCACCTTCCTGCACCCTGACATACTGCTTCTTTGTGGTCAATCCAAATTTACATTGGCAATATAAGAATAATCAGTTCAAAAGAGAAATCATTCCATTAAATGACATGCTTAATAGAAGGCTTTAATTCCAGTAGTCTTTAAACGGCTTTGAACAGGCAAAGGATGGGAAATAAGTTGCCAAAGTTAATTGGAAACAATCATGGCTAGTTTTCAACTGTTCTGAGCAATATACCATGTGTAGCCCTTTGATGAGCTTGTGTTTTGTTTGTTTTTAATCTGAAGGATGATGGCCCCTCTGGTACTGTAGATCCCAATCACGCCTGACTCTCTTTAATTCAATAAAACAAAATGTTTCTTCAGTAACAAAGAATGCCTAGTGAATAGACACACCACTACAAAGATTCTCTTAATATCCAAATTGTATGTAATGATTCACTAAGGGAACTCTTATCTGAATTGGTTTTGAAATTACACTCAAATTATCGCCTTAATGAGTCAGAGAAAATTCCATCAAAGGAACATTCATCTGGCACTGCTGCATCTGGGTACATCAAGTTTTTTGTTCCCCAAATAAGAGACTTGAATGTTGTGAGTTTCTATTAATTATGTCTTTGAAGACAATAAATATGTCATCAGTGTAAACTAGGTCCTTTTAGCATGTTTTAAATTTATACAAAGAAAAATAGAATCTGGCCAGAGGTATCTACATTAAAGACAGAAAGACTTTGTGGTACAGCTTTAGACAAAACCAGACTCCATTCCATTGTTTGCTATATTTTATAAATACATAGTGAAAATACTACCCCAAGAGAAGTAAATCCAGAACTCCATAGTTAGCATCCTTCATTCCTAATACTGAGGTGGTCTAATGAAAGTGTGGGACCCCAAATTCCACCTGTGGTTCAGAATCTAAGCATGGCAATATGGTCCAAGGATAACATTTTATCCTTAATGCTGAATATCTTTGTTTCTGTGCAATCAGTGAGAGCCTTACCAATATTTCAATGTAGTTTTGTGTGCATTTGTATATTTGTAATATTATAGTACAATTTAGCATCTTCAACAACTGGAGCTCAAATTTCCTGGAGACTATTTCAAAACACTCAGAATGAAGCACTACGTCATTTCAAAAGGTAGGCCTTTCTTACTGAAAACCTTCAGGATTTCTTCAAAAACAGATATACTCTGAGGATTCAAAGATTTTGAAATGATGTGCCCAATGTATAATCTTCTCTCTTTTTCAATTCCCTTCTCTTTCCATATCTTATTGTGCAGCCAAATATGATATTGTACTGTATCTTTGATGCATTACAAATTTGTATTACCTTTTTTCCTCCTACAATACTTGTATCACTATTTCTTTAAGACGACGACAACTTTGGAAAAAAAGTGTGCATAAAATTTTACCTTAGACTTCTATCTCCCCAACTGCAGCCCCCTCACTCCCTCAAAATTATAATTTTACAAGAAATGTGAGTATATAGTGCAAAGGAATGTTACACAAGGGACAAAAAGCTTTAATTAAGGCTTAGGTTTTGCTCAAACTTCCCTGCTGTTTAAGCCATAGATTTCATGATCCAATAACAAGAAACAGTTCACTAACTAAAGCTGCTGTTCAGCGCACAGCAAAGTTCCAGATCATCTGTACTGGTAAAATCTTTTTATTCTGGGACATCAAGTCAGCAGCTAGATTGTTGGAGTGAATTAAAATGGACTATATGAGGTACATAAGGAAATCCCTGTGGGCTGAGTGGGAGTATAACTTTTGCTATTAATTACATACCTGCTTCAGAAAACATTCCAGAGTTCTGAATACAGCTTCTGAAATGTACTGTAGTATTAAAATGGCTTGGGTCAGAAACTGGAAGTGTGTGTTAATGCAGCTTTAAAACTCAAATATTTTCAGGTGGTTGTAGAAGTTATGTGGATGTTCCTCAAATTAATTCTAATTTATGTACTCCTTCGGCAGAATAAAATCTCCAGTGGTGTCCCAGAGCACACTCAATAACCTGTTCACCAGAACTTTTGGTAAATTAGGATTCCACTGTATAGTCACACAGTGATTTTCTGTGGATATGATATTGCATAATACAGAGGCCCAGTCTCTCCTCATGTCTCACCCTCATTAGAATTTTTTTATAGCCAGAATACAAATATTTGTAGTTTATCCTGAGGCTGTTCCTCAGGGTAAACCACAAATGTTCACGGCCTGAAATAAATGTTTGGGGAGTGTCCAGACTGGCCGTTCTTTACAGAAGTATTAATTACAGTGAGTTATTTGGCAATCAATTAACTCAACATAAAAAAAACCATGGGTAAAAACACCTTAATCACTATCATTCAAGTGTCATTAAAGATACTATCCACCAGGGATTTTCACTCTTATTTCCTAACACAAGATGTTAGAAGAGTGAGAATCCTGTCAGAATGATAAACTTCAGAGAAGCAGAATTACAACCAGTAAGTCATTTTCTCTTCTGGGTTTATCACAGTCTCTGAATTTGCCAGAAAATGTTTTATTCTGATTCAAGTATTGTATATAAGCTACTATTTTGATTTTACTTCAGTCTGTCGCACCTGGCAGTTCCTTCCCTGAAGACTTTACATTCTAATGAAACAATCCATAACCAAAAGAGAGAGGGGGAAAGAGAACACAAGAATTTTTTTTGAATTTTTTTTTTTTTGCATTTACCCTACCCTATTACGTATTTTTAACACTGTAATATTTATCTATAGTACACACACAGCCGATAGTACTGTCACAACCTTATGGAACAAAGCAGGCCTCTGCACACCTACCCCCACACTGAATGAGACAGGTTTTGCCACTTTGTTTTTAATGTTGTTCAAAATTCCACATAACTCTATTACTTCTCCATAAACAGTGCCATTGGAACTTCGGGAGATTTATTTTAAAGAACAGCATACCATCAGTCGTAAATTTTCAGGCATGCGTGAAGTACAATTCTAAACCACTACTTTAAAACATAATTTCCCCATATGAAAATGGGGATAATGATATTGACATCCTTTTGAGATCTGCTGATGAAAAAGCTCTAGATAACAGCTAGGTATGATTATTTTTTATTATTATTATTATTATTATTAAACCAATTCAGAATGGATTTTCATTGCAACAGCTAAAAGGTACATCTATGGGGCTACGAAATTCACTCCAAAGCACAAGGCCTATGCACCACTTAAGTCTTCAAAATAGGACTTAAGTAGCACTTAGGCACTGCGCTGGCCCTTTGCACATGAGAGAATGTGTGTTTGGGGAGCCCCTATGGAATAAAATATGAACCAAAAACTTTAGATGAAGAAAAATAAGAGCTAAAAGTTAGCATGTTTATTTTAATCAGGCAAGAGAATGACTGAGTCAGAATGAATTGTTAAAAGCCCGTGGTGAATACACAGAGCTGTTAGCAACAATGATTAAATGATTCTAATGATTACACTGCCTGAAGTACTGGTGAGGTGATGTGAACATCTGGGTTTCCAGTGTAGATCTTAACATAACCTTTTAATAAAATCCATCTTCATAATGGCCACTGAGGAATATTACTCCCATAATACAACTTGCATCCAATTATTCAGTGTAACACTTGTACATTCTGTCATTCACATATCATTGAAAAGTTTTATTCGCGTTCTATTTTGTTAAAGTTTAACCTTTTAAATATGTTTCCTTTAACTCAGTATTAACAACATTTGCCCCTTTGTAACAGTTATTACTTCCATGGAATTTAGCTGGCAAATTTTCAGCTCAGGAAGTTGTGTGCGCAACTTCTGCCATTGTAATGGAAGCAATGCTCTTCACTTCACAGGCACTGGATCAGAATGTAAGGAATGGTTACTTTCCCTACAGAAACTGTAGTTCTTTGAGATGTTGCATTCAGTGTAGATCCCACTGTAGGTGCGTATGCGCCTCACATGATTGGATTTTCTTTGAATAGCAGGGTCTCTCAAGGCCATGCATGCACCCTGTGCCTCCTCATACTCCCACACAAGGGCATTCCCTCATAATTCAAAGCCCATGGTGGCTGAAGACTCCAAAAAGGGGAACGGAGGGCGGGTTTGAGATCCACATCGACCATAACATCTTGAAGAAAAACAGTTACTGTATTTCTTTCTTCTTCAAGTACATGTTTGTGTGAACCTCCTGTAGGTAACTGGCAAGTAGTATCCCCTCTGAATGGTGGGAATGAGGAGTATAGCTGCATCAATCAAACAGTGATTGAAGCACTGTTCTCCTGAACTTGGCATCTGACCTGGCATCTAAGTCCAAGGGATAGTGCTTGACAAAAATCAGTGGGTTAGTCCACACCACTGCATTACAGATCTCTGATATTCCTGAAGTGGGGGGAGCCTGTTGCTCATGCTCTGGCAGAATGATGTTCAGTGGGACAGAAACACCAGTCAGATGATAACACATCAAGATACACCGTGCTATACATTTTGTTACTCTTTGCAAGGAAGTAGCTTGACTTTTAGAATCATAGAATCATAGAATATCAGGGTTGGAAGGGACCTCAGGAGGTCATCTAGTCCAACCCCCTGCTCACAGCAGGACCAATCCCCAATTAAATCATCCCAGCCAGGGCTTTGTCTGGCTATAGCTATAAACAGACAAGGCAACACACTGAATGGTTTGGCCCTGTCACTATAATAAAGCAAAGTCCTGGATATATTTAATGTGTGTAATTTCTTTTTTCCTTGTGCTGACTGTGTCTCTGGGGAAAAGGAAAGTCGGGCGATTTGACTGGTTCTGATGAAAATCAGAGACCTCTTTAGGAACGAACTTTGGGTGGGGCTGCAGCACTACTCTGTCTTTCAGGCTATAAATGCCTGAAGCTCACTCACTCTCCTTGCTGAAGTGATAGTCACTAAGAAGACTGACTTCCGAGGAAGGTGATGAAAAGAACATTTTGAGAGTGGTTCGAAGACAGGCTCCATGAGCCTCAGGAGCACTAAATTGGGAAGGTGTGCCTTTTCCAATTTCGAGTCAATCACAGTACCTATGAACTCTATCATCTTGAATGGTGTGAGTGACAATTTTTTGTAGTTCACTAGGCCCAGATGGGTGAATAAGACTAGCGTACATTCCAGCTTGCCACCATTTCCCACTACAATCTGCCCTCAACAGCCAAGTATGATGAATGCCCTGCCTTCTCAGGAGGGCTGCCACCACTGCTAGGCATTTCATAAAAACCCTTGGTGCCATGAAGAGTCCAAATGGCAGTACCTTATACTGGTAATGATTTGATCCCATCATGAATATCAAGTATTTCCTGTAGGCCAGGTGGATGACTATATGAAGATATATATATTGTAAGTCAAATGACACAAACCAGTCTTCAGCCTGCAGAGATGTAATGAGGGAGGCAAGCACTGAATCTGTGGTGGTGTATATATTTGTTTGGTCTTCGCAGGTCTAGGATAGGATGAAGATCTCCTTTCATCTTCAGGAAAAAAAAAATATTAGGAGTGGAAGCCTCTTCCCTGTACTCCTGAGGAACATCCTAGATGAAGTGACAAGGCCACTTCTTTTTGTAAGAGTTTCTTGTAAGAAGGGTTTCTGAAGAGATAGGGAAAGAGATTAGGCAGGAAGAAGGTTGTGGAAATGACTGGAACATCCATGGGCAACTACATTCAAACCATCATTTGTTTGAGGAGATATCGGACCAAGCCTGATGGAAAGGGGCAAGGTAGCTACCAAAGACTGGCTCCCAACTGGATGACAGTCAAGCATGGATGACACAGGAAATAGATGATGTGTGTCTCCTTGAGCATGATGTCTCAATAATATCTTTGCTCCAGTTCCCATGCCAATGCTGTCCCCAGCGGGGATCTTGACAGTTTTGTTAAGGCATACCTTGGTCCCATAATTGGAGCAAGCTGAAGGTTGGTGCTGATGTCTTTACAAGTGCTGATGCCAGCAGTGTCAGCATACTTTGCACCACTCCTTTGGCACTGGATGTAGACACCTATCGTTAGAGGAGTGATGCCTCTTTTCCTCTCTCAGAGGCGGTGCCTTTCTATGCTCAGAGCCATCGCTGGTCTTCATTCAGCCCTTCCTCTTGGCATTGCCCCAAGATTGGGGTGGTGGTGCTGGCTCCAATGACACATGGTCAGTGCCAAGTGTTCTAGTTCTGGTACTGAAGTGGTTGCCAGCACTAGTGCTGAATGCCCTGGTGCCAGGGTGATCAGCATCAATGTGACCAGAAATCAATTTCAACTGTGTTTTCTTCCCTGACTTCCTTTTGCTGCTGGACCCTAACTAGACTAGCACCCTATGGGGTCATCCTTGGCCCTTGTTGCCAAGAAGGCCAATGGCATTTTGGGATGTATAAGTAGGGGCATAGCGAGCAGATCGAGGGACGTGATCGTTCCCCTCTATTCGACATTGGTGAGGCCTCATCTGGAGTACTGTGTCCAGTTTTGGGCCCCACACTACAAGAAGGATGTGGACAAATTGGAGAGAGTCCAGCGAAGGGCAACAAAAATGATTAGGGGTCTGGAACACATGACTTATGAGGAGAGGCTGAGGGAGCTGGGATTGTTTAGCCTGCAGAAGAGAAGAATGAGGGGGGATTTGATAGCTGCTTTCAACTACCTGAAAGGGGGTTCCAAAGAGGATGGCTCTAGACTGTTCTCAATGGTAGCAGATGACAGAACGAGGAGTAATGGTCTCAAGCTGCAGTGGGGGAGGTTTAGATTGGATATTAGGAAAAACTTTTTCACTAAGAGGGTGGTGAAACACTGGAATGCGTTACCTAGGGAGGTGGTAGAATCTCCTTCCTTAGAGGTTTTTAAGGTCAGGCTTGACAAAGCCCTGGCTGGGATGATTTAACTGGGAATTGGTCCTGCTTCGAGCAGGGGGTTGGACTAGATGACCTTCTGGGGTCCCTTCCAACCCTTATATTCTATGATTCTATGATCCTCACAGACAACCCTTTTGGTTCCTTGGAGGTGCATGTCTCCTCTGGGTCTGATTTAGAATCCACCATGGAGGTTGGCACGAGGCACCTTGCCCCGTTTCACAGGGAGATATATTTCTGTTTAGATGGCTCTTTTAAGGAATCCAAATTTTAAAAATTAACAAAGGTATGATGGGTGAAGTATTTCTTCACAAACTAATCTAGAAGACAGGTTTCAGAGTAACAGCCGTGTTAGTCTGTATTCGCAAAAAGAAAAGGAGTACTTCTGGCACCTTAGAGACTAACCAATTTATTTGAGCATAAGCTTTCGTGAGCTACAGCTCACTTCATTGGATGCTGTAGCTCACGAAAGCTTATGCTCAAATAAATTGGTTAGTCTCTAAGGTGCCACAAGTACTCCTTTTCTTTTTAATCTAGAAGACGAGTTTAAACCTCCGAGAAAAATAGGAGGTGGGACACTCAGTGGGTTCCATCTCGCTGCCATGGGTGGTAAGAGGGAACTGAGGGACAGTTTCATCTGCTCTGTCCTTTATGCCCTCACACAGGAGCATGAGGTGACACGAGGTGCCTGAGCTGCCCCAATGAATACTGCTATTAAAAAAAATCCAATCTCATGGGCACGAGGCATATGTGCACCTACAGTAGGATCCAGACTGAAACATACGAGAAGGAGAACCTCACATACAGGTGATCTGTTCCACATACCGTATGTATTACATAACAAGAATGGAGCAACCAGATATGTTGTCACCATCATCGCCATTACATGAACTAAAACAGAATTAGTTTTCAGGGTGCCTTTCAGCATTTATTCCACCTCCTTGTTTCTTTTCAATTCTACCATCTGTTCCTTGCCAAACTAGCCCAATACAAGTCTTTGGGCAGCATGAGCTCTCCACTGCCTGTCTAATACAAGCTGTTTGTATTCGAGTGGCATCTAGAGGCCCCAACCAAGAACGAGGACTCACAGTGCAAGATGCTTTACATACACATAGTAAGACACACTCATGGCCCCAAAGAGCTTACAATTTAAATAGACATGACAGGCAAAGGTGGAGGAGAATAGGAATATTATCCCCATTTTACAGATGAGCAAATAAGGTAAAAGGGATTTTCCCACAATCACACAGGAAGTCTGTTGCATAAAAAGGAACTGAACCCAGGTTTCCTGAGCTGCAGTCCAATGCCTTAACCTCAAGGCAACCACTCCTCTCACCTGTTACTCTTCCCTCTCGCTTTCCCCAAAATGCCAAGTTTGTGCATTCACATTTGGATTTAGGATATTAGAGAGCAACCACATCTGAATAAATTGCTTATTAAATAGTGGAGGAAATAACTTTAAATAATGTCAACTTTCGTATACAAGTGTCAAAAGTCATTTATGAAATCCACACACAAGCCAATACATTTTCAATTTAACTAAGAGTTTCTGCTGAAATCATGTCTATGAGACAACAGGCCCCCTCTCCCATATTCTTGTTAGTTGCTTTTTCTGCTACACCACTTTTCTTGTTGCCACTCCAGGTGCACCAAATCATTACAGGTTTACATGGCTTCATACCCCTGCTCTCTGGCCAACTTTCAAACAGACACTTCCTTTTCTGTATTTTCAGAGGCTTTTGGTCTTCATAGTTCTCATTTTGTGACTGACATCTCCAACTGGCTGTCAAACCCTTTCTTACTGAACATCTATTTTTAATTCTGAGCCTCTATTTCCAAGTCAATATCTTCTCAAATTTCACTTCTCCCTATGGCACGGAACTTATAATTTATTATTGTAATTTTGAAAATGGTCATTTTATCCTTGTATTAATTCTGTACAGTCTATTGATTTTATTTAATAAGTACATACAAAATCCAGGCCTCTTAATGACTAGTACAGGCAAAATATTAGGGGCATTCCCAGGTTCTTGATGGTTGGGTTATTCCTTTTATTACACTTCAGTGGTTAAGAGCACCTATGTTACCCAAATACCAGCCACCCCCCTCACTCGCTGAGAGAGTGGAGGAGAGCGCTCTTGAGATATGGCTGGAGAGCTGGGAATAGATACCTCTGGGACCTTAGCAAGCATGAGGAAGGGTGGTGCCCCATCTGCAACAACAGCCTCATGCGTAAGTAGAGCTTGGGCAGAGCTTGAGGGCCCTTAGTTCTCACCAATCACACTTGCACATTGCAAACTGGTAACTAGAGGGGTGGGGTTTTGCCTTCCTCTGAGCACACAGCAGATTTGGCTTGGGAGGGAGTATTACAATGCTGATACTTATTTGTCACAACCATAAAGCATGTGTCCAGTACAGGTTAACTGAGGTAGCAGAGAGGCATGGGCAGAAACCCCTGCTGTGCAGCGTAGGGAGAATTTCAATGTCACATGCAGAAAGAGGCATCCTTCACTTAAACCTTCATCCACTGCAGGAGGAAAAGGTGTGGAAGGGGAAGGAAATCTGCAGCTTTCCTGGTCTTGATCCCCAGATTTTGCAGGAGAGGGTTAGAGGTGATGTCCCCTTCATGTCTCCTCTGCCTTTTACAGCCATTTGTTTGGGAACTGCTCTTCATTTATCCTGCCAGAGAGCTTGTGTAGGCAGGAGATGCCTGGCTGTTCCTTCCCTACTTCCGTTACGTTATAATTAATAAAAATCACACCCTTTGCATAGGATATTTTATTCACCACTTAATCTGTGGTGACTAAGCCACTGACAATTTATTCACACTCATGCCGATTACTTGATCTTTCAGTGTTCCTTTTCACACATATTATGCATTTAAATACAAAGGGGACAGACACCTTAAAAATACTTTAGACAGATTAGTTAAATGCCTTCATTTTGTAATTTTGAATACGACATTTAAGGCCCTTAATTCTAGAATGCTCTTCTAGCTGTATACACTCCATATACACACCCACAAAGAACCAAGATCATTTTCTAGCTTGTTTCTAGAATCTATTATCTTATTATATGTTTATTCTAAATGCCAGGCTTTTGCCAATATTGTCCTGTTGTGGGAGAACACTCTGCTTCAAAAGACTTGCATTGCTGACTCATTCTTCCCTCTTAAATCAAAGCTTATATTTCATTTTTCCAGCTACCAGCTTCCTTAATTCTTTTTATTTCTACAGGCCATTTTATTAAGTACAGCACAAAACTTCAGTGCACCGGAAAAGCTCTTCACTAAATTTACAATAAAGTTAAGTACCTCCGGCCCTGTGATATGCATAAGACCAGAAACAGCCGCTGCAACAGAGTCATAACCTGCTCGCTGAAACGCTGGACCAGTCTGACCATAACCTAAAAACAGAAAGAACTATTTAAAATGCAATCCATTACACATACCAAGAAGATACAGTTTACTACTTTGGGAAGGAAAGAATGCATAAAGTAAAATTTCTCATCAGTTTCTACACATGTGTTGTCTAGGTTATGCAAACAAGAAACAAATACTGCAGTCTTATATTTACACATACTGCCCTTCTTTAGACTAAATGGTGGTTTCTATTCCAGGAGGTTAATAATGTGCTCACTGGGTCAATGTGTCTCTGGATGTCTTGACGGAAAGAATTTTAACTATATGGTGAAATCCTGGCCCCACTTAATTCAATGACAACGCTCCCATGCTATTCACTATGGGCCTAATTCTTCCATCCTTACTTCAAAGTGGTACTTTACTCCAACTGATGTCACTGAGTGACTCTCAGAATAAGATACTGTTTGATGTGATTAAGAGTGGCAAGAGTGATTAAGAGTGACCCCTTAGTAAGAAAACCTACCGTTTATTATCACAATGAGTTTTTGATGAAAAACAACAATTTTTCCTCAACTCTATAAATAATTATAAATCATTAGAGAACACTTCGGTATTACTTCTCTTTAGAAACAGCAGAGAAGACACACTGTGCTTTCCTCCTTGGCTCTACTTACCCCACAACTTCTCCTCTTAGCAACAGTTACAGAATCTTCCACTATACCTCATACCGGCCTGCTGCACACCAACTGTCCATTGGACCCTGCTGCTGTGCACTAAACATTCTAGTGCACTTTTGATCTACTCCAGTTTCAAAGCAATGTAGATCAAAGTGCACCAGGGAACATTCAGCATAAGGCAGCATGGTCCACACAGATAGTCGGTGAGCAGCAGGCTAGTTCGAGGTAAAATTGACTATCTGTTCATCTAAACAAGCTCTTAAAGAGATAGCCTTTGGATGTGTTATCTTTACTTACCCTTTCCTTCTTTTAGAACAGACGCCCCTTTAGTGTCAGACTTTAGAAAGGAACCCTTTATTATAGGCAGGGCTCGAAGCCCTGCCTATTATTAAGGTTGCCTAACACTCCACTATAAGACTTTGTTTTCATTTTACCATAAATTGTGATTACATCCTATTGTTAGAACATAATACAATGAGATATTTGTGTTGCTGCAAGAGAAATACTTCCTTTAAATGTCTACAATTATGCCTTTTACATCTACATTTCTAGGTGCCAGGCCAAGGTCTTCACAAACTGAATCTGTAGACAGTCCCTTTATAGTTCTATCCATAAAAAAATCACACAAACAAGCCCCAACCAACATCGTTATAGAGGTACAAAAACTGGGGATAGACCAAAATGAATTTTCCCTTCCATAAATACAGAGGGAAGATCCCAGACTAATCTCTGTGGCAGCCTAAATTGCCACTGATGGCATTAGGACTTAGAATCATAGAATATCAGGGCTGGAAGAGACCTCAGGAGGTCATCTAGTCCAATCCCCTGCTCAAAGCGGAACCAATCCTCAACTAAATCATCCCAGCCAGGGCTTTGTCAAGCCTGACCTTAAAAATATCTAAGGAAGGAGATTCCACCACCTCCCTAGGTAATCCATTCCAGTGTTTCACCACCCTCCTAGTGAAAAAGTTTTCCCTAATATCCAACCTAAACCTCCCCCACTGCAACTTGAGACCATTACTCCTTGTTCTGTCATCTGCTACCACTGAGAACAGTCTAGATCCATCCTCTTTGGAACCCCCTTTCAGGTAGTTGAAAACAGCTATCAAATCCCCCCTCATTCTTCTCTTCCACAGACTTAACAATCCCTGTTCCCTCAGCCTCTCCTCACAAGTCATGTGTTCCAGTCCCCTAATCATTTTTGTTGCCCTCCGCTGGACTCTTTCCAATTTTTCCACATCCTTCTTGTAGTGTGGGGCCCAAAACTGGACACAGTACTTCAGATGAGGCCTCACCAATGTTGAATAGAGGGGAACGATCATGTCCCTCGATCCGCTGGCAATGCCCCTACTTATACATCCCAAAATGCCATTGGCCTTTTTGGCAACAACGGCACACTGTTGACTCATATCCAGCTTCTCGTCCACTGTAACCCCTATGTCCTTTTCTGCAGAACTGCTGCCGAGCCATTCGGTCCCTAGTCTGTAGCGGTGCATGGGATTCTTCCATGCTAAGTGCAGGACTCTGCACTTGTACTTGTTGAACTTCTATAAGCTCCCTCACAACCAGCTTCTTCCAGATACATTAGCTCCTTTGCTGAGCTGCTGCTATGTCCTCTAGCCATAAAGAAGCAAGTCAGTAGCAGCGAAGCAGCCTGGTCTAGAGAATCACACTGGGGGTTCCTCTGTTCCAATTCCATCTCTAGCACCAATTCCATTTGTGGCCTTAATCAAGTCACAACCTTTCCATCTTAGTTTCCACATCAGTAAAACAGCATTAGATAACCTTTTCAAAGACCTACAAACATGCTAAAATTCATCAGAATGTACGCAAAATTCATTTCATTTGAATTGTGCCTTGAAAAAAAAATGTAATGTTTGTATCTATGCACAGATGCCTGCAAAAGCAGTTTTCCTGAAGCAGCAGACTAGCAGGACATAAAAAGTTGGGAAGCTCACTCGCTCTCTCAACCTCTCCCCTCAAAAAAAAAAAAAGCCACCACTTTTATTTAAGAAAAATCATCATTTACTTTCTGGACATGAGGACACACAAATTTTCACAAATCAACCCAAAAATGCTCCAACAGGCTCCAACGATATGTGCTGTTATCTCCTGAACAGTAGCACCAAAATCATTCCAATGTGTTTGGGTCCACTTCAAAAACAAAAGAAAAACACTCAAAACAACTCTAAGTGACTCAACAGTGAAACATACTGAAAATAAGTGAGAAATTATGAAGAACAAGAAGCACTGACCTCAGTTATTAACAGAGAACAGACATCTCAACGTGTCTATTCATACAAATGTTTTCACAAACAGGAAACATCTGAAAATTAAACATTTAGGATGTAGAAAAAAACAACCATAAAAACTCCTTACAATGCTATTCTGATGAGGTTACTCATTCTGTACTTTTAAAGGTGACCAGCAAAGTTTTTTTGAATTTTTCTAAGAGCCTTCATATGTTAGAATATATATATTTTGAAGTTCTCCCAATAATTTTTTTAAACCTATCATTTGATTTCAAAACATTGCTCATTATTATGTGCCAGGTGCAAGGTTAAAACCAGCTGGTGCAATGCAAAGTTGAACTAGTAGAAAGATATTATAATAAAAAAGGGATGTGAGTACAGAATTATATTTTGGACTTGGATTCTGAACTGGTAAAACCAGTATGAGGCCAAAATCCACTTTTGGTGGAGGTGGTTTGCCTAGTCACAGGAAATCTGGGGTTTGAAACCGCCTGGAAAAGAGGTGGCTATCCACCTTAAGAGTTAAGGGATGAATTGTAAGGTTAAAAGATCTAGTCGTCCCTCCCTAGACAGACAACAGACAAAAGGATACATGTTTTTGTGCAAGTTAACTGCACAGATCACAAACAAATGAGGATTTAGCCATGAGCCTGAACAAATGTGCATATGTCTGAGTTTGTGCCTATACAGGAAATTTTGTTTTTTAAAATGTGTAGGGCTGATTTTTCAAAGTCGGGGCACACATCTGAGCAGACCTCATAGCATATGCATGCAAGTAATAAATGTGTTGTGAATAAAAATAGATGTTTACCATGCACATAATCAGTTTGGCCTTGTGTTTGCACAAATACCCAATGCGCATTTCCACTCATAAATTCAACACACATACACACACACACATATGTATGCACGCAATTGCACGTGCTTATCTCTGAAAATAGGTTCCATGCTAATATTACATACAGTCTTGAATGGGCAAAGTTTAGACACGTTATATTTGTTCTAAGCATTTAACAAATCACTAAGTTTGTTTTTATTTTGTCCATGTGTATTGTTTCGGGGGGGTTTGGGGGAGGAGGGAGGATTTTTTTAAAAATTAAATGTCATGATTTAGGGAATTCTCAGATTTACATAAATTTAAAAAATAATTGTCAGATGTGCAATTGCTGAAGGATTTATTTCTCTGCTGATTTTGCTTTAAAACCATGGGAGTCCTTAGAGTCCTGTCAAGTGGAATTTCTAAATAAATGGGGGAGGGATGTTCCACAATTCCAAATCTCCACCCCACAGGTTACAGCTATAGGGCCTGATCCTCTGAGGCACTGCACGTCCTCCATTCTCACTTCCCAAAGGAAGCTCAGCACCTTTCAGGACACTGGCATTATAGGCCATATTTGTTTCATTCACACACTTCAAAGCAGTCAGTCACATCATCAACGTGGCGACAAGAAAGTAACACAGAGAAGCAGCAACCACTGCCAGTCTAGTCCCCAAGTACTGTCCCACAGTTGTCACTGTCAAAGCATTATTTAATATGATTTGTACAATACATACCAACTGTCTTACGCCGCACTGAACACAACCTCTGAACGCGCACTGGAGAACAGCTCGTATATTCAACACAGCCATTTATGTCAGTGCTGGCCACAATTTCCTCTCCTCAAGCTACAGCTGCCACTGTCCTGATTCATGCTGACAAGCCGTCCCCCATCCACTGAAGAGCCCTGTTACTAATTTATGGTCCTTCCTCTCTCAGGAGTAGGAAAAGAGACATGGTATGAAACAAGTATCGAAGAACAAGTTTACTAGTCTGCTGGCGTCAAATGCGGGCCGGCATCCATCCTGCACCATATGCAGAATGCTTAAAAAGTCTGGCACAGCTTAAATCCTGCCTCAGCTGGGGATAAACTAGATAACTTCTTGAAGTCCTTTCCAACCCTACACTTCTATGATTCTACATACACAGTGAACTCCATGGTATTACTCCAGCAATCCCAGCTCCCTGCAGATGTGATGTGCCAAACTCAGGTGGAGAAAGCCATAGATCTTTACTGGCTACAATTAGCACTCTGTTTTTCAGAAAGTCCTGCACAATTACGTTTATGCAGCAGGCAAAGCAGAGTATATGACTAAACTGCTTATCACATGCAACATTCCCATCATCTCCAGGACATGAACCCAGGTGAGAGAGGACACAGACAACCATCCATCTTTCTCTTTTGATTTATGCAAACAACTGCATGCAGTATGAGAGTGTTCAAACCCACATATGCCTACTGTACCATGCGCAGGATGCTGCTGTTCCTGGGTCTGATTTTCTTCAAGTTCTGAGGAGCCATTATGCTGAAAGTGACATATGATAGGAGGATGAGATGAAGATGAGGCTAATATGAAATAATAAAGCAGCTCACAGTCACAGTTGACAGTATTCCAGACATTACTAATACTAGAAGCTTAGGGGTGTGTACAGGACCAGGATTACATTACAGAGCAACAAGAGAGAATGCAGGTGTCAAAGAAAATTCCCCTAGCCAAACTGAAAGATAACAATTATGTCAGGATAAAACTAGTTCACTTCCCACTAGCTGGAGGAATTATTGCAGAAGCAACTGTATGAGACAGCCTTTGTCCAGGACTAGGTTTCAATCAGATGTAACAAAAGTGAATTTATATCAGAGAAAGTTTCACCTGTAGAATGCACGATGACAGACACTAGGACTGAAAGAAAGTATTTCTTCTCCCAGATTTTTCCAACTGAGTTAGTACAGAGAATTCTTTCCCAGGTATCTGCCTGGTGGCTCTTGCCCACATGTTCAGGGTCTAACTGATCCCCGTATTTGGGGTCGGAAAGGAATTTTTCCCCGTTGGCAAAGGTGGTGGGGAGTTTTCACCTTCCTCAGCAGCATGGAGCACGGGACACTTGCAGGTATAAACTAGTGTAAATGGTAGAGTCTCTGTAACTTGAAGTCTTTAAACCATGATTTGAGGACTTCAGTAACTCAGCCAGAGGTTAGGGGTCTATTACAGGAGTGAGTGATGTACTGTGGCCTGCAATGTGCCAGGAAGTCAGACTAGATGATCACGGTGGTCCCTTCTGACCTTAAAGTCTAGGAGTTGGATCCCAGAACTCAATCAAAATACAGCAGCTCTTGTCTGAAAAACCACACGTAAACTAATTCTGCCTAGCTGGGGTGGCATTCCTGCTCATATGAGATGGGGTCAACCAGTCAGGGACACAGGAGAAATCCCATCTGACCTATCTTAATGAAAGGTGCTCATCTTGAAACATCACAAGCGATAATAGGATAACAACATTTGCAAATATAAGAGCAAAAAAGTTTTGCAAAACAAATTACTATTAAGAGTCCACAGTCACAAAATGTTCTAACTATTGCCACACACGTCAAATCCCAAAACTGCTTGAGGACTTTTGTCACTCAAGACAGACTTTTTTTTTTTTTTTTTAAACACAATTTTGTTAATGAAGTAAAGGAATCCTTGAGGGTATCCGAAAAGGTAAAATTATGACTAACAAGACAAAATATTAGGAAGGGAAAAAAATAGGCTGAAAAAAAATCAAGAAACACTTCATAATGGTGAACGTTATTAGAACTACAGAGTAGCGTCACAGGTGAAGTTGTCAAAGGTCTGATGTTTGAGATATTTAGAAGTAACTACACAAGAAGCCAGAAAATACTTTCTACACTAGAGAACACTCCTGCACTGGTACGGTGAAGAAGTTGTGTATGTCTTTTCCATCTCTAGATTTATAATGCCACGTTAGTCATGAAATAGTTTTTCCTTTTGTACCAAATAAAAGTGCTATTTTTTGCTAGACTTATAACAGACTCACTCATTATAAATGTTAAGAAAGCTGACAAACCAAATGAAGATGTTTGCCCCCTAAAAAACCCCCATGTTTTCATCTGTGGATCTTGTTCTGTTCCCGGATAGGTAGTGCAACCGTATTTAGAGACTCTTTGTTTCCTTATTTAAGGGTTCCCAATGGTAAGATGACAGAATTCCTTACAGATGTATAAAAAACAGTACTCTTTGCCTACGAGTTGTATGTAAGCACCAAGGGCAAACAGATACCAGTAAAGTAAAATGTTTTGCAGCACTGTCATTTAAAGGGACACCAACTTAAAAATCATGTCTGCTGAAGTTTATTCTCAACTTACTATTGTTACAAATAACATCTACAAATATGATAAAGCGATTACTGAAAACATACTTTCCATGATTTTTCACTTTTGTTTTGTTTCATGCCTTTCACAACTCTGTGTTTTGTCAAGTTTCACTGTTTCCCAAGCAGGGTCAGCCATTTAAACACTGTTTGAGCCTTTAAAAAAAAAATGACTTGCTTTCAAATTGATGTCCCTTTAATTAATTGCCAGAGGAAACTCTAAATAGGACATTCCTCTAAAAATGAATGTTAGTATTTCTTATTGTCAGCCAAAATATTGTCCAAAATATTAATATGCTATACAAAATCAAAACCACCATTTCTGCACTTCTTCACAATCCACTAGCAAGATAAACTTTTATAAGATTAAATATAAAACACATTGTATTGGGGGGAGGGAGGAAGCAAAATGGAGACATGCTGTCAACAAAGACCAATTCCCTGTAGTTAGATTCCCACATGACAAATGACAGAACGTCAGTCTGTATAGGATATTCTGAGCAAAACACAGAAAATGTGTTCAACACAGGCATTTCTACAAATAGGAACTAAGTATCGTCACAAATTCAATCCAGATAGATGGATATCCCTACTGAATAACAAATTAATGAGAAACACCTTTAGACTTGTTCTACTGCCAAAAGAAAACATTCAATTAAATACAGCCTACATCTTTATTTAATAAAGATTAATGAAACAAGCAGAAGAACACAAGCAATTCTCTATTATGAGAAAAGCCAAAATGTAAGAGACACATTATATGAATCTTTGTAATGTCAGAGCGGCCAGATATGTTAGCAGAAAGAATAATTACTTTCGGAAAATGCCTGCCATGTGTTGGTCAAAAGAAAAGGAAGTACAGCTTCCTGGGTCGGCATGCTTAAAGCAGATCAGAACCGATATGAAAAAGGTGAAGCCAGAGCAAATTGTCAGGAGAGATGAAAGAGCAAAAAGTAAACCTGTGACAGCAAATATAAAACTCTGACTGACAATCTTGCAAATAAAACTCACTACATTTCATCTCCCAACTGATAATTCTGGATATGTATACAGTACATCCCCTATCTATATCCATCTGCCATTTGTAGTCTTAGATTGTAAACTCTTTGGGGCAGGGACTGTTGTTTTTTGTTCTGTGTTTGTACAGTGCTTAGCACAATGGGGCCCTAGTCCATGACTAGGGTTCCTAGTCACTACAGTAATACAAAAAAATAATATTAATACAGCAATTACTTTATTCCTTCTATACATGTTAACTAAAATGCTATAAGTCCCTGTTATAAATAGCACTCCTTTGGGTTATACATCTATATGTAAAGATAAAATAATATGAGTAAACGGCATTCAAGAATACAATTATAATTTTACTGTGTTTTAGCTACCTAAAGGCTCAAGAGAGATTTTTCAAAGGGACATATGCCAGTTAAGCACTCAAAGTCCACGGACTTTTAACGGGCTTGAGGCACTCAGTGTCGTTAGGCTCCTTTGAAAACCCCAACCTCAGTTCTGGGCTTGAACCAAAGCCATTAAAGACAATAGGAATATTTCCATTGATTTCAATATGCTTTTAATCAGACCTTATAGCCTTCCCAATCATGAATTTTGGGTACTCAGCAGGCCTGCTATAATTGCAAAGAGATTTCTAGGACAACAGAAGAAGATTTTTTCCTGCATAGTCTAGGGTGCAATGATCTACAAGGATAAGAGAGCGTATGCTAATATTACCCTTTATCCCTCAGTCAGTATGCATTTTAATCAGCTACATATTGAACCTCAGTCTGGGAAGCTGCTTGTATCTTGACTTGGAGTAGCTCTACTACATGACCTTAGAAAAATAGTGAGATTTAGCAGTCCGTCTTCTGAAAAAAATTATGATCTTAAAAATAAATACCTGGAAGAGATTAGGCTTAGTATTATCATGGATTTTTTTTTAAGATACATTGGAAATATTTTTTCCACTCATGGTTCTAAAAATAAATAATTATTTTTTTTTAAAATCTTCCAGTCACAGTCTCTTAAAACTAACAATCCACTCCTGGGTTAATCAAGGTGAACTCGATATACCACACACATTTGCCTTCACTTTGAAATTACTATTAAGGTAAGTAGAGGTAACTGTCACAAACATCTGGCTGATTTTGGGAATTGGCCAAATAGTCAATTGAGGGACTCTCTGCTTGGGGCCAATGGACCACCTTTGTTACTAGCTCAGTTTTCAGTGACAAGAATAAAGCACAGCTGCTAGGTGAGTTTCCTGTGGATCTGCAAACAAGCAACATGGTTGGAAGAAGGGTCCTGGGGAATCTTTTTGAGAGGTAGGGAATAGAATTACTGAGGTCACAACTATGGAGCCAGGAAACTCAGCTTAAGTATGGAACTAGGAAAGTCGTATTTCTATGAATTATTGGTAAATTAAATATCTACTTTTATTAATTGGGTCACACAAAAACAGTTTCAAAATTTAAACTCAGCACAATAGAACCTCAGATAGTGTAAATGGAAATAGCTCTGTTGACTTCAGTGTACACCAGCTGAGGATCTGCCCCAGTATGACCATGATGTTTCAGACTAGTGATGAATTGTTTGTGCCACACAATTATGGTGACAGGAGAGGGATCACTTGATGATTACTTGTTCTGTTCGTTCCTTCTAGGGCACCTGGCATTGGTCACTATCGGAAGACAGGATATTGGGCTGGATGGACCTTTGGTCTGACCCAGTATGGCCATTCTTATGTTCTTATGTGAATTTCCCCTCCAAAAACAATCATAAATATGCATCCCCTTGGAAAAATAAAATATTTTTTAATTGGAAAAGTGTATCATAAACCCAGAATGGCTGAAGGAATTTTCTTAAAACTCTCTAAACATGTTTCCCCAAACTTTCCAAAAAAGAAGATGCTAAAGCATGGAAAGTTTTAACCCCAAAGGGGAATTTTTCAGTAAGCTATGTGCAAATGCAAGAAAGGAGCTGTAAAGGCAACTGTTTTTACCACTTTAGGCTTTTGCTACTAGCAAATAACCTTACTGAAAATGTTAGTGTTTTACTATCTCTTTTTTTTATACACACGTAAGATGGGTTATATAGCTTAACCCTGACACAGCTCAAAGGAGGAGCACACTACCTCACATTTTTGACCCATTGAACTCTAAACTAGATTTCATTTAGAGTCACCAACTAAAATTAATTTTTCACCTGTTATGGTGAAGATATAAATCAATGTCTGAAGTTGCAATGAACTGCCGTAAGACCAGACACAAGTGCAAATCTGGAGTGTCTTCCCAGGATGTAAGAGCCAAGGAGAATTTTAGGGAGAGTTTAAAGATCAGTCGTAAATGTACACAATGAAGTGAACTTGTGTATGCCTGGTGTGAACAGCTGCCCTCATCATGCAATACTGAAGTATTGTTCATTTATTGCTTACAAAGGTGTGACAAGCACAGTGATATTAAAATGGTGCTTGCATCTTATTTATGAAAACATCCAACCTTAATAACGTATTGCTGAAACTCTCCAATTTTATGCAATTTTTCTATCACAAATTCAGTCAATGGACCTGCTAGCAAAATAAATCATATTTCACAGATCATGTGGCTATCATTACATAATGGATAAACTTTGAATGGGTCTCAGCCTCAATAAGTTTATTAAACATGCTTAGTGTTAGCTTCAATTGTGCTGGGTTTAAACACTCCCTTATCCCATTTATTAATTTTCTACTCCTGTGGGAGTGCATCTAAAACAAGCAAAAATCTCAAGAGTATATGGGGGCACAAAGTAGAATATGACCCCCTGGTGTCCAGCTTTACCACCCAGCTTCACACCTCGGACTACTTAAAACAACACAAACTTTGCACAGTACAAATAAACTTCCCAAGCAGTGCATAAGCAGAACAAATCTTTGATGAACACTCTCTGTCGCAGATACAACTGTCATTCCACGTTCTCAACTGCTCCTTTTTCATAATGGTATTCTTAAAAATACCTATTTTATCCTCAGTCACATTCTCTGACGGGTACAGTCTTGAAGAGTGAAGGCCTCTGATAAGATAATGCGCTCCATTAATTTTCACTAACTCCTCCCATGGTTTGAGTGAACAAATCCCATTTAACAAAAGACATGACAAGACTGGAAAAGAAAGAAAAAAAAGAAACTGGTGTTTGAAATCATTGCCAACTAATAAGGCCTTGATCTGACAAGGTTATGAATGACCTTGGGACAGATCCTCGGTTTCTGTGCATTGTCACAGCTTAATTGAAGTCAGTGGAGCTACAACTTACCCCAGCTGAGTATTTAGTTCTTTAATTCCCAATCCATGGCTTTTATTTTATTGGAGTTCTTACATTAAGAATGGTTAGGGATACCTCACAGAAGCCACTCAGGATATCATAAGGCTGTGACCTTAATTCTAAGGAAAAAGACACTGATCAAAGTTATCAGTGTTATAACTTTTTATTAAACGGGATTTCTTCATTCAAACTACAATACTAATTTTCCCCAGAACAGTCTACAGTAATCCTTTTCTGCGATGTTTATAAACTTTACTACAATATGACTCAATTATTTTTGAAAATCCCATTAACAATAAGGAGCTGAATTCTGTCCTGCGGTAACCAGTTACACCACAGCTGAATGTGACCAGTTTCTCTGTTACCTCTCGATTAAATTTGCTGTATGAATGACATTTTCAAGCCAGTAAGTGTCCTGTAGCAGGAGCCTTGTACAATGCTTTTAAAATGTATCCTTAAAAGATATTATGAATTAGTACTTTCTTCAAACACAGGGTAGGGTTCACTGCAAAAACAATTACACTATGATTGGTGAATACAATGAAAAAAGTCAATGAATAAACACCCAGGCAAGGGTATTGAACATATTCAGTTTGCATACTCTCTACCCTGTGCCTGGATTCTCCTCCTTATTTATAGGATATCTCAATCTGACCCATTTTAAATATAATGGAAAACAAAAAGCTATCAGAGTTACTACTCAGTCTGCAGCATATCCACAAACCTGTTCTTATTAAAACCTTATTTTGCAGCAAAACCCACAAATTTTAATGACAAAATTTTCTCCACACTGAGATATATAATGCTTTTAACGTTCAAACAAGGGGCAAAATGCCAGACACTTCCATCATTTTCACGTCCATAAATGATAAAGAGGTCTTTAGTGATCACTGTCTTTCTCCCGCACCCAAAACTTTTTTTTTTTTTTGGTACTAGAGAAATGTTTTATTTTACCACATTATTTTAAATACAGAGAATTAATGCAGACCATATGCACATTGGTTTACATTTTCAGGTCAAGATAAGCTTCATACAGCATTCCTACTAATTTAATATACTGCAGAAATATAGTACATGGACTTATCATGAACATTGCACCACAAATCCATTTTGATAACTCAGATTTATCAACAAAGCTGAAAAATTTGCTATTTAAAACTTAAAAGCTTCCCACCCCCACATTGTACAATTCTATCATGCAAGAGAGCATGAGTATCTTAGACATATAAAATAAACCAGGAAGTTATCATGAGATCTTGTTCCCAGAAAACGAAGATTTCGTTTCTGGTCCCCTAAGGAACGGTAACAGGGATTCAAATGTTTGTTGATCTTTTCTTGAGTCATTTCTATAAGAAACTTCTAAAACCCAAGTACAATAAAAGCTGTTTCACAAAATTTATTGCAAGGCTTTTAAAGCTGCCTAAAATCTTCCAGCTTTATTTTTGTTAACATAAGTAGGCACCAGTCCAAGTAAAATAGCTACTGAAAAATAAACATTAAACCATCAGTAAGTGTCTCCATAATTGTACTGGTTGCTATGTTGTTCATATCCATAACTTCAGTGGTCTAATCTGGTTTCATTCACTGTAAACTACACCAATGTCAGATTTTACCACTCACAAGCATCTGTCTGCTATGGTATTCTTCATTAGGACTGGAGCCAGGAGCCTACAACTTCAGATTTTATATCAAATAGTGCTTGCTGCAGGTCACTGATATTTAGATGGAAGGTCAAGCTGTGACTGTGAAACCCTGAAAAACTAGCATCTTGTGTGTGTTTGAAAGTAAATATTGAATTTTAATGGAAGAAAGAGTCATGACATTCTCATTAAACTTTGTATATACTTTATACTCAACAAGGAATGAGAGTGCTGACAATGAGTTATATATCAAAGCTTCACAAATTCTGTGTTGTTTCTTATTCCTAAATTCATTTATACCTCTTTTGCTGTTCAGACTATGTGATAGATGAGGCTGAACAAGAACAGAAGGGGGGAAATGCCATTGCCTTCCCGGGACAGAATATTAAATGCAAGTTTAAAAGCTAGCTCAGTGGCTTAGGATAAAGATGTGCCCTGCATGCTGATGGCGTGTTATGCAGAAAGGCGTGTTATGCAGAGAGATGCAGAAAAGTCACTCTGCAGTTGAAGCCACTCAGCCAGAATCCATCCTGGGAGTTGTGCATGCGCATGCCAGACTGATTCACAGTTCTGCTGCCCATGACGAGGGTGCACGGTGCTCCCTGCTCTGCTTCCAGCCAGCTCTGCTCCTCCTCGCCTCCTTTTAGATAGTTTGCACGCACTGAGGCCATGGGAGGGAGCCAGGATTATGCACCCCAACAGGATTCTGGCCAGCCCCTATGCAGCAGTGCAAGTAGGATGTCACCTCCTTACACTAGCATACCATTGCAGAGACCAGACAGAGTTTGGCCTGTAATTGCTGGCACTTTGCATTACCAGCACATATGAGAGACTCAAGTTCAGTTGCCAAAGATTTGTCACCATGCTGAACTTTACAGGAATGTCCTGGTCTGAGTAGATTGGTCTTGGATCCTGTAAAGCTAACTGTACCTTTGCAAGACCAAAATCAAAACACAAAACTCACCTAACATAAATTTACTTCAGACAGGAACTGCAAGTACTCCTTATGTACACCCTGAAAAAGCATCATAACACCATTAGTTCTGTTCCATGGGATAAATTCCCTTAAGGTTTGGTTTTACTCTGGAAAGAGACTCTGTAAAATTGACATTGTGGAGTTCCAGTTTACTGTGCTTCAATGACTTCCAATTCAAATGTGCTCAGTTTACAAACATCAAGATGCTTTTTCTTATTGCCAGTCCTGCATACACAACACAAAGTCAAGTTTGAGTCTTCCCACTTCTTCATTAGGTAGAACAACAAAGATTCTATTTCTACAAACTAAATTGCACCCTCATTTGCACCTGTACAATCCCACTGCTTTCACATTCTCCCCTTCAGTTTCTATTTGTACATGGTCTCTTTTTAGAGTATAAACACGCTGGTTTCAAATGAGAGATAAGGACACTCAGACCTGTCCTATTACAATATGTAGAAAACCTGTACACCTTTCAGGTGTACAGATGAAGAAAGCATCTTCCTCGTGTTTAATTACAAAACACTCGTGGGAACTTTGTGTAAGACTACAGTACTGCCAACCTTACACATTCTTCAAATATGAGTCATGGCCCCAAATTGTGATGATCATGATTTTAAAAAAAAGTGAGGTTTGATTATTTCCCTTCTGGTTTCTGAGCCTTTAGTTCACACGTGGGTCACGCTTTACCGCTTTTCTCCACACTTACAAGGGCTCGAAACTTTTTTTAAAATGAAAGCTGAAATTTTTACCCGCCCCTCAAAAATTGCATTTAGGAAAAACACCAAATATTATGGGATTAAAATCATGAGAGTTGGCAACATTGAAACTATTACATCTAGTAGTATGCACACAGTATTTTTCATAAAGATGCCTCAAGAGAAGGTGACAGCCTGCTTCCAGATGGATCATCCATGATATGAAACAGATGGGAAGGAAAATCTGCCTAAAGAGTAGAAGAGAAGGTCAAGATCCATGTGCAGCAGAAGGAACATCCAGGTTGTGTAGCTACTGTTTCAACTAGAAAACAATTAACACCACTGGTTGAGAATGAATTTAAAAAAAAAAAATCATGCCTCCATCATTTTTTCCAATTAAGACAGTGACAATCTCTACAGAATACAATTGAGTTTTACCTTTAAGGCTTTTTGCTTTCTTTCCCATCATTTAATTGTGGTTACTTAAGTTAACAGTAAACTGATAAGGTAAAAATGTTTCACATAATTGGGGCTATTGGGTTGGGTTTTATTATTATTAATAATTTTACCGGGGGCGGAGGGGGGAATTATTACAGGGCCACCAGAGTCCCAGTTCTGACACTGTGGGCCAGCTCAACTTCCATCGAAGGAAAAAACAGTGATGCTAAATTGGGGTATATTTTCACAGTGTTTACTTAAAAACTGTATACAAGTCCTTCAACGGGGTGGCCACAGACTGCACACAGCCAACTTCCACTTACAGAGAAAGCACTACGGCCCTTTCTCTCTTGGACTCTGGGAATCTCTCCGCTTAAACACACTGTTCCCTTCTCCTCCCTGGAGTTTGCTTCTGGAAGCAGCGTGGAGCCAGGGCAGGTAGGAAGCCTGCCTTAGCCCCAGGCCGCCACTGCCCCGCTGACCAGACTTTCAACAGCCTGAGCCACCAGGGTCCCTTTTTGACTGGCCATTCCAGTCGAAAACCAGACATCTGGCAACCCTATCCAGGCAGGTACATATTTGGAGTGGCTAGTCTGAGCCGCTGCCTGTATCACTCCAGCTACACTGCTATTTTTAGCGTTTTACTCACAGATAGCTAGCACAGGTACATCTATGCAAGCTGGGAATCATATTCCAGCTCAAAGTGCAGACACAGTCTTAGACATGCATAGCATTAGAACTTTTCACCATAAAAATATTATGCTTAATTTTAAAACAGAACTTCTGTTTAATTACTCAGAGCTAAATCGTAGCTTTGCCACTAGCCCAAAGCAAGGGCCAGCACCATGGGGCATTTCCCTAGGAGCAGACCAGAAGACAGTCTACATTTCTTGCAGTCACAATCAGTCTTCCAGTTTTCCCCATACTTTTACAGAGTGAGTTCCCAGGGCCACATCTATACCTAGTGCACCATATGTTCCGCAACTGCCCGGACACCTATGATGGCTGACACATTGTGTATGGGGAAGCCAAGACTCTGCCCATCCCCTGCCACCACATGCACAGGGGAGGACACACTGGCTCCATAATCACTGCTCCCCACCCCACATAGCTATTCCACAATACAGGCAGCCCACTCAGAGGAGCAAGGGGGTACTCTCCTATGCAGCCAAGCAAGTCGGGACATGATCTTGCCCTCAAAATAAAGAATTAGCAAAAAGGGTCCCTAGAAAGATTATGTAGCTAGACTTGCAATAAAAAGTCCTGACTTTACTATGTATTAGGAAATATTCCCGCCACTTCCTTATATTCTGTTTATTCAGACCTGGGTGAAATAGTGGTTATCATCATAATCCTGCATACACAGGACTTGTCTACACTCGAAAGTCATACCACTTCAGCTATATCAGTCTACTTAAAATAGTACAATCCCATAGCGTGAATGCAGTTATATTGGTACAAAGGTGATTTATACCAGTGTGTGGGAAGGGGAATAAACTATACTGGTATAAGCTAACTTGTACTAGTGCAAATGCATCCACTATAACTATTCTGGTAAAAAATAAGATTGGCACCCCAAACCAAAACTGCACTTATGTCATGCCTTATTGAAATAAAAAATCCTCACCCACTCGAGTAGGCCTGCTGACATAATTTGAATACTCACGTCACTAAGGGCTACTCACATGAGTAAAGGTTTTCAGGGACATGCACTAAGAGACACTTCAAATTCTACTCCTTCCAAGTCTTTGTGCAATTAATTAAAATGTTGTTTATGAACAAAAGCAAAGTATGTACATGGGTCAGGATCACTTCAGTTTTCTACTTTGCATCTGCTGAACCCAGAAAGTAAAAATCAAGGATTTTGAAACTTATTTCCTGGAAGTAAATAAAAGAATTTGTCCCTTGGCCTTGATTTACACCAAACAATAACATGTAACCATAACTTATTTTGTCTAACTGCTTTATAACGGCTTTGTGAATATGGCCCTACATTTTTGGTCATGCTGAAGTGCAAATTAAAGTTTTATTGCCAGAAATTCTGAAATGCACAATAAGGTATTACTAGACTTTTCTCCTGAACAACAGGCATTTGGAACAAATGCGTTGTCAAGATATACTCGATACCTGAATCAGTTTTTATTTCTGTCATAAATATAAAGGGAAGGGTAAACCCCTTTGAAATCCCTCCTGGCCAGGGGAAAGCTCCTCTCACCTGTAAAGGGTTAAGAAGCTAAAGGTAACCTCGCTGGCACCTGACCAAAATGACCAATGAGGAGACAAGATACTTTCAAAAGCTGGGAGGAGGGAGAGAAACAAAGGGATCTGTGTCTGTCTGTAGTCGTCTTGGCCGGGGATAGACCAGGAATGGAGTCTTAGAACTTTTAGTAAGTAATCTAGCTAGGTATGTGTTAGATTATGATTTCTTTAAATGGCTGAGAAAAGCATTGTGCTGAATAGAATAACTATTTCTGTCTGTGTATCTTTTTTGTAACTTAAGGTTTTGCCTAGAGGGGTTCTCTATGTTTTTGAATCTAATTACCCTGTAAGATATCTACCATCCTGATTTTACAGGGGGGATTTCTTTATTTCTATTTACTTCTATTTTTTATTAAAAGTCTTCTTGTAAAAAACTGAATGCTTTTTCATTGTTCTCAGATCCAAGGGTTTGGGTCTGTGGTCACCTATGCAAATTGGTGAGGCTTTTTATCCAACATTTCCCAGGAAAGGGGGGGTGCAAGTGTTGGGAGGATTGTTCATTGTTCTTAAGATCCAAGGGTCTGGGTCTGTAGTCACCTAGGCAAACTGGTGAGGCTTTTTACCAAACCTTGTCCAGGAAGTGGGGTGCAGGGTTTTGGGAAGTATTTTGGGGGGAAAGACGCGTCCAAACAGCTCTTCCCCAGTAACCAGTATTAGTTTGGTGGTGGTAGCGGCCAGTCCAAGGACAACGGGGGGAATATTTTGTACCTTGGGGAAGTTTTGACCTAAGCTGGTAAAGATAAGCTTAGGAGGTTTTTTCATGCAGGTCCCCACATCTGTACCCTAGAGTTCAGAGTGGGGGAGGAACCTTGACAACTGCTTTATAACGGCTTTGTGAATATGGCCCTACATTTTTGGTCATGCTGAAGTGCAAATTAAAGTTTTATTGCCAGAAATTCTGAAATGCACAATAAGGTATTACTAGACATTTCTCCTGAACAACAGGCGTTTGGAACAAATGCGTTGTCAAGATATACTCGATACCTGAATCAGTTTTTATTTCATAAATGGCCCATTTATTATCAGAAATAGCTTAATATTTTGGAAACAAACTGTGGCCCAACGTTCTCTGGTTTCTACTTAGTGTGAGCAGTACCACATATTTCTAAATCCACTGCTGCATGCCAAACAAGTTAGCCCTTAACTACAACAGGAACTGTGTTTATCTAGCTGTGCCAATGTACATTCCCACATGTGTGGTTTCATTTAGAATTGTAAAGGAGCACTCCAATGCAGGGAAGAAAAGCAGCATGATGTGATTGAGTTAATTTCACTTTATTCCCACTACAGAACGTTTATTTAAAATTTAGAAGTAAAGTGTCTTCTGAACTTTTGAAAATACATGGTACACTATTCTTTGTTCTACATACACAAGTGATTTTTTTTTTGCTGATTGTTCTCTAAATAGGGCTGCAATTCCCCTTATAAACTGATGCTGCGTGCTACACTGAATTCTTGTGCATTGACAAGTGAATTTTTAAACTCTGTTTTTACCTAATGTGCATTCTATTTTTAAATTAGTCTCTCACATCTATACTAGACAGGTGTATAAGGCTTCCTGCCCATCCCCTTTAACTCAAGTGTGCTAGTAAAGCCTTTTAATATTTTGATCCCATAATGTACAAAGGAGCACAGGAATATGGTGACCAGATGTCCCGATTGTATAGGGACAGTCCCGATTTTTGGGGCTTTTTCTTATATAGGCACCTATGACCCCTCCTCCCGCATCCCGATTTTTCACACTTGCTATCTGATCACCCTGCACAGGAATGACGTTAGCCCATCAAGTCTGGTACTTCAGACAATAAATGGTCATCTATGGGCTCGACCCAAAGCCCAGTAGAAAGATTTCTTATAAATATTTGATCCTATCTAATGTAACTGTGCATGATCTCATTATCTATCTAAATGTCTAATCCTTTTTTTTTTTTAATCCTACTAAACTTTTTCCCTTCGGTGACACACTGTGGCAGTGAGTTCCAACAGGTTAATTATGTGTTGTGAAAAAGAATATTTCCTTTCATCCGTTTCAAATGTATGGCCTTTCTGTTTCATGGAATGTCCCTGTGTTCTTCTGTTATGAAAACAGGTAAATAGGAGTACCCAATTTACCATTCTTTAGTGTATATACTTTTATTGCATCCCCAATTTTTTTTCTCCTCTCTACACTAAAACAGCCCCATCTTCCACACTCCCATGAAACTCTTCCGTACTGCCATTCATTTTCATTACCCATCTCCAAAACCCTTCTATTTCTACTAGATGTACTGGGGTTTTTTTCATGGGGTGGCTAGAACTGATCATGTAGTCCAGATGAAGGTATACCATTGATTGATTTTATATATATTTATACATATAAATAAATGGTATACCTCATGTAATATATAATATGACATAATATCGTATACACTTCTTCATACATCCAAACATTAATTTGCTTTTTGGTTACTTCTACACACTGAACAGACGTTTTAATTAAGCCATTCGCATCCTAACGGAAGTTGCTACATTGGATTCAGGAAATATTGGGTGACAGTCTTTGGTCTATGTTATGCAAGAGGTCAGACTACACAACAATGTAGTGTAGTTGTTAAAATGCCTTCTGATGTTAAAAATCTATGAATAATTCTATAAATTGACCCCAGTCTTCTCTCTGTGCGGTAACAGTTAATTCAAAACCAAGCAATTTATATGAGTTCAAATTATTCCTTTCAATGTGCCTTACATTTGTCAACATTGGATTTCACCTGCCTCTGTGCTGTCCATTCACCTAGTTTTATGAGGTCCATCTGGAGTTTCTCATAGTCCTTTCTAGTCTTGACTAACCTAAATAACATTGAGTTATCTGAAAATTAAGCCACACACTCCTCATGTCATCAGACCATTACCAATACTGGTCCTAGAGTAACCTTTTGGCATGTTTAGATCATATATTCCCATTTATTTTTCTGGACCTCTAATGGGTTTCTAATGCATAGTAGTATTTTATCTCTGACCTCACGGCTACTTATTTTCCTTAGTAGTCTCATGATAATCTTTGACAGTCCAAATGAATTATCTCATCCATTTCTTCTTTAACCACTATTTTACTGACACACTCAAAGAATTCTAATTGATTAGAGAGGCATGATTTTCCATCCCAAAAGCTGTGCTGATTTTCCCGATCACATCCATTGCATCTCAGTGTTTTATTTCTTTGGCTTTTGTTTCAACCAATTTACCTGGTCTTTACGAGTAAGTAAGGCTTCCTGGCCTGTAATCCCTAGAATCCGGTTTAATAGATAGATATATTTGCTCCCTCCACTTCATTCACCCTATCACATAAGCCCAAGGCCAATCAGCAAACTCCAAGGTCTACCACCTCTGGGAACTGTTCATTTTATTCTCTTAACCACATTGGAAAGCAGCAGCAAGTTGTGATGAATAAACACCACCACACCAGTACCTCCGTTAGGTACTAAGGTCTTCCTATTTAACCCACTGGGGCTTGAAGATGCTGCTAGGAAGGCCAAAAAAAAAAAACCACCACCTCCCTGGTCCTCTGCCAATTGACCTGTGGGAGAAAAATTCCTTCCTGACCCCCTGAACAGGAGATCAGCTAGATCCACAGCATATGTCAGAGCAGATTCCCATTCCTAGTTCAGGTGGGCTTCTGGAATGGAGCCAAAAGAGGCTCCACATGGACTCAGTACTTGGCTAAATCCTGGGAGCTAGGGAATGCTGGCCAACCAGCACCCCTCTCCCCGAGCTGACCAATGGGTGCCAGAGACTCCCAGGGGGAAGAGCTACCTATGTTCCTTTGCAAGTGTCTCCCTCCCTCACTACTGGAACTATTTCCTTGTACCACTGGCCCCATCAATTTCCCCCACCCATTGATGTTAGTGGGTGGCATTTATGGTATACAGTAGCATAAATGCTAGAGATTTTAATTTCATGTTCTGTGGCTTTAGGGCTTTTTTTGACTTACTTCCTCATGTTAAACTATAGAAAGAGGAATATTTTTCAAGGTCATCATGCTAGTTTTGCTACAATCCCAATCATGGGCATCTTCAACTTAACTTTTTTGTGGTCACATTTATTTAGTTGCTCAACTATAGTTGTTGCTTGAACCAACTTCAGTATTTGATTTAGGACTAAATCACAAGTAGGTTCCAGTCTTGTATGTTCCTTAACTAGCTGTTCCAAGAAATAATTACTGAAGGTGTCAAGGAATTATTTCTCTAAATGGTGCCCTGTAGTGAAAATTGGCTTGTTTATGTGTAGGTGGGTAAAGTCACCCATTATTATTGTATTAGATTCTGTTGCCTCTTAAATCTGCCTGTTGCTGCTGCCATCTAGTCTGGCCCCATAGTAAAGGGGCAAGAACTTTACAAAAGAGCTATGCAAGTGTGCACCAGCTACAGATCGGCCACAACCTGGCTACCTAGAAATAACAAGATCACCAGAAAAAAAAAAAGCCTAGGAACTCCAGGTTATGTACTATTGCATAAACCAGCATCTTCTGATAAGGAGGAGACTATAAACTGGCTCTAATGTGAAGCAATTTCACATATGCCACCACAGTTAGTTAATGAACTGGAGGATTCTAAGAACACTTTGCCAGGAATTGCCCCAACCAGCCCAAAGCTTATTGTGGTTGTTTTTTCTGTTGTGAAAATATTAAAGACAAAACAGGACATTCATATGGAACAGTTGTAATTTATTAAAACACTACAAGATGTATTAGAACAGCGGTTCTCAACTGAGAGTCCGTGAGCCCTTTCAGAGGGCCGCGGAGCCCAGCGTCTGAAACCTGGTGCCCTGAGCCCCAGCGCTGAAGCCGACACCCCCACCCCTCCACCCCAACCGCGAGCAGCACGGGGCTGAAGCCAGCAGCCTATCCACCCCAACTGGGAGCAGCGCAGGGCTAAAGGCAGCAGAGACCCCTGCCCCAACCGAGGGCAGCACGGGGCTGAAGCCGGCGGGCCTTCCCCCTCACTCACCCCAGCCGGGAGCGGCACAGGGCTGAAGCCTGCGGGCCCCACTCCCCGCTGAAGCTGGGAGCTGCACTAGGAGCCCCCCTCACCCGCACCCTGAGCTACCCCCCTGCCCGTACACGGCCCCTAGCTACCCCCTGCCTGCACCCTGAGCGGTTTTGAAACCTTTTGAACCGAGTGCCCCCTTTGAGTTATATTTGTTGGTTGCATCCCCCCCACAGCCCAGACAGGCTGGGTGGCCTCCTGAATAAGTCAGGGGGTGGAGGTGGCACTCCCTCCCTGGACCTTGCTGTGCAGAGCTGACTCAAGCTCTGCCAGCCCTTGCCCCTGCAAAATAGAAGTAAAACTATGCCTATGCCCAAGGATCCCCCCGCCCAGCCAGAGCCCAACACTTCCCTCTCCCCCAGCCGGGCCCTGGAGTTTCTATACCATGTTGAGGGGGGTCTCAGCAAGAAAAAGGTTGAGAACCCCTGTCTTAGAATGTAACATGGTCTTTTGTTCTAGCGAAACAACATTTAGTGTTACAAACAGAATGGATTCATCTGAATTGTCAGTATCCATAGGTTGTATGAGATTTAGCAAGCATTGTTGGTGGAAAAATGGATGCCATATTTAGAAATCTAGAAGTCTTATAAAAATCTCTAGGTCAAGAACAAAAAGTTGTGGATATATCAGTTCCAGTGTGGCACCCACAAGATATTTACCTATCATCACCTTAAGCACTTTGCTTATAACCAGGAACGGATTTACCATGAAACAAAGTGTGCGGTGGCACGGGACCCCCAAAATGCAAGACAAATCTCATCTGACAACCCCCACCCCAAGCGCTGACTCCGCAGCTCCCATTGGCCAGGAACTGCGACCAATGGGAGCTGCAGGGGCGGTGCCTGTGGGCAGCGGTGCGCGGAGACCCCCATCCCACCTCCACCTAGGAGCCACTGCTGGAGGGGGGTGTGTGCTGGTCGCTATGGGAGCCATGCCGCCCAAAGTAAGCACCACCCCCCTGACCCTTTCCAACACCCCAAGCCCCTGCGCCGAGCCTGCACCCAAACTTCCTCCCAAAGCCTGCCCCCCTCACCCCTCCTCCCACACCCCAACGCCCTGCTCTAATCAAGGTACCTCACTTTATTTTCATTTACTTCCCATTACTTATAATATCGGAGGAGGATGAAGAAAAAAAGAATGAAAAATTGGGGGGAGATAAACAGTCAGTTCTCAGACTGGAGAGAGGTAAGTAGTGGTGTCTCCCAGGGGTCTGTAGTGGGCCCAGTACTATTCAGCACAGAATCATAAGATAAGAGAGAATGTTCTTTTTCTTGGCTGGGTCCCAAGGGGGGGGCCCTGAAAATGAAGCCACGCACAGGGCCCCACTAACTCTAAATCCACCACTGCTTATAAGTTAAAAGAAAAGGAGTACTTGTGGCACATGAGAGACTAACAAATTAATTTATGCATAAGCTTTTGTGAGCTACAGCTCACTTCATCGGATGCATGCAGTGGAAAATACAGTGGGGAGATTTTACATACACAGGGAACATGAAACAGTGGGTGTTAGCATACACACTGTAACGAGAGTGATCAAGTAAGGTAAGCTATTACCAGCAGGAGACTTCCTGAGGAAACTACAATCCATAGGTGATCTTCCTGAAAACACCATCCTGGCCACTATGGATGTAGAAGCCCTCTACATCAACATTCCACACAAAGATGGACTACAAGCTGTCAGGAACACTATCCCCGATAATGTCACGGCAAACCTGGTGGCTGAACAATGTGACTTTGTCCTCACCCATAACTATTTCACATTTGGGGACAATGTATACCTTCAAATCAGCGGCACTGCTATGGGTACCCGCATGGCCCCACAGTATGCCAACATTTTTATGGCTGACTTAGAACAACGCTTCCTCAGCTCTCGTCCCCTAATGCCCTTACTCTACTTGCACTACATTGATGACATCTTCATCATCTGGACCCATAGAAACGAAGCCCTTGAGGAATTTCACCATGATTTCAGCAATTTCCATCCCACCATCAACCTCAGCCTGGACCAGTCCACACAAGAGATCCACTTCCTGGACACTACGGTGCTAATAAGCGACGGTCACATAAACACCACCCTGTACCGGAAACCTACTGACCACTATACTTACCTACATGCCTCCTGCTTTCATCCAGACCACACCACACGATCCATTGTCTACAGCCAAGCTCTAAGATACAACCGCATTTGCTCCAACCCCTCAAACAGAGACAAACACCTACAAGATCTCTATCAAGCATTCTTACAACTACAATACCCACCTGCTGAGGTGAAGAAACAGATTGACAGAGCGAGAAGAGTACCCACAAGTTACCTACTACATGACAGGCCCAACAAAGAAAATAACAGAACGCCACTAGCCCCCAAACTAAAACCTCTCCAACGCATCATCAAGGATCTACAACCTATCTTGAAGGACGACCCATCACTCTCACAGATCTTGGGAGACAGGCCAGTCCTTGCTTACAGACAGCCCCCAAACCTGAAGCAAATACTCACCAGCAACCACACACCACACAACAGAACCACTAACCCAGGAACCTATCCTTGCAACAAAGCCCATTGCCAACTGTGTGTCCACATATCTAGTCAGGGGACACCATCACAGGGCCTAATCACATCAGCCACACTGTCAGAGGCTCGTTCACTGGCACATCTACCAATGTGATATATGCCATCATGTGCCCGCAATGCCCATCTGCCATGTACATTGGCCAAATTGGACTGTCTCTACGTAAAAGAATAAATGGACACAAATCAGAGGTCAAGAATTATAACATTCAAAAACCAGTCGGAGAACACTTCAATCTCTCTGGTCACTCGATTACAGACCTAAAAGTGGCAATTCTTCCACAAAAAAACTTCAAAAACAGACTCCAATGAGAGACTGCTGAATTGGAATTAATTTGCAAACTGGACACCGTTACATTATGCTTGAATAAAGACTGGGAGTGGATGGGTCATTACACAAAGTAAAACTATTTCCCCATGTTTATTTCCCCCTGGCTACTGTTCCTCACACATTCTTCTCAACTGCTGGAAATGGCCCACCTAGATTAGAAAAACAAAAGGTTTTTTTTCTCTCCTGCTGGTAATAGCTCACTTTACCTGATCACTCTCGTTACAGTGTGTATGGTAATATCTATTGTTTCATGTTCTCTGTATATATAAAATCTCCTCACTGTATTTTCCACTGCATGCATCCAATGAAGTGAGCTGTAGCTCACAAAAGCTTATGCTCAAATAAATTTGTTAGTCTCAAAGGTGCCACAAGTACTCCTTTTCTTTTTGCGGATACAGACTAACACGACTGCTACTCTGAAACCTGCTTATAAGTTGTATCCCTTTCCCCCAATCTTTAATTTATTTTTGTGTCTTTTCAGGCCACAACCTTGCCAACAATTATGCACATGAATAATTTTGATTATATGAACAGTGTCATACTCGCCAAGGGGACTATCATATATAACTGTGTGCAGGATCAGGGCCTTAAACTATAAGCTGTTTCAGGCAGAGTGCATTTTCCTATATGTCTGCACAGTACTTAATACAACTTATCTACAACTAGAATACAAATAATTAACTAATAATAATAAATCCTAACTGTTACTATACTAGGATCTCCCAGAAGTATCAATAGAGCTATGGTCACTAAAGAAGGGGACACTTGAAAGAGCTCTCATACTTCCACTAGAACAGCAGAGAAACTACCTATACATGATGCAGTGAATGTATTTACCCCTTTTTTGAAAAAGGATAAAAAAAGCAATTGGAAAACAGAAAATAAGGAAAGCTACAGTTCCAAATCACCTTTACATAAGAGAAAAAGCAAGTACAATTCAAACTAAAAATCTAAAATATAGAGAAAAACACTTTTTAAATTAATAGTCAGGTAATTATGGGAGGAATTAGTGTTATCATTCAAAGATCAAGCAAAAATCAAACTCAAAATCTCATAAAACACAAGCAGATTTTCCCCCATAGAGTTCTGAGTTAAAAAAAAAAATTAAAAAATCCCAGCATTTTGATTTGGAAGTAATCCTCAGCGGCGAGTGTTGTCCTTTTAAACACTGCCCCCTACTGTTCAGAAAGAGGTCCTAATTAACTTTCTCATAGTTATAACAAAGTACTAAACAAGACCATACCAACAGCATCAAATGGCCACTCCTCTGTGACCAGCACATGCATGGTTTACTTTAACTGGCCAGTTTTCATAAACTTAAACCAATCTCAACCACAGAGCTGTCAAAATATATTAGATTTAGAACTAGTTTAAGATTACTCTAATTAGCGATGAAGCCAATTTGTGAGTGAGAACAGACAATCTGGGGGGCTCAAGAGTACTCAAAAAACAGCAGGAACGTTGGGAAATATCACGAAGATTCTAGCACCATGGCAACAGCCAGCACAATGCTACACAGATTCAATCAGACTTGTTTAGATAAGAAACTCAATTTACTAATCACAAGTTCCAAAATTCCAAAAAGGAGTTAGCATTTGGCTTACCTACGTGTAAACTCTTCACCCGTGCATGACTCTGGCTTTCTGATAAGCTACTTGTCTCATAAACTGTAAACAATTGCTACTTTAAGCACGGCAATCCAAAATTTAAAAAGAGTCAGTTCCAAAGTAATATTGCTTTTGTGTAAAAGACTGCATTAACCAAAGTCTAGATACAATACATCTTATTAATTTAGAGTTGCTCTTTCACTCTCCTGGCTTGTCAACAGTGTCACCTTGTGTGTTTTCTTCATGTTTCTACTGTCCTAGGGCTAAATAAGGTGACTTTTATGGTGACTACTACCGCCCTGGAATAATAATATAATCCATTGTTTTGAGGATAATTCTGGATACATTTTTAAACATTTAAGTTTTTTCACTAATCAATTTATTTACGATACGGGAAAAACAGCACTGCAGCCATTCACCAGGGACAAATGTTGATTAATATGTCCAATTGGTATGATTTTTAATAAAAATACTGCATAGCAGCAACCTACAGGAAATTCTGTAAAACTTGCACATAACTTCTGCTAAACCAACCACCATACATACATATTCATTTAACATATATAATTACATTACTAAGGGCCTGATTCAGCAAACACTCAGGCAACTTTATTCACATGGATAGTCCCATTGACTTCAAATCAGACTTGATCAGATAACGTTAATGGGTCTATCCAAAAGGGTAAAGTTACATGTGACCTTAAGCAATTGCAGATTTCAGACTTTAATGTAAAATTTGTTTTCTCACCACTAATTTTTAGCAACACTTTTTCTAAACAAAGCTTTATGAGAAAGGAGGTAGTTGAGGAAGGTTCCAAATGTGTAGGTTTTTCAGTGCAACCATTAACTGACTGATTAACTATTACCCCACTGTTAACAAACAAAATGCAAACATGTTATAAAGATCCACAAAATAGTTCTTGTAATACCTGATCCAAAGCAGACTGAAGTCAACAGAGTCTTTCCATTGATTTCAATAGTCTTTAGATCAGGTCCTAAATTAGAGGTGGTGTTTGCAGCACCTATTATTAAGGTTTTCCAACTCTTCCTATTATAAGAGACTGTTTTCAGTTCCTTATAACTCTGCCAAACTTTAACGGTTTGGGCTGAAGTTTTCCATATTGGGTGTTTGCCTCCAGCAGAATTTTTTTGAAAAGCTTCTGTCAAAACGGTTCAACCACTTCCAAAAAAGAGGTGGGGGGGGGGAGGCAGGCATTTTGCCATGTAAAATACACACACACACACTTCCAACTGTTTTGTTGAGAAGTCTACCATACCAATTCTTTGTAACAGACTTGAATTGTGGCAAGGTGTGGAATCTCCAAAGATTCCAGCAGTATTGATCACACTCCATCCCCTCACAGCTCCTATCTGAGACTGCCATCCCTACAGAGCAACTGAGCATGCTCTGGCCCAGGGCTACAGGCGCTCAAGCTAGACTCTCCTTGCAGTTGTTGCCCATGGCTGCTGTGGGTCAGGGTGGGGTCGAGCATCAGAATTAAGAGTAGGGACTCTGTCACTCCTGTGCTCTCAGTGACCTCGGCTTCCTGGCACCAGGCAGTGTGGATGAGGAAGGAGCCTGACTCAAATGTAGTGACAATAAGAGGTGGATGAGGTGTGGGAATGAGCAGATTGGGACAGGAGCGGCGATGGAGCAGGACTGGGATTGGGAACCAAGGAAGGAAACAACAGGGAGAAAGACTAATAATGGTGAGAAGATGAGGGGTGGGGAGACTGGAACTGACTGAGCAAGAGGACTAGGACTGGGGATGAGGTGCGGAGGAGATAGATCTGACAAGTGGCAGGGTGTAGAGGAAGAACTGAGGCTAGCTGGCAAAGAGTCTAGTACAAGAACCAGGGTGAGGGGACACTGAGATTAGAAAAGGAGCCCAGGGAGAGAGACTGGAACTGGGAACAAGTGTGGCGGGGAGAGTGGGAGGAGGAATGATGGCTAGAGAGACTGGAGGAGGATGAGAAGAGACTGACTGGATGAGGAGTTGTGAGGAGAGAACTGGGACTGACTGGGCAAGAAAACTGGAGGTTGCCACAAAAGGGACAGGAGCTGGAGGACTTCGTGAACAGTACCAGAAACACATCCGTGCACCAAGGAGGAACGACCAACTAATAACCTTGGCAGGCTATGGAATCAGAGCAGAATACAGACTGGCCCACTGTGGTTCTTTGCCCTCCACTGGTGGGCACAGGTTCCACCACAGAGTCAGGGCAGGATACAAGAGCAAGGAAGTGGATGGTATGAAACATGAATACGTACACATGTTTTCTGACTGCAGCTCAGAGGCAGACCAGCTGGATGTCACTCGGCTGACTCAGGTGGCAGGTCGGAGGACAGCCAGAGGTGAGGAGAGCTTGTGGGGCGGGTGCCAGATGACAAGTTCTGGAAGGCCATGGGTGAGGGGTGGGCAGGGAGCACCCTCCCACAAGAGTTGTGTACTTTTCCCTGCAGCTTCTGACTCTAGCACATTCCATCCTTGGCCCCACAAAGTTGCAGTACCTCAACCTCTTGCTGGCACTCGCCAAGATGGCCATCCATTACTCCAAGATAAGGTAAGCGAGGGGATCAGGAGAAAAGGCTGTCCTCACCTCCTGGAGCACACACCTGTTGGACAGCCCCATGTGTGGTCCACCCTAGTCCTTCTGATCGAAGTCCAGGAGGTGTCCAAGTCTGGTGGTACTAGCCAGGATCAACCTCCGACACACCAAGGAGGACTCTACCACCTGCATACAAAGATGGAAGCTGTGTAGTAGAGGTTCCGTGCAGAGGTCCCCGCCCCACAGCAGCCACTATGGACCTGGTCACTAAGACTAGCTTCCAGGTCCTGAGGAGATCCTGATAAAAGACCAGCAGGTGAGACCTCTTGGGTGGAGATAACAGAACTGCTGGTCTTGTTGGAGCTCTCAGCTTTGGCAGAAGAAGACATGTGCTGGTCTACCTGCACTGTAAAGGAGACTCTGCAGGACCTGGAAGTGAAAGGCATGGACCTAGATACAGATCAGCCCCTGTCCACCCGCCCACAAGGGGAGGCTCACGACACCAGCAGCGATCCAGTGTTGTCGTGGCCAGAAAAACTCCAGGATATTTTTCTGGACACTGACCAAATTTCTTGTGGGCAGGCTCAGGGTGAGAAACTAGTCTCAGAGGCTGGACAGGACCAGCTGGCTGAGCACCAGCACCTTCCCCAGAAGGGAAATGTATTCATCCTCACAGTCCCCTGTAAGGTAGGGCAGTGCTGTTATCTCCATCATACAGAGGGAGAACTGAGGCACCAACTTGCCCAAGTTCACACAGGGAGTCTGGAGGCTGTAACATAACTCATGGTGTATCATATATCAATTATCCTTCATGTCAGAGTTGCAAACCAGAAAGCACATGGGGAATAATCTGCTATTTGGATCTCTGGTGTGGATGTTACATAATAAGTGAAATCCCAGCTTCTCTCCCATTTACACAAACACTGTTTTCATTGCATTTGTCTCAAACATTATCCAAGTTTGGTGGATTAAAGGGATAGGCTGCCTTTCTGTATTTTGGACCACCAAGTCTCCATTCAGTTGAAGAATAACGTACTTTTTGATCTTCCTCAACCCAGGCTCTTTCCAACTGTCCAGCATTTTATAAACACACAAATCTAGGAGACTAACATGTTCTCTCTCTCTCTCCACTTGAAACAGTTCTGAGCTCTCAGGGATCTAACAGAGATGCTTTGTCAGCAATATACAAGATCCTAAGGCCCCAGTTCTGCAATTTCCAGCACACAGGTGGACTCCAGTGCCCAATGCAGAGCCCTGTTGCCTGCAACTGGGCTCCACGTTCAACAAGTTGAAGGATCCACCCTTTATAGTTTAGTATGTCCGGGGGCATGACATCGTGCAGATGTGCAGACCAATGTTGGTCTTATGTTCTTACAATTTCTAAATTTTAATGTGGATTTAACACTAAGTCCTTGCACTAAATCTTCATTTTTTTAAGAGAAAAGGCATTGGCAAAATGATTACCTCACATGGCCTTAACCAGTTAAGGACACTTTCATTCAGCTAAAATTGCTCAGAGCACCACCAACATCCTAGGATCCTTAAGAAAATTCATAGAAAATGTCCTCTTGCAGATGTGCGAACCAATGTTGTTCAGATCTTCATTACTCCAAAAACGATCGAGCTTGGAATGATTATAGTCCTCGTTGGAGGATGGCAAAACAATCCAAGTGTGAAACTAAAAAGCTAAGTCAAACAACACAGCATGCTATAGGCATGGAAACACACATTTTCTCACTCAAAGACAAAATATCAGAAACATCTTGGAACATGGGGTCTCATTCAACATACTTGCACCTATCGGGGTGCAGACAACTAAACCAAAGACATGAGAGCAAAGATACAAGAAGGTCTGTTTACTATAGACAAAACCCTACCAAAAAGACATCCCCCTAAACAACTTTGATAGAAAGTCCTAAATAGAAGTGCCTTTTTTCCTAGTCTAGATAAGACCTTTGTCATATGTTTATATGCAGAGAGAAACCTGTTACAGCAGAGTAACTTTTCCTTAGTTTTTGATTTCTACTTAAGTGTAATCAGTGGCCCAAGTGAATAGAGCAATATACTGAGAACAGTAGTTTTCATTCTGAAGTGCTTATTCTACAGCAGTTCAGTTACAAGCCAGACTGATGGTTTCTCTAACACAGCAGTTCTCAAACTGTGGGTCGGGACCCCAGAGTGGGTTGCGACACCATTTGAATGGGGTTGCCAGGGCTGGCGTTCGACTTGCTGGCGCTCTGCGCTAAAGGCAAAATCTGAGCCCCACCACTCAGGGCTGAAGCCCGCAAGCTTTAGTGCCCCCCAGGATGGCAGGGTTTGTGGTGGGGCTCGGGGTTCAGTATCCCTTCCCAGGGTTGTGTTATAATTTTTGTTGGCAGAAGGGGGTCACGGTGCAATGAAGTTTGAGAACCCCTGGCTCTAAAACATTAAACTGATCAACAGACATCACCAGCTTTAAGGTAAGAAATAAGAAGAGATACCCTTGAAGTGAACATATGCACAAGCTTCTCCAGTTGTGAGTTTTCCCACTTTAAACTAATTTACATGAATCCAGTTCTAGTTGATCTCATGTGGCCTGCTCCCTTTCACTCCCGAGCCATTTCCATTTCCAAACTATCAAGGATCTTTCCCCTATCTCAGCTGTCAAACAACATAGAACAGTAAAAGTAATGTACAATTTACTAAGCAGTCCTAAGAGCACAAGCTTACACTCATCTCTAAAGGGAGAAGGCATGAGACGAAGAAAACATACTGGGATATCCTGATTTGAAATCTGTAACATATGTGAATAAACATCTTGCTGTATCAGAATAATTCCCCACCACCCCCCCAAAAAATTTTTTTTGAAAATCTAAAATTGTAAGTCTGTTGTGAACAAAATACAGAAAAGGAACCAAGGGTGAAATCTGGGTTCTTCTGACTAGGAACTTTGCTACTGATTTCGGTGAGATCAGGATTTCATTCCACTGAGTAACAGTCAAACAGATTATTAATTTATTATTATTATTTTGGAAAAACCCATACTAGCAAAACACTGAATCAGGGACCTTTGATTCCAATACTTCTTGAACTTCAGTAGTATCTTCTTGGTTGGTGGTATTCTTATTGTGAGGCCTGAAATCAAAACTTTGAGACAGAAACCATGAAATAACATTAGCCCCGCCTTTGGAAGAGTGAAGTCTAAAAAGAGTACAGGATTCAACTTATTCCATAAAGAAAAAAGTTGCCAACCAATCAAGAAGTCATCAAATCAGGAGACAAAAGTTGAGGTCAGAATGCAACAAACAAGGAAAGCAAAATAGCTAGAGCACCACATATTGTGACGTGGTCAGTCATTCATGCACTAGACAGCCCAAACTTGCTTGGCCTTTAAAAATATCAAAATATTCAGATTAGAAGAATGGACTGCCTCCTTCAAGAATCCAATCGCTACTCCCTTCAGTTGCAAGGTACAGCACTTAGACCCCCGCACAATTTATTCAACTTTTATATATCTTGTACATCACTGAGTTTGTTTTACTAGTGGCTTCAAAAAGTTTTAAACCACTGCACAGGCGATAAGTAGAAAAGATTAAGACAGTTACTGTGGCAGGAAAATAGTGTTGATCTAAGTAAAATATGCAGACTATTTAGAAACTATCAGAGGTGACCTGTGCCTCCCGATAGTGGGGGGACAGTGCGGGCAGCCGGCTTTAGCAGTGTTACTGAGCATGCTCAGTCCGTGTGATCATGCAGACTACAAGCCAAGCAGCAAATAGGGGGTAGTGGGCGGGAGGGGAATGTGACCCTGCTTCCTTCCCACATCCGCCTTTCACCCTAAATGTCGCCTCTGGAAACTATGAATCTCATTTTCAGAGGAACTGAGAAGTCCATAGAAGAGCTGATTAAAAAAATTTGTTATTTTCTCCAACGGAAAATTTTGATGAAAATGTATATGTTCATTTTTGTCTAAATTTAAGATGGAAAAAAAAATTTCAGCAGAAATACAAGTACTAAAAACTTTTATTTCTACTAAAATATATGGGGGTTTTGGTTTTTTTTGGGACATTCCGTTTTTTGACAAAAACTTTCCAAAGGAAGCTGTGAAAAAATTGAGTAATCAAAAAACCCAATTTCCTGTTAAAAATGTTTCCACTGAAAATTTCCAACAAGCCTATCGTGCTGGGGTGACCACATTTGCAAAATCCAAAACCGGGGTACTGTTGTGGCGATACTGCTTCGGGTCATGAAGTAGTCACACAGAAAGCTAAAGGTACACTTCTTTTTAAAAATGCGTGCGGGTATCAGCGCAGCCAGCTTCTGCATATTTCTTGGACTGGAGGGGTTTTTTTTTCCCCAGTACCTTACGGTCTGAACTAGTTTATAATTAAACAGCGAATAGGTGTTGTTAACATTGACTTTGAGCAAAAGAACAGCACTGATTGTAGAGACTTTTATCTTCACTCCAAAGCCTGCTCTTCACCCCGATGCGCATTTCAGTTGTCTGTCTCAGTAAAACACAATGCCAATTCTACTCAGGGTAGCAATAATTCTTGAAAAAACATTTGGTAGTTAGAAAAAATCCAAGCGTTTTGAGCAATGACACAAAAAAGTGGGACAGTTCAGGTGTCCCAAAAGAGACATATTGGACATTGGAACATAAAACCAGAACTGAGATATATATAAAGTCACTTTGCATAGACTTCAATGGGAGACATGGATGCTCAGTGCCCCTAAAATTCAGGCCATAGATGAACACGCAGCATAATACGTCAAAAGGTCACTTCACCCCCCTCTGTACATTCGTGTAGATGCACTTTCTAAAATAAAATAACATACTGAATGTACACCATACACTATTTCCAAACATCTCTGTCTTTGCTATTTCAAAACCACATTTCTTTAAGCAGGGACCCTATATATGGTAAGTATGAAGTTGAAAAAGAGGTATTTGTTTCTAATTATATAAGTGTATATATGTGAAAAAAATTCTTCAGAGGTGAACAACTGATTTGTACAATCAGAAAACTCAAAAATGGCTAAACGTGTTTTCGTGATTTGTTTTCTTTCTGGATTGAGCCAAGTTGTTAAAAGTTCATTCTAAACAGTAAACTTGTTTAAATCAGGGATCTGCAACCTTTGGCACATTGCCCATCAGGGAAATCTGCTGGCAGGCCGGGACGGTTTGCTTACCTGCAGCGTCCGTAGGTTCAGCCAAGCGCAGCTCCCACTGGCTGCGGTTCACTGTTCCAGGCCAATGGGGGCTGCAGGAAGCGGCGTGGGCCGAGGGATGCGACAGGTAAACAAACCGGCCCAGCCAGCCAGGGGATTTCCCTGACGGGCCACGAGCCAAAGGTTGCCAATCCCTGGTTTAAATTATAATTTATTTAAAATAGGAATTTAAGGCAGAAATCTCCTTTCTACAATAACTCTAAACATCAGAATATACATAGCAGATCTAAAGAACCTTTAGCTATCGAACGTTGATCTTACCATCTTAGGCCTGGTTTTTTAATGTAACACCTTTTAATATTGTACATTTTTTTAATTACAACTCAGGCCCTGATCCTGCGAACACTTACATGTGTTTAACTTTATGCATGTGAGCAGTCTCACTCAAACATGGAACTACTCACATAAATAAAGGTGAGCATATGCATAAATGTTTGCAGGATCAGGGCCTAGGATGGTATTTCTGCATTTTAAAAAATTAATACATCAAGAACTATATCCTAAGACAATTCCCTTTACAAACTCCAATTAATACTATAAAATCAGTATAAAGACTATAACTTGCCAAACTAAAGTCCAAGGTCAAATAGCAGTAGTAAGTGCCTCTCATCTCAACCCCAAACTCACGACAGAAGGCTGTGAAGAATAGAAAACCTCATGGTTCCGGATTTAAACCAATTCCTAACTATTAGATATAACACTGAGAGCTTTATGTGGGACAGACTATTTTCCACTTCTGACTATTGTGGGGTTTCTTGCACCCTCCCTCTGGTACTGCCACGGCCGGAGACAGGATACCGGACTTGATGGAGTTCTGGTCCACTATAACAATGCCTATATTGAGCAAGTTATCGTAAAGCAGTTTGCATGGTTGCCGACTGCTATCTTCGCTACACCTGCTTTCTGGATACACAGAAAATGTCAGTCTCCAGAAATATCACTCCATTAATCTGAATGAGCATAAATGAACTAGGAAGGTTTGTATAAAATGGCATGTCTTCTGGTGCAGAATTTTGGGAAAAATAAATGAGCCTTATGAGTCTTTGCACAAGTCTGCAAAGTTAAAATACCTGTTATTGAACAGTACACAATGTGAGAAGCAATCTTGTTAATGTCTTCATACCCCAGGCCCATTTCAGCCAGTTTCCCAGGGACATAATTTTCCACAAAAACATCAGACACAGCTGCAAGCTGAAAGAAAAGACAAAGATGAGTCAGACTTCTTAATCAACTGCTGAAAGTTCAACAAGTTCCCCACATAACCTAATTTAAAATTTCAGTAAACAAGATAGTTCCTGGCTTTCCTACAGTACAGAAGTCACAAGGTAATTGTGACTGGCTTAAATAAATTTGTTATTCTGAACAAATGGCTTCTCTGCTCTGGTCAGTTACAAACGAGAAGTGTTGCGTGCCTAGAATGGATTCACTATAAACGACTGCTACGCTATTAAAATCTTGAATGCACCATATATGATGTTATATGGTGTAATCATGGCAATTGGCCAAGGGCTGTCTACATTTAATAGGACAAAACACCAACATTATATTTGTCTTTCCTAATTTTGGGAACAAGTAGGGAGAAGAGGAAGCACCCTTCATCTGCTGCTGTTTTCTTTCTGGCAGAAACTGATGCTTTTGGCAACTGTGTTTTTAATTTCCAAACTATCAGCTTCACATACAGTATCTTTTAATATATTTCATGGCCCTGGTGCTGTCTATTTTTTTCTACACATAACTATCTGATGATGTTAGATTAAAACCCTAAAGGCAGTTTCAGGAATAGAATATCCAGCCCTGGAGCCTGACTTTCTGTCTCACAGCAGAAATGACAATGCTTATAAACAATGTGATAGGATGCAGCTGCTTTCTAAACCTAGAAAACTCCAGGTCAGTGGACTGTTTCTCAACATAGCAGACAAAAGACTACCACTGTTTTCTCAAGTGATTCTATTTCTTATGCTCTACAACTAAAGCTTTTGATCTGGATCTATTCTCCATATGCTTTTATAGTTGAGCACAAGGGCTCTTACCAAGAAAGGCACGTTAAGGGTTAAAGATACAGAAATACTTATTATTTTCACCTGTTCAATGAGGGGAAAGGATTTAATATGAGAGAATACTCAAAGGCTAATCCTTGGTTATCAACATTTCCTTTATACTTTATATATTTCCACATAAAGAACCTTTGCATCAATTTAACTAAACCAGTATCCTAAAATTGATTATTGCCAACTTGTCTACACATCAATTTATCTTAAATCACTTTCATTTAATTGGTGTAACTTTCATGTGTGGATATAGGTTTAAAATTAGTTAAATACTTTTATATAGATTTAGCTTATGCATGTAAATTTACCAACATAAATTACACAATATAAACCAAGTTTAAATGAATAGATCAGCATCCACTCTAAGTTGCACCAGTTGAATCAGAATTAAAAATAAAAAAAAATCACACCTTTATATTTAAACCACTACAATTCTGTATATAGACCAGCCCTAAATCAGTCTGAATTCACACCTTTCATTTCCGTGTAAGTTTTTATGTAAACCAGCCCCCTGTTGCACAATATAGGAAATATCTATTTAGCTATTGTATCGTTATATAAATGGTCTGATCCAAAGCCTACTGAAATCAGTTGAAAGACTCCTAATGATTTTAATGGACTTCAAATCAGAGCCTAAATCATACCTTCATTCATCCCCACAAATGGGAAGTTATATCTGGACGTATTTATAAATGGTTATGTCATGCGAACAAAGTTAATTATGAACCTCTGGAGAAATAGGCTTATACCTGAGAAGATGGTGGTGGTCATTTTAAGGAATATGAGAAACAATCCACTGACACATACATATATACACATACATTAATTAAGCACAGGCTTTGTGCAAAAGTGAACTGTTTTAGATTATTTCAAGTCGACCAGAGTTCTACTTTCTGAACGCTATCATGTATCTGGCTGATTACTATGTACAGTACATTGGAACAGTTTCCATAAACTAGTGTCATCATATCAGCAATCACAACCATTATTGTTCTAGCATGTAGGCTGTTTTACTGTATCTAAGGCCAAAGAAAAAGCCAAGCCAGCAAACATTTAACCGAGTAGACAGAAACTGATTCTCATTCAGACAACAAGGCATGAAACTTATGAATGATTGGATTGGCTGCATGGAGGAGACACTAATAACATCCACAGATAGTCTATAAGTTCAACATAAGGTAAAAGTGCATTTTAAAGCCATGAATTATATTTAAAGGGGCAGTATCAAGAAAATCCAGGACTACAACGTGACTGGTTTAAAATTATTTAAAGCCTTTTGAGGAATCGTCTCTAGATTTTTAATAAATGTTGTTGAATTTTAATGGGGGAGGATTGATTGTTGTTTAATTCACCATTTCATTGCTGAGAAATGAATGCACATTATTTCATGGAAGCTACAAAAAGTGTGTGACTGGCATGGAAGGAGTCCTGTCTCTCACGGAGAACAAGGGTTCCACAGAGCTAATGCCACTGTCAGCACTAGCCTGGAAGATGGGAGAAGGTAGGACCATAGCCCTCCAACCTCTCTGCACAGGCTAGCAGAACCAATCAGGTAAGATGGGGAGCACACTAAACAGTCTTTAAGGGTGTCTTCGCTGCAGAATTAAAGCAGGCTCTAACTAGGTTGTTGCCCCAACCCCCTCTTGTCCACACACACAAACATCTCACCAGAGTTTGGTTGTACTTCAGACACAAGCTAGCTGGCCCAGCGGAGGATACAGGCTAGAGCTCAGATACTACTTTCACTCAGGCTGGTAACTCGCCAATATTGTAGTGAGGACATAGGCTAACTCTTTCAATTGCTGATAGTCCTCCAGTGCTTTCCCGCAATTTCCTCCCCCTCTCAGCCCAAAGTACCCAGAAGGAGAGACAAGTTATCCCACAACACACCAGGAAAAAAATCAGAGCAAACTCAGTTCACTGCAGCACAAAGAACCATGGAAAAGTCTAGTGACACACACAGGGAATGCAGCATCAGTGAGGAAGCAATAACTCAGGTTTGGCTTTGCAATGTGGCTGCTCACACCTGGGCTAGACTAAGGCCAATCACCCAAGTTAACTCATCCTCTTAAGGAGCTGCACTAACTGTACTACTTGGGAGCTCTCTGAGGCTTGGTCTCTCCCTGATGCCTTGCTGGTTCGATTGCTGGATCACCCTAACCCTGACATAGGGCTGTGACTTAACATCGATCAAATTCCACCGTTCATGCCCCACTTTAGATCTCTGAATACAAAGTCTAGCTTTCTTATTTTGGTCTCCAATAATGAATGAGATCAAAAAGGCGCATGCACTGGAATTGTACTTAATACAGCTAGTACACTATTCTGTTCAACTTTATATCTCATTAAAAGGTGGTGGTATAAGTACAAAAATATAGATTGTTTCTGTTTCTCTCTCATAATTGCACTCATTATTTGGAAAACACCAATATTAAAAACATATACTATTTTATGAAAAGAAGAAAATTTGTAGAAAGTAGTATTAATATTGCCAGTTTATCCTTTTGGGATGACATTTAAAAGAATTCCATAAAGATGAGTTGTATCCACCGCAACTATCAATTTCTCTTCTCTGACATAGGCATGAATGTGTGGGATGGATCTGCTGACTTCAGAGAAGAGAAAAGGGCCTGCCCATTAATTTCCCATCAGAAAGTTCTCCCAAAACTATGGTAACTAATATAAATTTATGTAAGAACCACTACAAAATTATTTATAGTAAATGCACAAGAGGAATAAATCCTACAGACTTATCCTCTGACAGCAAGTTTTGATGAATTGGTAAGTAGGGCTGTAAAAAATATACTCAGACATATCAACACAAAAGGGTGATAGGACGTCAGATAAGTGGACTTGCTACTTTTAGAAGAGAGGAAATTACAGATAAGGTTAGATTTCTCTCTACTGAGCTGCATATCCACTTATCCATCACATACTTAGGAAGCAGCCAGCAGTGAAATATAGAAAATATTAGAAAGGGCAAACAGTGATATGAGCTAAGTAGACTAAGGAAGAGCAGCGTGAGTTACTGGGGCACCAAAGGGTGAAATAACCTTGTGACTAATTATGTGAGAGCAGATGTCTGGAAACCTATCTTCTATTGCTTTGTAAAAGGGATGAAAAATGGACCAGACTGCTGATTTACAGATTTCTCCTGCTGACTTGCAAGCCTCTTCTACCCAAGTTGTTTTGGCTGCATCTGTGGAATGCGCCTCAAGGTTCTCTGAGGCTACTAGGCTTTTGGATTTGCTCTTTAACACAGCTCTGGATGCATACAGTGAACATTTCTTTGTAAGCCTTGTTTCCTGTATCCAAGATGGAAGTTTAGGAAATAAGACCATTGATTTTCTGAAGCGTTCGGTACTCTGTATATAAAATTTTAGTAGCCACATAACCTCTAGCTAGAGCACACAACCACTTCTTTCTGGTGCTTGCGCTCAGGATGTAAGTTAAGGATAAATTATGTCCCAAGACCTGAACTTCTCATATTAATGAATTTCCTTATGGTATTTAACATGACTTTTTTCTGTATGGAAGTGGATAAGGCTCAGAACTCAGCATGGAGAGTGTGCCAGATGTATTGACCACTAAGATGACTACCAGTTATAAATCTGCCACTAAAGAAAAATGTATCCATTCATGCACACCCATTTGATCAAATCCAGCACTAGAAAGGTCCCATTTTATGGTCCCAATTTAGGTCCAACCATAATCTCACATGGATAAATCTGGAAGATTTTAGCACCATATAATCCAAAACCACCAACCTGTTAGCCCCACACCAGAAACTAAATCTAGTTCAGAACCAAAACACACCTCCTTAGCCCATCTCTACTGTTACTACAACACCACTGCTTTGGTTGCCATTGATTCAAGAAAAAAAAGTTACATTTATGACTGCATCTTCCATAAAGAATGGGGGCTATGGGAAATCAGAGTCAGCAAGGCCTGAATGCTTGATCTTTAAATCTGAGGTGAATGATTGTACAAATCCTAAATTTTCTTTGTAATTTCTTCTCTGTTAGGCTTTGATTTTCAGCTTTATTTTTTTGCGGGGGAAAATCAGCCTCCACTGGAATGATGGTCTCCTTCATTTCCACAACCACTCTGGTGTCAATTTCAGGCATCTAAACTGTTGGTTGGTTCTCCTTTTAGATCTTCTACAGTATCATGATTTGCCTATTAAAGCATCTGCTGTTGGAAGACTGTTTCCATTCAGACCTATTTACTTTATCTACAGCAGCACTGAGGGAAAAATCTAACTATTTTTTTGCTGCTGGTGAGAAACTATTTGCCTGTAGGGGCTTGTTTGGCTTCCTCAAACTACTGTTCCCAGGCCAAGAAAGTCAGGATGACTAAACAATGTTGTTGAAATACTCCTGAGGGAAAAACCTGGTTTGGGGAGCCTACTTAAAGTTGTCTGACTCAGAATGAAGAGGCTCCCTCCTTCAAGGGATGAAGAATCTACAGACAGGGAGGACACTAAAAAGGATGAGACCACATGTTTCCTGAGCATATGACCTTTTGTTTTTCAGTTTTTCTAAAACTCCCTATATTTTCTAGATATTTTGTAACCCTTGCCTGAGGAATAATCAATTAGTTTGGGGGGTAGAAGGACAGAAATGAGCCCTACCTGTCTTTTTCTTTCTAGCTTTTGGCCTTTCAGTAAAATCACTAGGGGAGGAGACCTCAGGAATGACCCATATTTTACCCTAAATACTCGCTGGGCAACAAAGTCTCTTGGGGTTTGCCTATATTAGGAAAGGCGGTTAAGGCGAGGTCCTGCCACAGCCTGTGTCTACATGAAGGAAATTATTGTGGTTAGGTTGGGATTAGTTAGCGTATTTAGCTACCTAGCCCCAAGCTAATCTTGATAAACCTTAGAACAGGAAGAAACACCATCAAATGCAGCCCTGGAGAGAATCAGGAGAATGTACTGGACAGAGGAAGAAGTGCAGAGGTGGTATGATGGGGTTCTCCAATCCCCTTCTCTGTTATGTGACTTGATAGATTCCCTGCACTGCCACTCCTTACTTGAAGAGTTTACCCTATTTCCTGGAATCTGTGCATTTCTTGGCAGGTTGCTGTAGCTACTATGGGGGCTAGTTCAGCTCTCTGCTATACCACAAACAGTTGATCTTCTGGATGCTCAATAGATTTTGGCTCAGTGCCATGCTGCCCATGTGTTTCTGCTGAGGTGTTAGGTGCTGATATTGTGGAGTGGCAGATGGTGGGAGGGAAGCTACTAAAATACACCAATTTTTTATGAAGCAAAATTGTATAATTTTTCCAAACCACCCATAGGAAATCTATGAAGTTAAGTAACAATCAATATTGCCTTGCAGTTCTATTCTAAAGTGTGTCTATGAAAATGACATTATAGGATTCTGGGTTTAAGGTCTCCAAATGATTTCCATATTAAGTGTGCTCACTTCTGCATAAGCGAAAAACACAAACTCAAATTGGAATCCACCATTTTACTCTTTTTTTCTTTGCTGTTCTGCTGCCCTTTGGTTCTGTAGGGTTAACAGGAGTAACAAGTAGCAAATCTTGTCTGTCACTAAATTAAACAGGTGAGACAGAAGTAAGGAATAGCTCTATTGAATATGATGTGCCATTTTTACATAGTTACATTTGAGAGTAAAACCACATTTTAATTTCTAAAATGAAAAACAGAGAGAGAGAGAGAGAGAGAGAGCGCGCGCAGAAATATGAAACCTGATCTGGCAAGTCAACAGACATTGAGGCAACTTTGCTATTCATACGATCTGATCAACAGTAAACAAACAAAAAACATTTCAAATATTGGGGCCCAAGCCTGCTCCCACAGACTTCATTGGCCCTGTGAGCAAAGCAGACATATGCGAACATTTGCTATACAAATACAACAATGAAAATATAGATGAACAGATGGTTCACCATTCCTAATTCAGTGAAATACTCTTAAACATGAAGTCCATTTTTCCACATAAAAGCTTTACTCTCAGCACTATAAATGGAAGTGCAATTTCTCATTGCAGTGCACTGAAACAATGTGGGACTTCATCTGACTTCAAAGTGGATTTCACACTATCCAAACTCACTGTAACTGAGTTGCACGGTATATTGAGTCATGAAGATAAATGTTTAAGTGTATAAAAGAAAATCAGTGTATTGTTGTTTAACACAACGATACACGTGACACACATTAACGATATTACCCTGTTTTTAATTATTAATCCACCATTATATTAATGTTTATTCTTTGCTATTATGCTGAAAACAATGTAAAATGCATGATTTACATTGTACTAGAACATACCTCTCTGATTATCTTTGCTCCTTTTGGATTTTTCATATTGACAGCTATACTCTGGAAACAAAAAATACAATATTGTTAGCTATGTGAAAGTCCCTGTGTCACTCACCCTGCCATCTTCTTCCAAATGTAACAAATTATACATCCTTAATGGTTCAAAATATTCATTCTGGTTCTTTAAAAGAACTATTCACTTCCATATTGCAATGTAATGCCAATTTTAATCTTACCACATTTACATATAGTAAGGATTACACAAATGTAAACTACAGGATTTGGGGTTTGTACTCTGTAAAGCATGCTTAAGAAAAAACAGACCAATTCTTGCTTTGTTAGTTACTGGTTTCTCCCTAATTGTTACAGTTATCTAATTTGTCAAAAAAAATTGCTTCTCTTCAATACAATCCAGTCTCTAGTACTACTATAAATATTATCTAAAGAATTTAAAAGAAAAATGTTATAAAGTTTGTTCTGAGTTCCTTGTCACAGAAAAAAAACAATCCACAATGCACAATAGTGGCGTTTCTGTTTACCTTTTTATTTCGATTTACACTGAGAAAATAAACGCTTTCTGTTCCAACAAAAGGTGGCCCCCAGGCTCTTGTGTCATCACCAACTCCTGAAAATAAGAATGTCACATTTTTGTATCTGTCCAGTATTATACTGCACCAAATACACTGACAAATATGCAGAAATTGAACACTGTGTTCTTCTCCCAGTTTACCTTTAAAATGGCTTAAGCATCAGCTAGGACAGCCAAAACATCTCCTTTAATCACCATTGGTAGGCAATGGTTTAGTATCATACATATTTTAGATATTTTTTGTTATCTGTAAAGAAAAACTCCTAAACCTGATTAAGCAAAGCAGGCTTGTTTTTGCCACTGCTGTGCTATTTGAAAAATATTGTTATTGCATTCAAAGACAAAAAGTACAGAATAAGAAGGGATGATATGAATATAAAAACAACAGTTCACTTCAGAATGAATATTAACTGTTAACATGCTTGAAAATAAATAATTTGAATTGGACTGTGCTGCACTGAGTTGGCACTCCAGTACCTCCTTTAGGTTGACCTCTTGTCCTCCACACTCCCAATTTCATCAAAAATTAAGAACATCAATATCTAGTCTTTATGATTGTGAAGAAAACCTTCAAACTGTGAATGAAGAATAACCAGTGTTATGAGTTTGTTGACAGCCTGAAACAGCTCTCAAAAGAATGAACTGTCCTGCTTATCTGTAACTTAGATGTTCAATCACGATAATTTAAATGCCAACATTATTAACTATTTCACTGGTGACCAAAACATGTAAAAAAAATAAAGAAAGGGACAATCATAATACAAAGACGTGCACAATCTACTGTGAGTGACATTTTACTTTATGCCACAAGTGGGAGGTGCATGGAAGACTATCACCACTTTCTTTCCCAGCAGGGAGGAGTAGAAACCGGGGGGGGCGGAGGGGGCACTAAATCTTATCAAGGGGGGATGGGGCAATCCTGAAAAGCCCAGCAAGACATCCAACACCCCAAAAAGCCCAGATTCCCTTAGAGTTGCATGGGCTTGGTCTGCTCTGGTGGTGCATGTGAGACCGGGCAACTTCCTCTCTCATTCCAATGGCTGCTGCTCCTCCCTCTACCAGAGGATGTCTGCAGCCTCAGACAGGTATCACTGCACCCGTTATGCCTGGGTTCAATTTTGAAGCTTTTCTTCAATCATGAGGGCTAGAAATATATATTTTTAAATGAAAATTTAGATTCAGATGTAATCACATAACTCAGGGAGCCACGGCCCTAGGCACATGCCTACTGTGCTTAGACTTTAACCCCTCCCTGTCTATGAATGAATATGAATCCTATGGAAGGGGGAACCAAGCTTGAGTAACCCAGCAGAGCTCACAGCAGTGTATATTATTATTATTTCACATTTATTCTGCTGTAGCACTTAAAGGCAACAACCAGGTTGAACATCATTGTGCTAGGCATTGTACAAACATATAAAAAATTACAGTTCCCAAGATCTCCACATTTTGGCGTCTCAAATGGGAGCTTGGGAAAGTATCATTACACTTTTTTCCACACACACCCAGTTCAAGCCATGCCAGCAATACATTTCTACAGTACCTTCCTATAAGGATTTCAAAGTAGATTACTAACACCAATAATGGAGTATGTCTAATAACTGTGAAGTAGAGCTTTTGTCACAGGACAAGTTTATTTACCCACTTTACAGATCTGGGAAGCGGACACCGAGAGGTTAAGTGTCTCCTCCAAGATCTGAATTTGAAAGAGCTAAGAATAAAATTCAGGTCTCCCAAATCTTAGGTTTGTACTTTAACCACAAGACCCTGCTTCCTCCCTATACCCATTATACTTTGAATCATAGTTTTCAGTTTCACCTACTGGTATGGGACTGTGACCTTTCCAAAATTAAATAATTTAAAACCCTAGTGAACAAAGTTGCAGGAGCAAGTCTCTGAGAGGATGTTTTGTTGGCTGAAGTGGTGGAATCCTTTTCTTGGGTGTTCATTGTGGATAGATTTCCGATTTAAGTGTAATAAATGAGTGTGTGGTTTGACTTTAGTGGGTTTTTTTCAAATAATAAAAAGAGAAAAGATTTTTTTTAAATGGCCGGAAACTTATGTAAGGAAAAACACATGACATAATGTGCAGCTGCTATGACATATCTGCATGCCTCAAGTGCGTAGTGAGGCACAAGACTGGAGGCCAAATGTGGAAATACCTCTGAAACAACTGCACTCCCTGGAGTTTGTTATTCTACTTGTATAATTTTAAGAGGAGCTCAACTAAACAAATAAAATCTGCAAAATTTAAGAAATGTAGCTATTACACTAGGACAAAGCACTTGTTATTAGTATCTAAAACAACAAGGAAGTTCTTAAGAAAACTTCTTCAAATCTAAAAAATACCTGCATAGAGTGGGAAGAAAAATCAGTTGTAATAAAGTGCAATATACAAAAGTAGCAGCTTGCTGTGATCCTACAAGACAGAGATAAATTCAGGCCATAACTACCATGGTACCAAGCTCAGAGGGAGCCATAAAAAAATGCTAAAATATTTTTTTTTTTTAATCTAAAAATTCACTCCTGAAGTCTGTTAACCTCTGACACTTCCAGAGCTAGAAGTGAATCTTCTGTAGGAAGCTGAGAATCTCTCTTTCCAGTGGAATAAAGATCCCATTTCTGTAACAATTTTATGCACAGAAAACCTTGACTGGTACAAAATTGAATTTACATTTAGGGGAAAGAGAAGGAAACATTTCTCTGGCAGGTTGTTTTTTAAGTCAGCTACTTGAAACTGCTCAGTGATTTGGAATATTAGAATCAGCCTCAGGAAAGATGAATCAGTGGGCAAAGATATCTTTTAATCAATTAATTCAAGTGCTTGTAATCCCCATTTCAAGACGTGTAACAACAACAAAAAGTGAAGAAAACAGTTACTGTAATCTAGACATTTTATTTTTTTTTAAATGAAGCTCTAGTCTCTTGTTTCTTGCCATACCAAACTGTTCAATTCTACTTCAATATCTCTGACTTACGTGCCTAATTGTGGCCAACCTCAAGAGGCAAGTAATTTGCTCAGTATTCTACCTCTGTGCAACAAAATGTACTCCTGCTTAAGTTCACACAGAAAAGCTTTAGCTCAGGGCATATTAAACTACTGAAACATAATACAGTGATGGGAAAACACCTGCTTGTTCTCCTACTGGTATGGGATGTGTCCTATGGGTGTTTGCTCTGGTACAGTGCAAAATACACTTTAAAATTGACAATTTCCGACTAATGCAATATGAATCTACATCAGTGGTTCTCAACCCATGGGCCACTTGCGGCCCATGTGACATCCTCAGGGCCATACAGGTAGTATATATATTGTGTGGATGTGGTCCACATAAAACATAGACAGCTGCCACTGATCTATATCATTTCCTTGGTGGGATAAGGTATTCCTAATTTTATATGCTTACCTAATTTTCATTCAGGACACATATTTTAAAAGAGACAATGTTAACTCAAACATTGCCAAAACTGTAAATTTTTAAAAATTTTCATTAGAAATATTTCTAAACACAAGTTAATATTCCCCTTCAGCATTTGCAACCCAAACATTGCAGCACTAAGACCCTATCCAACCTGAAGCAAATTCAAAACAGTGGGCAAACAACATAAATAGTGTAAGCAATTGTTTTAAATCCTTCAGCTTTGATCATCTAGGCTTTTATTTGTGAAAGGGCATGCATTCCTCCCGCCTCCAACCTTGGCTACCCCAGGAATGGCTCCGACTTTCTTATTTTAGCGTCCACTCTATAATTTATTTAAGTCCCTGGAGAATTTTTTTTTGTAATGAGAGTCATAATCACTGTTCCCTCTAATTGTAAAATGTAAGAGAGGAAAGAAGCATTGGTGCATTCACCTTTCAGAAGTCAATAAAAGAGTCCTAATTTCATAGCTTCAACTTGGGGCCTAGTTGCATCAATTTATGCTAACAAGGCATTATGCAATGCCTTTTATTGCACCTCTAGTTTGGCGCCACCACTGTAACAATTCTGTGCCAGTCCTATAACCGATAACTAGCAACAATAGATCAGACTGTATCTCAAAATAAAGATTCTATTTTCATAGTATCAGGAACCTAATGTTAAAATTTTACACAAGCCCATAAATTTCTATTGCATTAATGGCAGTTACTCTTGGAAATCCTCTGTGTATTGATGGGAGAAAGGAGTCCAGAGTGACCAGTTAGAAACCTGGTGTTTCAATCAGTAACAGATGTCTGATTAATATGCCAGAGGCAAATGATTCACTAAATCCAGCTGTAAAAGCAGATGGTGTATTTTATTTCCAGGGGTCAAACAGAATGGGAGTGCTTCTGCAGCACTCCCAACCCTTGCCTAAGAAGCAAGTGATGAGACCAGGAAATCAATCAAAGGTCTTTCATGTGGTAATATAGAACAACTAATCTCAGGGCCATCAGTTTATGAGATCTAACAAGGTCACCACATAAAGTGTAATATGTTGCCATATATCAGTGATGCCATCAGTCCAGTTATACATCTCTAGTTACAAAACCTATTCTGGATTCAAAACAATTCCATTTAGCATGGTAGCTGGCACCAAATCTCCTGACTTTTGTACTAATTTTTACCTTTGTACTCTGTTTGTTTTAAAAAAGCTGCCTTATTCACAATTGGCTTTGCAGGTAGAGCAAAGCATGTGTTTTAACTGGTAGCCTGCAGCTATCCTCTGAAGCCACTAACAATACTTAAGGATCATACCGGTATAGAAAAAATTAGAAGTCACAATATTTCTAATCTTATAATGAATTATAAACCTCTTGGGGGAGGGACCATCTTGTCATTAAATGCATGTATAGCACCTAGCACAGTGAGGCTCTGCTCCCTGACTAGAGCCTCTAGATACTCCTATTATTAAAATAAATAATAAAAATAATAGATAATTTCTGGAAGGATTCTGTTTGTCGTGACATCATAGTTCAGACTGCAGCACTCTTTTCCTAACCCCTATTTTAAAAGCCTTTTCACATGATAAAGAAAACTCCCTAGGCCAAAAATACTTAGTCTGAGGCCGGAGGAGAATCTTTCTAAATAATTTAAAGGAAAACAATCCAAATTTCAAGTCACAGGTAATGTACATTTCATTTAGTAAAGTCTTTTGCTAAATTGACTAACATTCCTTTCTGAATTCATAACCCAAAAATTACTTGATCTTAGAACTTCAGACTTCTCATGCCCTTATCCTTCCTAAAAGACTTAAGGACATAAGCTACTTCTGAACAAAACTTATCTACACTTAACACTAACTTACAGTTTTTAGAGGAAACTGACTGGAGAAGCTCCAGTAACTAGACCAGCAAGTATGCGAGCAACTAGTTCTCCACCAGTGAGTCTTCAGGAAACTGGAAATAGAATGATGTCCACAGGGTCCCAAAAAAGAGTCATAACTTTAGGCTACCCAGTAATAGTTAAAAAATGAAAGTTTTCCAAGGGCCTAGCTAGACACACACCACCACTCAACCTCGCATTTTCTTTCTCCTCACTTCTGCAGGGGGGGAGTGGGCAATGGAATTGCATTTTACATGTTCAGCCCATACTGTGCTCTCAAAGCCCCTAATGGTACTATAAATCAAAGTGACCCCTTAAAACAGCACAGAGGGGAAAAAACTATTCAGAAGTACATAGACAACTAATTATTAAACTGATCCTCATTCTGATTATATTAAGAAACCTTACCTGGTCTTTCCACTTTAATAACTTCTGCTCCTAGGTCTCCTAAATTCATTGTCGCAAAGGGTCCTGCAAGTACCCTGCAATATTAAAAAGCAGTGGGTTTTCGTAGTTGTTCTGCCAAAGCATTTGAATCTCAGAAAACTATTCTGAACTACAAACAACAAACACAAACCTTGTTAGATCAAGAATTTTCACACCTTCGAGCGGCTTCACATTATTAGCACCTGGTAAGAAAGAGAAAACAGTATTTTACGTGTGAGCCTCTTTTTTTAAGGAGACTAATGTTTCTCTGTGGAAGTCTGAAATATCTGCTGTATCACACTCTGCCTTGTTACCCACATTGCATAAAATAGGGATAACAGCAACTTCAGATTATAAAATCAGTTAATGTTTGTAAAGCATGATATAAATTATTGGTATCGTAGAGCCTATTTTAAACCCCTTAGAATACAGTATATTGTTTTGTTCGTTATTTTTAAATGTGCCTGTTACATACATAGACATTAAGCTGATAAGCAGCAGCCTGTAGAAAGATCCAATAAACTCCTAGCAGTCAGTGTCAAAAAGATATATGAATTAAAACTAATGGATAACAGACTGACATGAAGTAACAACTCCCCAGCTTCAGAGTGGTTTGACCTATGCTGACAATCAAAAGTAGGGTCAACACTTACAACACACACAAAAATTGCGTCTTCACATTTTAAAAGGCACTTGAAAACTGAATCAGGTGAGCATAAACCAAGAAAATATTTGTTCTGTCTGATAGCACTCATGATGGTAAATATATGCTCAAGAAATCTATCCACATATATTTTTCCTTCCTTCTCCCCCCTTCCCTCCCAACCATAACCATCGCTGAAAACTATATGAAGGATATTAAACCCCAAGTGGAGGTAACAGACTTGCAGCCTAAGTCACAGGTGTCCACAGATCTCCTGGGTGATCCTGGACGTGTCACTTAACTCCTCTGTAAAATGGGGGATAATAATATTTCACTACCTCATAGGGAGGTTGTGAGGTACATTAATTAATATCTGTGAGATGTTCAGATACTACAGTGATAAATGCCATAGCAATTTCAATAAATAAATAAAAAATAAAATCAGACCTCTGCTAAAACTAGACAGGTTACACAGCATTAGCCAGGAGGAACTCATCTTTACTCATGTAATTGTTCAAACAAGGGGAAAAGACATAAAGCATAAAGAAAAAGTGTATTGTAAGACTGTCTCACTTTCTCTCTAGCCATCAGTTACAAAGCATGCACACAGAGTACTAGGACGGATTGGGAATTTAAGGCCCCTGCTCAAATATTTTAATTCATCACACTGCATTCAATGAAAAAATATGTCTTCTCCTGTTCTTCAATTGTAAAACATTTTCCCCAATTATTACAAATTTCTGCAGAAGGATTTGGGTGGTTTGTTTTGTGGTTGTTACTGTTGTTGTTGCCATGAGAAAGTGCAATATGCAGACTAGTAAGCATTTAAAAAAAAATCTGTCTAAATATTTGCCTCATAGTTGTTTTGCACATCATAAACCGTCCACAGGAAGTAAGGTACATATGTTTAGTACTGTTGTATTTCACTGTAAATACTGGAGAAGTTGAAAAATAGTTTACTAGTAATTATGCTGGATATCAATATAAAATACTTGGTGGTACAACCTCAATAAAGCCACCCATAGCTTGATGACACTTCATCAGCCCTCCATCCGTAAACTCACTTAGGCCCCAGATGAGCAAAGAATTTAACCATATGCTTAACTTTAAGCAAGTAAGTTGCCCTATTTAGTTCATTAAGACTGACTGCTCTCATGCTTAATGGTAAGCATATGTTTAAGTGTGTTTTAAGTGCTGAATCAGGGCATTACAGGAGAACACAACTTTATAAGAACATCTGCAGATGACGAAAGGTCTGCCTTTCTCCAGCCCAACTCCCCTTTTCTTTCCATCCTCTCCAAAACTCGCAATCTCTTCACTATTCCACAGACCGTATGGATCCTGATTCTCTCCCTTTCTCATATATACACTACCACAGGAACAGTAGTTTCCCAATTAAAGGCACTTCCAGCCTCAAAAAGTCCTGCAGCTGTGGTTGACAGGCCTTTAGGAGCCCCTCAGACTCTCTAAGGGAAGTCTCCAAAGTATTTAGATTTCACCTGTAAAATATGCATTTACACAAAGCCATAATTAACAAGAGGATGAGTCTCCATTATTTTCATATAATTCATATTATAGTATTAACTAGGAACCCCAATCAAGGACCATGGCCCCACTGGAGTAGGGGGCAGCATAGGAGAAAGTGCAGAGGTGTTTCTGGGAGAAGCGGTCTGTTGGGTAATAGATACAGGAAGTTGAATAGGGGTATTGTCCCACTGACAAAGAAATAGAGGCGAAGGCAAGGTCCGTAGAAGGTAGATCAAAAGCTTGGTTCAGAAAGTTTCAGAAGCAATGCCAGCAAGTGAAACTACTCTTGCCTAATCATCTATGAATTTACATGAAGCCTCAGGTTTCAGAGTAGCAGCCGTGTTAGTCTGTATTCGCAAAAAGGAGTACTTGTGACACCTTAGAGACTAACCAATTTATTTGAGCATAAGCTTTCGTGAGCTACAGCTCACTTCATTGAATGCATAAAAGTGGAAAATGCAGTGAGGATGTGTTTATACACACAGATCATGAAAAAATGGGTGTTTATCACTTCAAAAGGTTTTCTCTCCCCCCACCCCACTCTCCTGCTGGTAATAGCTTATCTAAAGTGATCACTCTCCTTACAATGTGTATGATAATCAAGGTGGACCATTTCCAGCACAAATCCAGGGTTTAACAAGAACGTCTCAGGAAGCGGGGGGGGGGGGGAGGTAGGAAAAAACAAGGGGAAATAGGTTACCTTGCATAATGACTTAGCCACTCCCAGTCTCTATTCAAGCCTAAGTTAATTGTATCCAAATTTCAAATGAATTCCAATTCAGCAGTCTCTCGCTGGAGTCTGGTTTTGAAGTTTTTCTGTTGTAATATCGCAACTTTCATGTCTGTAATCGCGTGACCAGAGAGATTGAAGTGTTCTCCGACTGATTTATGAATGTTATAATTCTTGACATCTGATTTGTGTCCATTTATTCTTTTACGTAGAGACTGTCCAGTTTGACCAATGTACATGGCAGAGGGGCATTGCTGGCACATGATGGCATAGATCACATTGGTAGATGTGCCGGTGAACGAGCCTCTGATAGTGTGGCTGATTTGATTAGGCCCTGTGATGGTGTCCCCTGAATAGATATGTGGGCACAACTGGCAACGGGCTTTGTTGCAAGGATAGGTTCCTCGGTCAGTGGTTCTGTTGTGTGGTATGTAGTTGCTGGTGAGTATTTGCTTCAGGTTGGCGGGCTGTCTGTAGGCAAGGACTAGCCTGTCTCCCAAGATTTGTGAGAGTGATGGGTCGTCCTTCAGGATAGGTTGTAGATCCTTGATAATGCGTTGGAGGGGTTTTAGTTGGGGGCTGAAGGTGATGGCTAGTGGCGTTCTGTTATTTCCTTTGTTGGGCCTGTCCTGTAGTAGGTGACTTCTGGGTACTCTTCTGGCTCTGTCAATCTGTTTCTTCACTTCAGCAGGAAGGTACTGTAGTTGTAAGAATGCTTGATAGAGATCTTGTAGGTGTTTGTCTCTGTCTGAGGGGTTGGAGCAAATGCGGTTGTATTGTAGAGCTTGGCTGTAGACAATGGATCATGTGGTGTGGTCTGGGTGAAAAATGGAGGCATGTAGGTAGAAATAGTGGTCAGTAGGTTTCCGGTATAGGGTGGTGTTTATGTGACCATCGCTTATTAGCACCATAGTGTCCAGGAAGTGGATCTCTTGTGTGGACTGGTCCACGCTGAGGTTGATGGTGGGATGGAAATTGTTGAAATCATGGTGGAATTCCTCAAGGGCTTCTTTTCCATGGGTCCAGATGATGAAGATGTCATCAGTATAGCGCAAGTAGAGTAGGAGTATTAGGGGACGAGAGCTGAGGAAGCGTTGTTCTAAGTCAGCCATAAAAATGTTGGCATACTGTGGGGCTATGCGGGTACCCATAGCAGTGCTGCTGATTTGAAGGTATACATTGTCTCCAACTGTGAAACAGTTATGGGTGAGGACAAAGTCACAAAGTTCAGCCACCAGGTTTGCCGTGACATTATCGGGGATAGTGTTCCTGATGGCTTGTAGTCCATCTTTGTGTGGAATGTTGGTGTAGAGGGCTTCTACATCCATAGTGGCCAGGATGGTATATTCAGGAAGATCACCGATGGATTGTAGTTTCCTTAGGAAGTCAGTGGTGTCTCGAAGACAGCTGGGAATGCTGGTAGCATAGGGCCTGAGGAGGGAGTCTACATAGCCAGATAATCCTGCTGTCAGGGTGCCAATGCCTGAGATGATGGGGCACCCAGGATTTCCAGGTTTATGGATCTTGGGTAGTAGATAGAATATCCCAGGTCGGGGTTCCAGGGGTGTGTCTGTGCGGATTTGATCTTGTGCTTTTTCTGGGAGTTTCTTGAACAAATGCTGTAGTTTCTTTTGGTAACTCTCAATGGGATCAGAGGGTAATGGCTTGTAGAAAGTGGTGTTGGAGAGCTGCCAAGCAGCCTCTTGTTCATATTCCAACCCATTCATCATGACAACAGCACCTCCTTTGTCAGCCTTTTTGATTATGATGTCAAAGTTGTTTCTGAGGCTGTGGATGGCATTGTGTTCTGCACGGCTGAGGTTGTGGGGCAAGTGATGCTGCTTTTCCACAATTTCAGCCCATGCACGTCGGCGGAAGCACTCTATGTAGAAGTCCAGTCTGCTGTCTCGGCCTTCAGGAGGAGTCCACCTGGAATCCTTCTTTTTGTAGCGTTGGTAGGAAGGTCTCTGTGGATTAGTATGTTGTTCAGAGGAGTGTTGGAAATATTCCTTGAGTCGGAGACGTCGAAAATAGGATTCTAGGTCACCACAGAACTGTATCATGTTCGTGGGGGTGGAGGGGCAGAAGGAGAGGCCCCGAGAAAGGACAGCTTCTTCTGCTGGGCTAAGAGTATAGTTGGATAGATTAACAATATTGCTGGGTGGGTTGAGGGAACCATTGCTGTGGCCCCTTGTGCCATGTAGTAGTTTAGAAAGTTTAGTGTCCTTTTTCTTTTGTAGAGAAGCAAAGTGTGTGTTGTAAATGGCTTGTCTAGTTTTAGTAAAGTCCAGCCACGAGGAAGTTTGTGTGGAAGGTTGGTTTTTTATGAGAGTATCCAGTTTTGAGAGCTCATTCTTAATCTTTCCCTGTTTGCTGTACAGGATATTGACCAGGTGGTTCCGCAGTTTCTTTGAGAGCGTGTGGCACAAGCTGTCAGCATAGTCTGTGTGGTATGTAGATTGTAATGGATTTTTTACCTTCAGTCCTTTTGGTACAATGTCCATCTGTTTGCATTTGGAGAGGAAGATGATGTCTGTCTGTATCTCTACAAGTTTTTTCATGCAGTTGATGGATTTCCACTCCATATGGCTAAATGCAGTGCCTTGCATAATGACAGGTTTCAGAGTAGCAGCCGTGTTAGTCTGCCCTATTACGTGGGGCACAAGGGGAAATTCGGCCACGAGTTCCTGGAGTTCGAGTTCTGGCCAGACAGTGAGGTTCTGGGGCCCGCGGGGGAGGGGGTCAAAGCGCATTGGCTTCCTGGCGAAGGGGGTGGGGGGTGGCACATGGCTGCAGGGCTCGGAGGGGCCGGGAGGGGGAGAGAAAACCTTTTGAAGTGATAATCACCCATTTTTTCATGATCTGTGTGTATAAAAACATCCTCACTGCATTTTCCACTTTTATGCATCTGATGAAGTGAGCTGTAGCTCACGAAAGCTTATGCTCAAATAAATTGGTTAGTCTCTAAGGTGCCACAAGTACTCCTTTTCTTTTCATGAAGCCTCAGTTTTGCTTTCTGATAGTAAGCCAACGAGCTGCAGACTGATTTTACATGATAGGCGTGATCCATGCCCACTTGATCACCAGAGAAATAACAGTTCTAATACACTAGTCATGTGAACACTGCAAAACCATTCCCTGAGTCCTACTATCCCAGTATCATCCCCCATCTTCATCCTCTCCTGTGCCAGTTATTGATTTCTTAAGTAAACCAAACAGTGCCAAGTTCACTTTTTATTGAATTAATCCTACAGCTCAACGACTGCAAGAATTCCTCTCTCTCAGATATAAAGCTATACCATACTTGCAGACTGTTTATTCCTATAATAAAGTGGACAAACATATCAACCTCCATTACAAGTAGCTCTTATTGAGAAAAAAACAAACAGGCACACTCAAACTTTGTAGACTCTGATGGCGTTTTAAACTGAAGTCTCCCGCACATTACACAGGCAGGATCATGTCAGGTGTGTTAGCTTATCTTATTACAACATTAACAAAAACAAACCCAGAAGTTATTTCATAGTAGAACAGATTTGTACTACTTTTAATCCTGAAGATCTTAGGGTTTTCTTTTACATTTTAAAACAGGGGTGGATATAGGAGAAAGGGGACAAAATGAAGCATTCTGTGGGTTTGATTCTTCTCTCACATCACTTTTACACCAGTGCTGCTCCACTGTCTTCAATTAAGTTACTTCTGATTTATATCTGGGCAAGTGAGGAGAATCAAGCCCTCCTCCCCACCAAATTGCAAAGTGGATATCCTCTCATTCATGCAGACTGCCTCCAGTGTCCAGATTCACTCCTTGTGTAAGTAGATGTAGCGTCAATGCGCCCACTTGCACCAGCAATCAAGTTGGATGAATAGTGAAAATAGGGATAGCTCAGTGGTTTGAGCATTGGCCTGCTAAACCCAGGGTTGTGAGTTCAATCCTTGAGGGGACCATTTAGGGATCTGGGTCAAAAATTGGGGATTGGTCCTGCTTCAAGCAGGGGGTTGGACTAGATGACCTCCTGAGGTCCCTTCCAACCTTGATATTCTATGATTCTATAAGCTACTGCTGCGGAGTGATCATTCTAGTTCAGCTGCTTATATTTGCATTTGGTATTTGAAACAGATTGGGAAATGAGCAAATCAATTCCACTTATTAAATGGCCACCAGAAGTTAGGGTTTTTTTTTTTATTATTAAAGATAAAAATAGAGTTTGCAGGAAAGGAGAGAGTGAATCCACTAGGAAATCCCCAAACAGTGAAAAGTTAAATAATGGGAAGCTCACAAAATGGGTTATTTGCCCATAAAATGCAAACAAACAAACAGCTTTAATGTCTGAACTAGAAAGTGCAACACATTCTCTATATATTGCTGTTAGTAGTCTGATAATTAGTTCTTCTTGGGCTCCAGACCCTCCCAAGATTCTCTCTTTATTTTTTGCAACCTGCACACATTCATTGACCACTCTGCAAAGTCTGCATTATAATCAGAACCTTTTGAGTTCTTCCTCAACCACTGTGGAAAATTATACCCCTAACTCCAGATGTACATTTTCATTTAGAAAAAACAAATCATTTGCAGTCAAGACAGTTATGGGATTGGTAATGCTGCAGCAAGAGTGTAAAGTCCAATTTCAGATAAACAATAAAAAACAAAATAAATTTCCTTAAAATGCTAGGGGACAAAGCAAACTATCTAAAAATCTATGTGAATTCAGTCTGCTATAGTTGCAAGATGTTATTATTAGTGTCATATATTCAGGTCCTGCATGGACATTAAACTATTCCATCATATTTTTCCTAAGAGCAGAAGTTTCCCTTGGTATCTGCAGCCCTAGAGGTAGTTGCATTTCAGTGTTTGTGTGTGTGGCGCTCTCAGAACCTTTGAGGACATGAAAGATTTTATTATAGCACATCACACGTATAGCATAATTCTCAACCAAGCACATATTTATGTCGGATTGTCCCTTATCAGCCTGCTCTGTAAAACCTTGTGTTTTTCTAAACTAAGACCACAGGGGCAGGAAACATGTTGATCGTTTGGGAAAGGTCTCTCACCTAATTACATAAATAATAGTATGAAGAGACGCTTGCTCTGAGATACTTTTAAGTAAAACTTCTCCTGGACTTTGATTCCTTTCCACAGCCCTGCGCACGTGTTACATGCTACACACGACCCATGGTGTCTATGCCAGATAAAACAAGTGGTTTATTAAATTAAGAGTTTAAAAGAAGTGGCTACCTGGCTGGAGAGAGCTTCCCTGCACCCCTCTGCTGCTGCTAGGTGAGGAGAGGCTTCGCAGAGGGCTGGGGCAGAGGGGAGAGGCAGAGCAGCCACTGCTGCTAGGGAGTGTGGGGCACAGACTCCTCCTGCGCCTGACACAGGAGCAACTCCTCCTTCCCAGCACAGCGCTCAGCATTGCTGCGGCTGCCAGCCCGAGCCGGGACAATCAGACGCCTCGAAGGCACGGTGGACTAGGTACTGAGGTGCAGGACAGGCTCACCGCGACCGCTGTCAGAGCCGCAGGCACTCGAGGAAGAGGACTGGAGGAGGAGCGTCACTGTCCAATTTGACTCGGCCCCTCCCCACCTCCGCGTATGTGAAAAAGGTCCCAGTCCTGTGTACTGCGCGGTCGCAGTGCTACACCGCTTCCTGCCTACCCCTTCCCCACGGAAATTCTCCCACCCTTTTGTACTGCGCAAGCGTAGTTCTCACTGTCTCTCCCATTTTTTTCTCGGAGAGTGAAAATGTTCCCAGCTTTGCGTACTACGCAGGCGCGACGCTAAATGTCTCCTGGTCCTGTATCTGTGAATGCAAGCATAATCCCACCATTCCTTGTGGTAGGGGGAAGTTCAGGAGAGGGAGGATAGGGTTTAACCCTCTGGGGAAAACCCTCACCCTCAGTCATGGTCAGGGAGTTCTCAGACTTAGTTGCACTGTGGTTTATGGCTTTACTCTTCTAGAAAAATGGGGACTTAGGTGGCTTTCTAGTACATTTTTATCCCAGAGGCGAAATTTGTGCTTTGTATTGCCCCTCTGCTAAATCAGCCTGAGCACTGCTGCTTCATATAAACCCAGAGTGCATAAATTTTGCTCCTGTGAAGTTTTATTCTGCCTGGTTGAGCAAATAGTTAGGGAGAATCCCTCTTGTACTAATTTACTTTGTGTAAAACTAGAGTTGGCATATTCATCCTATGCATTTGTAAAGCATCCAACATGAGGTTACCAGAGCATCCTTTAAAATATATAGCTCACAAATGTATTCTACTTTTCCCCCAGTAAGGAAGGAAATTCCTTACTGGCCTAGAAACTGATGATCATCCTCTGGGATATGTTGCCAGAGGATGATAAGAGGAGAGTTTCACCAGTTGCATTTAATCAGCCTGAATAAAGAGATGCATCTTATTTTTTTCCAGAGAAAGTTTACCAAGTTTCAACTCTAGCATACCTTTGTTGAGCAACTTTCAGAGATTCTTGTACAGCAGAGGTGGGCAAACTACGGCCCGCAGGACCATCCTGCCCAGCCCCTGAGCTCCTGGTCAGGAAGGCTAGCCCCTGGCCCCTCCACTGCTATTCCCTCTCCCCGGCAGCCTCGGCGCGCCGCGCTGCCAGCACTCTGGGTAGCAGGGCTGCATGCTCATGCAGGGCAGCATGGCAGCGTGTCTGGCTCTGGCCAGGCGGCGTGGCTCCAGACATGCTGCTCTGAGCGGCATGGTAAAGGGGCCAGGGCCTGGGGGTTGGATATGGGGTAGGGGGTTCTGGGGGGTAGTCAGGGGACAGGGGGCGGTTGGATAGGGCAGAGGTTATGGGGGAGGCAGGGGGGGGAACGGGGGATTGGATAGGGGGTGGGATCCTGGGGGGCGGAGGGGTCCCAGGAGGGGACAATCAGGGGACAAGGAGCAGGGGGGTTGGATGGGTGGAGGGTTCTGATGGGGGCAGTCAGGGGTTGGGAAGTGGGAGGGGTCAGACAGAGGGTGGGGGTCAGGCCATTGGGGAGGCACAGCCTTCCCTACCTAGCCCTCCATACAGTTTCACACCCTGATGTGGCCCTCGGGCCAAAAAGTTTGCCCACCCCTGTTGTACAGGGTGGGAAACAAAGTTTGTTACTGTTATTTGTACTTTTATATGTTCGAGAGGCATTCAGGTACTACAGTGATTAAACCATATACGTTGGCAGACACAGAAATAGGTAAGTAAACCTATCACAGAACATATCTGCTGCTGATTCTCACAAATATTTTGTTGGAAATCAACAATTTGCGCTATTGTGGGGGAAATGAAGCAACAAAGCATTAGTTTAATACAATCTCAACTAGACTGTAAAGTTAGGACCTCTTTCACGTGGAGCACTGCCATAAAAATAAAGGGAAGGGTAACCACCTTTTTGTCCCCAGTGCTATAAAATCCCTCCTGGCCAGAGGCAAAAGCCTTTCACCTGTAAAGGGTTAAGAAGCTAAGATAACCTCGCTGGCACCTGACCAAAATGACCAATGAGGAGACAAGATACTTTCAAAGCTGGAGGGCGAAAACAAAGGGTCTGTCTGATGCTTTTGCTGGGAACAGATCAGGAATGCAGTCTCAGAAACTCCATTTACTTAGTAAGTAATCTAGCTAGAAATGCGTTAGATTTCCTTTTGTTTAATGGCTGGTAAAATACGCTGTGCTGAATGGAATGTATAGTCCTGTTTTTGTCTCTTTTTGTAACTTAAGATTTTGCCTAGAGGGATTCTCTATGTTTTGAATCTGATTACCCTGTAAGGTATTTACCATCCTGATTTTACAGAGGTGATTCTTTTATCTTTTCTTTCATTAAAATTCTTCTTTTAAGAACCTGATTGGTTTTTTCATTGTTCTTAAGATCCAAGGGTTTGGGTGTGTTCACCTGTACAAATTGGTGAGGATTTTTAACAAGCCTTCCCCAGGAAAGGGGGTGTAGGGCTTGGGGGGGATATTTTGGGGGAAGACATCTCCAAGCGGGCTCTTTCCCCGTTCTTTGTTTAACACGCTTGGTGGTGGCAGCATAGGGTTCAAAAGGCAAAGTTTGTACCTTCGGGAAGTTTTTAACCTAAGCTGGTAAGAGTAAGCTTAGGGAGTCTTTCATCCAGGTCCCCACATCTGTACCCTAGAGTTCAGAGTGGGGGAAAAAATCATGACAAGCACAGTTTAAACTTCTTTGAGATAAACAGGTTATCTGTTACTTTTGTTGGTTTGAAATGGTTTTCCGCAAGGTTGGTTTATAAAATGCAGCAATTGATGGCTTACATTTGTAATTTTTTTTGCTTAGCTCTTTTAAAAATGCAAAAGATTAAATTAACTTCAACATTACAAATTTTAACACATAAATGATAGATAATAAAGTTATAGGCACTCATGCTGAAGCAGAAATGGGGCTATGCATTGGTCCACTCACACAGAGCGCAGCATTGAGGCCCAAGTTCTCAAAGCAATGCTAGAGTCTTGGAAGGTTTATATAAAGGGGCTACACTTCTCCATTAATTTAACCTACATTAAAGAGCCACCATAACACTGAAATGAAGTTATGTCTTGGATGGAGGTTAGACTAGATGACCCTTGCAGACGTGGTCCTGGCTAATCCTATGATTCTATGACATAGTTAAGCTGACCTAACCCCGAGTGTAAACCACAGTAGCTCAACAGAAGAATTCTTTGACCTAGCTACCCACTCTCCAGGGGGTGGATTGCCTACACAGATGGGAAAACTCTCCCTTCAATATAACTAGTGTCTACAGGGAAGGGCTTCAGCACTGCAGCTGTAGCATTTCAAGTGTACACAAACCCTGAATCTGCAGAGCCTGAAACAATAACTCTGATGTGGGAGCAGCCCCATTCAACTCAGTGTGGTAGTTCACACCTCAGATTCCCAGTGATAATTTAAATGTCAATGTTGTTAACTATTTCACTATCAAAGCATGTCTGAAAGGACAAGGAAAAATACTAGGGAGATTTGGTTGTATTGGGAAGACTATCACATTAAAAACAACAAGAAGCTGATCTATGCAGCCAAAAGGCCAGAGAGCAGCGTACCTGAGCCCCAGCAGGAGAAAGTAATCCTGAAGAGCCGGGGGCATTGAACTTCCACCAAGTGGAACCCAGCCTGAAGAAACCCACTAGGGCAGATGGGATCTTATTTTGAACCAGGTTTCAGAGTAGCAGCCGTGTTACTTTGTATTCACAAAAAGAAAAGGAGTACTTGTGGCACCTTAGAGACTAACCAATTTATTTGAGCATTAGTCTGTAAGGTGCCACAAGTACTCCTTTTCTTATTTTGAACCCCTGATTAAAGTAGATTGAAGCAGGAGCGGGTAAGCTCTCAGTGCGCCAGCCAAGGAGAAGCCGGAGCAGTGATGCCTACCCAAGTCAGGGAGCTCTCCTTCTGGTCCTTTTTTCTTCCTAAATCTGTCCACAACAGGGGTTGATCTAAGTGCCTCTGCTGTTGACATGGATTCGAACTGATAAAACACAGCTGTTTTGGGTGTGTCGGGTAGGCCCAGCCCGGGAGGCTGCGTCAGCCACAGGGCACCGTCTGCTTTGGGGATGGGACTTCACCGTCCATGCGGAGCCAGCTGGGAGAACACGAGAGGCCTTCTCCTATGAGGAGAGCTTCACCTTCGGCGTCTTCAGCCAAACCTTGGCCACCCTGCTGCGGGGCACGGCTGGGTGCCTCTCCGCGCTGGCGGCGGCTGCGGCTGCCGCCGCCCCCGGGACCCCAGTGCCCAGACTGCCCGGAAAGCTAGCGCGGTGCACTCTGTCCCCCGCTTCCTTTCTGCCTCCCCGGAACCTCCGAACCCGGAACCTCCTGGCCGCGGCACAGGGCGCGTCGGGCCCCATCGAGCCGCGCCGCAGCAAGCCGCGCGCGCGCGCACGCACGCACTCGCCGTGTCTCTCTCCGGCGGTTAGGAGGGGCGGTTGCGCACTTTTCGTTCGTTTCCCGGCTCGGGGCTCTGAGGCCGCAGCGGGAGCCGGAGCCATGCACCGACAGAGCTTCCGCCCCCCCACACCCCCGTGCCCGGGCGGGGGGCCCTGGGGCGGCGGCGGCTTTCGGAGCCCTCCCTCCGGCGGGGGCCCTATGCCGCCCTCCCCGCGGGGCTACGGGAGCCCCCACCACACGCCGCCCTACGGCCACCGGCCCTACTCGCCCCGAGGCCACCACTTCCACGGCGGCGGCGGCGGGCGGTTCGGGAGCCCGTCCCCGGGGGGTCAGAGCCCGCGCAGGCCGCACAGTGCCAGCCCCAGGTACTCGGCTCCCTACGGCAGCATGTCCCCGGCCGCGGCCCAGCAGCGTCCGCCGCACCATCCGCAGCAATACAAGTCCTCGCCGCGGGGCTCCCAGAGATACTACCAGGTATGGGCGGGGGAGCTGCCCTGGCCATCGGGTGGGGCTGCTGTGTGCCTCGGTGCGTGGGCGCCGTGCGCGTGTGGGAAGGAGATTAATGGCTGGTTGAAACACGCAGCAGCCCCACCCCACCCCCCAACTTCCACTCCGCTTCTTAGGTTCCCTCACCAGATCCCAGGAAAGAGGGACTAGTGTAAAACAGAGTGAATCCACCCCCACCCTGTACTAGAGGGCGGAGAGAGACTGATTCACACAGCCAGCGCTTTCCACATTTTCTGAAAGGGAGTGAAACTGACGCAAAGCAGAATCCCCTTCCAGGCCCTTTGGGGCTGGGGAAGAGACAAGGACCCCAGGAATATTCTTCCCCCCCCCCCCTCCTGTCCTGGCATTTGTGGGGGTGGGATAAGAAAGCACCATGCAAGCTCATCCCTCTCTTTCCTTATGTTACCTTTTCCCCCGGTCTCTCCATTTTACTAAGCTGTTTTTAGTTTGTTTTTTTAAGAGCTGAGATGAATTTGAACGTTTGTAACTTTGGCCGGGACCTCTTACTTGAGGAGTTGACATAACTGGGAGATGGGTACAGTCAAGCATGGGATGCTGTTAAAATGACTAAAAAAAATTGTTTTCAAACGGAGTTGAAAATATTTCCTAGTTACAAAAGGAAGTTTAAAAAGAGAAGTGAAATACTGTTTAAATAATGCTTTGTGGTTTTAAACTTCCAATTTTAAAGTGATGAATCACTATGCTAATCTCTGAATTGTAGTTAGTTTCTGTGTGGGGCTAATAATTAAAGTAACACCTGTACGGGTGAAATATTTCTTAGCTAGCAATGTCATAATTTTTGTAGTTCATAACAAACTTTGTCATTTTAAAAAAAAAAAAGGGGGGGGGTACAGAACTAACTTTACCAGAATGCACATGCACTATAGAAATGCCATGGTCATAGTCCCAATAGCTGATATGTGTAGGTGTAGAGAACGCTCCGCCAAACATTGATTTACTACTTTTTTTTTTAACAACATAATCAGGTAGAAAGTAAACAGTGTTAAAGCCACACAAAATACGGTTCCCAGTAACTACTGAAATTAGTATTGGTTTTCAGCTCAGTTGGAAAACCTTTTTCTATTCCTACTAAAAGTTCCTGATAAGCTGTGAATGGGTCTTCATGCTAAATCACTCTGGTTTTGCCTTTTCGGAGTACTCCTTTTCTTTTTGCGAATACAGTCTGATACCCATGACTGTGTCCCTACAACTTAGTCTCTAATAGATTAGACCCCGGCGTTCAGGAAAGAGCTATTTCATAATGACCCCTGGGAAGAAAATGATGAGTACTGAGCAACTTGATTCCATTGTCTGTTCAAAAGTTTGTGTTACCATTGGAGAGAATAATATTCTCTCTCTCTCCCCTGTAAACCCATCATTGCTGATAGAGACACATCAAAACCTCTAAAGCTTGTTATACTACTGATACCCTCAAGTTTAGGGACCTAGAAAAAACATCTAAAAACATTTGTCTGGAAACAGAACTTAGAAAAGGCAATTCTTATTAACCATATTGGTTAGATTTTTTTACTTAACACCAAATATTTGCACTTTTCAAGCACTAAAAATGAGGATAGTTGAATTTGCACCCTCAGTTACTATAATCTTTTTTTAAAAAGGACAAAAAAGCTTAAAGGGAAATAGTATTAAGTATAGATTTGTTATAATTATATTTTCAAAACAGTTTGAATAAATGCCGGTCCTTGTCTAATAATAGGACTTTCTCTTTACTTAGCTTTCACTTAGTTTTCTGCCATAAGTATTTCTACTTCCACTATCACCTTGTTTTGCTAACTTGATTAACTGTTTAGACATACACCCGACCCTTGCTAGAATGCGGAATTTGGGATCCATGCGCCATACTACGTTAATGCGGGGACCACACTAAAAGGAATTGCAATTAAAGTAATTAAATTTGGGGTCCCTTGCCGCAACCGTGTTATGTACGCATTCACGCTATATAGATGTGCATTCTAGCGAGGGTCCGGTGTAGTAGTCACTAGTAAGACTTTTTAATACAAAGGCTCTATCTCCATTAGGGAACTGTCCCATTGCTGACAGGGGTGGTAACCCTGATTCCCCCATCAGTGGAGGCTGGAAAAATGTGGAGATGGGACAAAAAATTTCAGTATTACAGGAAGTGCATAATCTGGTAAAACGGTATCATATCATGCTTTCTATAAAGGGTTGAAAATCCTTGGCTCCTCTGAGCTGGCAGCTAAACCTTTTCAGCATTAACTGAGAGGAAATAGGGAAGGGAAGTGACTACTGCTATCTTTCTAGGCATTATTACCACATTTACAATCATGGCATTAAACCGTGTCAGCTAGAGACAGTTTTCCTGTGTAGATAGAGCTGTAGGTTTTCTATTCAAAGGAGGATTGATGTGAGAATAGCTTCACTATATCATTAAGAGAAGTGTTCTGAAATTTGTCTCCCTTCCCCACACTCTCTCAGTAATACAATAAAGAATTAACACTTATTTGTGTTTGGAGATGCTTGTCATGGTTAATATTTTAAGATATGAACTTCTAAATACATAGGGAGTTATTTCAGAATAGTGATTTGTGATTAACAATGTGTGGAAGTTCCTCTTCCAGAATGAGTGCTTTATTTCACATTAGCTTACTTCAAAACGGGGTTCTTATTCCAAAACAACATCAACACATGGAGTTAACTATTCCTGCCTAACTCCTTCTAACTTCACGCCCCACCTTATTCCAGATTGAGTTTCACATCTAGATGAGCCTGTCAGAATTTTAAATACACTTCTCCAATGCAATCATCCCTTCAAACTATTTACTACAAATCCAAAGTCAGAGTTTTTGAGTTTGGATAAAGTAATTGTCTTCTGAATGCTGAGAATTATAAGCAGAATGTTACAAAAAGAATAAAGACTTTCTGGGTGTGGTGGTTGGGAGCAGTGTTATAACCACTAAATTAGATTACAACATTTTAGAGAAGTGAAGCATCTCTTTGATCAGTCTTCTGACGTCTAGCAGACACAGCTTTGCTTTTTAATATGCATGCTTAAATGAGTGTCTCTTAATGCCAGTCTTTGTTGCAAGTTTTTATTGGCTTGGTCCAGGGAATACTTGTAAATCTACTAATGTCTCATTGAAGGCTTTGTGAAATATAATTAACAGCTGTTCTTTTGTTTATATATTCTTATTATTCTTATGACATGGGTACACTGATATGAAAATTGTGGCATCACTGTTATTCTACTTCTCTGCTGGTAGTCATTCTTCTGTTTGTGAGATCCTAGTCATAGCCACATAATTTAGTTGTGATGACATGTAGAAATAAGGAGTGGGGTGAAAAAAATCAGATGTTCTTCAAGGTGGCTTCTGCATATTCCCATTTGTGGGATGTACCTCCAGTGCCATCAAACTTCAGGTGCCCTGTGGAAAAAATTACCTATTGTGGCCACCCCTTTGCAGCAACAGATTTTTAGAATTGAGATTTGGAGAGGATGGATGGTCCCCAACATCCTCTGTTCTTCCTCCTCTGTGGCTAGGTGTAAGGGACATCTCTGTATGGAAGGAAAACTTGTTGCTGTCTGTTATCTTTAGATACATAATTTCTGTGCCATTGTTTAGACCATCCCTAAGCAGTTTGTCGGGTTCCAAGTTTTTCCTGCCAAATTTGAGAGTTTAAAATCTTATCTGTTGCTCTGTGAAGGGCCTAGATATACACAAAAGGAAACTAACCTTACAGAGGAAAGCGTGAAATTAATAATACCCATGCTGTGAGATTCACAAAGTAAAATCTTTGTTATAGTTCTCTTAGGTTATGTACTTGCAACAGTAGTCAGTGAGAATAATTAAGTTGGTGTCCCTTCAATGTAAATTGTCTGTGCTTTGACAAAATTCAAGTCTCAAAAGCACCAACAGACAAATAATTAGTCCATTGTAAACAGTTTGTGCTGCATTTAATTAACAGATTTATGTAGTAACAATACCCCCATTTGGTTATCTAAAGAAAGGAATCTTTTATGTTGAACTTGAAAAACAACTGGTTTAACCCAAATACCATATTCTTTACTGTAAGTGTTTTGGGTCAACTGTGTCTTTGTCTGCTTTGTACAGCACAGATTAAACCCTCCGCCCTTAAATACTTTGTGGTGTCTAGATTTTGCTGTTTGGAAATGGATCTTTGTAAACTCTTTCCGACCTTTAATCTATTCTTAGTTTTGTTGCCTAGCTTTTAAATTAGACCTGTTTCAGAGCTATATAGTCTATTTAAAAATAGTCTCAGTTGTTTCTTTCTGCAGTTACATACCAGTATGAAGTGAACATTTACTTTAGACAAGCTTACTCTTGTATAATGGTACATCACTGTTCCCAAGAAAATATTGTGATGAACCTTGAGATACAAACTAAACTCCTGTGAGGAAGATACTCTATGGCAGTGGTAATTATCACTAGCAGATGGAATTTGAAAGGTCTGCTACATTAGAGGAAAACTTTTTTCGTTTTAATTAGTCTATTAAATGTTTCTTTACCTGATGGTTTTCTTCCAAAGGGATCACCCAGGACATCTACTCCATTTGGTACAGCGCATGGCAGAGGGAAAAGAGTGTCTAATGATGTGGAAAACTATTACAGACCTTCAATGCTTGAGGACCCATGGGCTGGCCTAGAGCCAGTTTCTGTTACAGACATAAACCAACAATACAGCAGTGAGCAAACAACATATACTGGTAAAAAAGGGAGGTATTTCAGTTAACATTTCTAAAAGCCAAATAACTCCATCTGTCAGGAAAACTTTGGGACAAAATCTTTACACCTACACAAAATGAACAGTAATCAAGACCCTAGCTAATGCTTTTATTTGTACAAATGTCCACCCTTTTATCTGACTTCTTTTTACTGCATTGGATATTTTTATGTATGGGGGAGGGAAAAGTAGTGGAGGATAATATACATTTCTGGCTATATGGAAGTGCCTACCAGCTTTGAAGAACAAAGTGTTCTTTAATCACCAGCGATTGATTTGTGTCTGTTAAAACAGGTTTCCATATATTTACCTCTTCCATGCCAGATTGTTAACCTAACTTTTATTGTTAACTCCTTTAGGAAGTGGTATTTTTTTATGTTTCAACGTTTTTAGAATGAAGTGTGGAAATACAAAAAACAAAACCCTCTGTAAATCCTTGGTTTGTAATGTAAAAAAATTATTTTAGGACTTTTTTGTTAAGGTGTACTTGGCAAAGAAGTAATTAGTGAAATTAGTCATATTCTGTAAATATAATGCTTGTATTCTGTGGTTAAACTTTGATTTTGTGCACAATTTTTTGTTTGTTCTAGTGTAAAATAAGTGAAACATGAGTTTTAGCCATCTCAGGAAACAAATGTATTGTATTTGGAAAGTTTAATTTGTTAAACCAGCTCTTGAATGATAAACGTCTGTAATCATGTTTGGGTTGGGTTTTGGGGGGGTTTTTTTGTTTTGTTGTTTTGGTTGCATTTTAAAGGATTCCTATTTGGAAACAAAATAAGAAATTTATGGATTATAGCAAACATATGTCTTCTGGCAAGTAAAGATTAACCTGCACATAAACATTGGATAATTAAATGAATGCAAAGATGTCGTCTTGCTCTAATTTTTAGAATAGTGTAGATCTGGTGATGAATCAAACTCCGTTTGTATGGTTAGATAATTGAGTTCAGTACATACCATAACACTTCACTCTTAAATTGTCCATTAGCATTTGGACTTGGATAAAGAAAGTCTCTTCTGACTTGGATAAAGAAACTAGATTAACATCTCTGCTTACAAGAGCCTTTTTACCATTTTTTGTTACCTGATGGGTAATGTGTCATAAGTTATATGAAAGCTTTGTTTAGGGCTTATCTACACATGGAGTTATCCCTGTGTGGATGCTCTTATTTCCAGAACAAATAGGGAATAAAACCATGTTTAGACAAGCCCTTACTATGACCTTGTTATGCTTGCAGTAATGTCTAAAAACTGTCAAAACACCTGAGATGTTATGGTTGGAAATATCAATATTTGACCTTAGTTATGATGGATTTTAAATATAGATTATGGGTGAGAGCTTACTAAAGTAAAGAAAGCCTAAGGTCAATTTTAAATTGTGATACTAAGTTTGGGTGCTTCATAACATTTCAGAAAAATGACTTTGGTAGTTGTAAGATTCACATACTCTGATTTTTAGGTGTGTGCACGCATTGCATCCATGGATGTCTGCTTAGGACACTACTCAATACACCTTGCTAAGTTGTAGCTCTCAAATAATCGGAGTTTTGCTTGTGTGAGGAATGTGAAATAGCCCTTAAATGTTTGCAGAATTCTTCCATACTGTCTACTTAATGTCAAGAATACTTAAACCCTCAGTCCAGAATCAAAATTGGTTTTGGTTAACCAGCTTATTGGTGATGTATCATTAGACTGTCCTTGTTTTTATCCACAGTGCATACCAGCAGTACTGAGATGACTTAAAAATAAACCGTGGAAAGTTTTATAGAACTAAAAACAGTTAAATGTACTCATTGTGAAACGTGAAATATTAAGCTTTGCTTTTTTTATTTGACGGGGCGGTAAAGCTCAAACAAAAAGGTTATGGGGTGCTTTACTGAGTCAGTTTTCTTTTACTGTTCCATACTTAATTCAGTGCAGTTTCTTTTTAATAACATGCTTTATGCTCTTGGGAAACAGATTTGGTAGTATCTGATACTCTTCAGAGAGTCAAATTATAAATGTTCCCAGTTACAGATATGAGAAGAAACTGGGTTTGGGAAGGGAAAGGATTCGTAACAGAAGACACTGTAAGAGGTGGGACTTGGTTACAATAGCCCTACATCAGCTGCCATTGTACTGTGTAAAGATGCATTTCTTTCACTTTGGCTTTACAGTTCAGCCCAGCTCCCTCTGGATTTGGGTCTCAGACTTCAGAGAAGGTAGATGCTGTTCCAGAAAAAGAAATTTTCAGGAAAATATCTTCAAGTTTTGTTAAACTAATACAGGCCTTTAACAGTGCCATCTATTATGCTGCTGCTCCTGTGCATTTCAGCATTTGGCTGATATTTATGATAAAGTACATCAAACTGCCAGACTCCAATAACTCAGCCAAGAATTAGCAAGGAATACAAATGTAAACATAATCTTTTGCTAAACTACTCAAACTCTATCACGCTCTTAAAATGTGAATAGTTTGGTCTTACTCTACAATAAACTGATCAGTGTTTCAAAATGTCATTATTAAATAGCTGTGACTAAAATGTATGAATTCTTGTTCGTAATTGTAAACATAATATACTTAAAGCCAGTTTTAAGCTTTGACTTATTTTCTGTAGCTTGAAAACACTTGTTTCACCACAGATTTTGCTGTTTTTCCATGCGGCAAACATTCTCCACCTGCTTCTAATGGAGCTGGAATATGTGACTTCCTTATTTGTTTATGAAGCTCGTGCATGATATCAGAATGGCTCTGAGAATAGTAGTTGATAGGGGAAGCCCAGGTGCATCGTCTTCGTGAGCGCTGTAAAAATGGCGCCTGTGTTTTGTTGAGGAGTGGGCTCTTCCTTTAAGGAAAAAATGAGGATATGGGGAATGTTTGTTCCCTAGCAGACTTCAGACATTTTAAGGTAAGTTATGTTTAGGTCTGTTTTGTTTTATGTTGAATTGATAAATTAATTATCTACCCTGCTGTGTTTGCTTTCAGTCCTTTGTTCATGGAGCTTTGCTGTTAACTCAGTTTTTCAAGTTTTGCATAACTCCAGAGTAGTGCAATTGCTTTTGACAAGCTCTGAAGCAAATATCTAATCAGACACATTGATATTCACTATTTTAACTCATTAAAGTTAAATTGTTATTTCTCTCACTAGCATATGGTACAGATCAGTGTTCCCTCTAATTTTTCCCACCCATGTGCGGAATGAATTTATTATGTGCACCAATATGGAGATGATGTGTGGCACATCACATTCATTTTGGTGCACATAACAAAATTTATGGGGCGGGGGTGGGGCTGAGGGCTGGGGCAGAGGGTGGAGGTGCAAGGGGTGAGGGCTCTGGCTGGGGGCGCTGGCTCTGCGGGGGGTGGGGATGAAGGGTTTGGGGTGCAGGAGGGTGCTCTGGGCTATGGTGGGAAGAGAGGACTCCCCCAGCACTCTCCCCGCAGCAGCACCTGGGCTGGGGAGAGAGACACCTGTCCCCACCCTAGGAGCTCTGGGGGTGCAGGATAGGTGCCCCAGCAGACCTGGGCAGCGTCTGGGTCCAAGCCACAGGGTGAGTTGGGAAAGGGGTGCCCCTCCTGCTGCATGTTGGTGGCTAGACGGGTTCCCTAAGCGCCTGCGCGGCACTAAATAGGCAGCCGTGCAGCTGACAGGGAATTTAGGTACAGATCCCCAGCTGATTTAATTTATCACCTCCATTGAATGGAGTTATGACAACTTATATCAACTGAGGATCTGTCCCAAAGGGTGTTTATTACTTAGCTATTGTGAAAGTAATTCAGGTTTTGATTTTGTGAATAGTTTTTTGGGTTTTTTTTAGGATATTCTTCACTTGTCATTATTTTGGGTTACATTTTATTAATAAACTTGTTAAAGTAGAACCCAAAATGTTAAGCAATTTGCAGTGTTGAATTCATTTCATGTTCATTGTGGGATCATCAGAAAGAGTCTATTAATTTACTCTTCTCTCTGTCAAAGTTACTGTTTAACCAGGGGTGAGTAATGAAATATATTAACTATACGATATAAGACAGTGGTGGGCAACCTGTGGCCAGGGACACGCTGGCCACCCCTTCCTGCAGCTCCCATTGGCCAGGAACAGCAAACCACGGCCACTGGGAGCTGCGGGCAGCAGTGCAAATGCAAACAAACTGTCTGGTGGCCTGCCAGCAGATTACCTTGACGGGACACAGGTTCCCCGCCACTGATATAAGAGGTATTCAGTTTAGCACTTATTTAAAATGTTGACACTTTGCAAAGGGGGAAAATACATAGGCAGCAGAGTGAAGCACCGATCTGATTCTATTTTTTATTTTAATAAAGGATACCCTGTAAAAGGAAATGACAAGGAATATACAAAACTTCTTGTCAGTTATAATTTTGGGGGACACTTAAACACTCAACATGGCTATCTGAAGTTGTTTTCCCCCCTAATAATAGTCTTAAGGCCTTGATTCTGAAAAGGCTTCACATGTGTAAAGAAGTTAAGCACACACAGTTTAGACTCACTGTCCTCCAAAGGGATTACTTATAGGAGTTAATCATAAGCATATGTGTAATTCCCTGGGATCTAGGTTTGGAAGTTGTGCCACTCACCTGTGTTTAAACACAATTAGCTAGCTAGCTTTTTCTCTTATATTTCAATAGTTCTGAATTGAAATTCATGATCTTCAAAATGTTTTGTATTAAACAGGGCTGCCTAGAATCAAATTAAACTGACGTCTTTCTCCAAATGTATATTTAAGTCAGTCCTGTTTTGCTTTCTCCTAACTCCCTCTCATGCTGCCATTGGGAGTGGAGGGGTCCGCTGTATTCTAAAGAATCATTTTTTGGATATTATGCCTTTTTTTTTTTTTGTTTATGTATAATTCTCACAAACTCAATTACTTTAGTTAAGGTAGGCCAGTTGAGTTTGTTTTCTTACAACATGACCACTAAGGCAAGGAAACCTTAAACTATAGCAACATTCATGCCCAATATCATTCTCCAGTCCGCTCCCAGAATAAAAATCAGCTTTTAAATCACCAGCTTGCTTTCAATTTAGCAATATTCTTGCCCTCAGTGTACACAAAATCACCTGACCTTAATTTTTGCATGTAATTTTTATGAATATACATTTCACTAATATTTGCTTTTTTTTTTTTAACGTAAATGTGGAAGCAGAAGTCTAAGGGTTGGAAATGGGATTGGGGCATCTTGATGCAGAATTAACTGTATTAAGCAAAACATCATATCTTGACCATATATTGTTATATCATTAACATTGTGGGCAAGAGAACTTGAACATCAGCTAGACTTCTCCACTAGAAGTATACAGTTTGGTGGGGGGGTTATTTTGGGCAGGAGGGTGGTGGTTAAAGCAGTTAATTGTTTCCCTAGTCCTGACTAACTCTACTTCTGAAATCTTTGGCCACTTTTCTTCCCCTGCAGTAGGTCCTAGGCAGGTGACTCCTGCATTGCCTGTCAGTGTTCATGCAATCTATAAGCACACATTTTATACTGATATAAATTGTTGGTAATTTTTGAAACTTTTGCACAAATATACAGATTTCTGCTGTTACAGTTCAGGGGTGAGATTTTCAAAACAACATGCATTGGCCTAACTCTGCTCCTAATAAAGTCAATAGAAATTTTACTGTATACTTTAATGGGAGCAGAATTAGGCTGATACAAGTGCTTTTGAAAATCTTGTCCCAGAAATTGAATTCTAGCTTTTTAGGGAGGGAGGAGGTAGTAATACAGGGATCACTAGCCAAAGGGGTTTTCACAAGGCTTGTAAAACAGCCAGGAGAGTGGCTCATGTACTAAAACATGGAGGCATGCAGATTACCACAGAGGCATGGAGTTCTACGGACTTCCCACAGTCTGAGACAAGTTCTAGGAGCTGCTCCTTGCTGACAGTTCAACTGGTGAAGTAGTGAACTTTATAACTGACAGCTGTAAGGCTGTCCTTTTGGATCATGAATGTTTTCTCTGCTTCTCCTAACTTGAAACCATCAGATTTATTTTATGGTCTCTTCAGCAAAAATAATGGATTGAGTATTTTATTTTACATTGAATAGTGGCATGCTAAAGTTAAAACCAGTTGTACACTGTAATATTTGCTGTATATGGAAAATGGCTATGACTACAACTTGAAGCAACAGCTTATATTTCCTTATTTTAGAATCTACAAGTCAATATTCAACTTTCAAGCACCAAAAATCCCACTTAGAGTTCAAAAAGGTTAGACTATCCCTCCCCCCCACTCCCAAAAGGGGTAACTTTTAAATGTTTCAGTTCCTCAAATTACCAGATTTACTTGTAACTGCAGAAAAATTATTCATAGATTCATAGATATTAAAGTCAGAAGGGACCATTATGATCATCCAGTCTGACCTCCTGCACAATGCAGGCCACACAATCTCACCCACCCACTCCTGCGGAAAACCTCTCACCTATGTCTGAGCTGTTGAAATCCTCAAATCATGGTTTAAAGACTTCAAGGAGCAGAGAATCCTCCAGCAAGTGACCCGTGCCCCATGCTACAGAGGAAGGCGAAAAACCTCCAGGGCCTCTTCCAATCTGTCCTGGAGGAAAATTCCTTCCCGACCCCAAATATTGCCATCAGCTAAACCCTGAGCATGTGGGCAAGATTCACCAGCCAGACACCCAGGAAAGAATTTTCTGTGGTAACTCAGATCCCACCCCATCTAACAACCCATCGCAGGCCATTGGGCCTATTTACCATGAATATTTAAAGATCAATTAATTGCCAAAATCATGTTATCCCATCATACCATCTCCTCCATAAACTTATCGAGTCTAATCTTAAAGCCGGATAGTGTTGCAAGATAGGGAAGGATGAACTATCTTATTTATACACAAGAGGTTTAATTGCTGCCTTAAGTGCAAATTAACTCAGCTAAAGTGTGGTAGTGGCACCTTCGTATAATAGTACTTTTCCTGTTTTAAAATTTCAGCTTTGTTGTGTGCTGCTTATTCAAGCAAAGTTTCCATTTACTTCAGAACGAACTCATGTAATTCAGTAAAGAGTGCTGGATGGGCTCTTTTACCTGTAGAACATGTAACCTCCAAAAACAAATTATGTACTGAGTACTGTCAATGATAGAAACAGCGGCTGAGCTGGGATTCCATTCCAATATAAATTATTCTGAATTAGCATATTCCTTGGCTGCAGATGTTGCTAGGCTTGTTCTTTATACATTACATTCACTAAGAAAGTAGGCAGTAATCTTGAGAGGCTCACTTTCAATTTAAGGCCTAAATCTAGACTCTGTAAAGGTTTTTCTAACAATAAAAATGTTTTCATGATTTGTATCCATATCTTTTAGGGGAGATATCCAGTCTTCATTTAAAGATCTCAAGTGATGTAGAAGCCACCGTCGCATCTGAAGGTGTTGCAGTCAGTTACCTTCGCTGTTAAAAATTTTCACCTTATTTCTAGCCTGAATTTGTCTAGCTTCAGATTTCAACCATTGGATCATGTTATACATTTTTCTGCTAGATGAAAGATCCATCTACTATCAGAAACCTCCTCCCTGTGTAGGTACTTGTAGGGCATGGCTACACTGGAAACTTCAAAGCGCTGTCACGGGAGCGCTTTGAAGTGCGAGTGTGGTCGCGCGCAAGCGCTGGGAGACGCTCTCTCCCAGCGCTCTTGGTAATCCACCTCCCCGAGGGGATTAGCTCCGAGTGCTGGGAGTCTGGCTCCCAGCACTTGGAGCCTGTTTACACTAGCACTTTAGAGCGCTCTGACTTGCTGTGCTCGGGAGTGATTTTCACCCACCTGGGCCGGCAAGTTAGAGCACTGTAAAACGTAAGTGTAGACAGGCCCGTAGGTGGTGATCAAGTTTATCCCTTAACCTTTTCAGTTACCTAAATAGAGGTTAAGTCTCACTGATGCATATTTTCCAGACCTCAAATCATACTTGGAGCTTTTTTTCCTAAACATCCTCCCATTTTTTAACATTTCTTTTGAGATGTGGACACCAGAACTAGACCCATTATTCCAGTAATGATCTCACCATTGCGGCATACTAATGCTAAGGTAAATGTCACCTCCATACTCCTATTTGACATTTCTCTGCTTATGTATCCAAGGATCATATTCACCCTCTTAGTCACAGCATCACACTGGTAACTCATGTTCAGTTTATTATCTATCATAACTCCTGAATCCTTTTCAGTGTCACTCCACTGCAGGATACTGGCTCCTGTTTTATGTGACATACATTCTTTGTTCCTAGATATGGCCTTGCATTTGGCTGTAATAAAACTCACCTTTACGGTTCTCCTATTTCACTGTTTTACCCATCTAGCTCTTAAGATGTTATTCATGATAGCAAAAGATGTTATTCAGGATAGCATTTAAAATAAACTAAGATTGATCAATATTCCATGGAATGTAAAGTTGCTAATGGAATGGGCCCTCCTCTTTTTGAGTCTTTAGCTACTGTTTCTCTGCTGTCTATACAGTTTTTGTCCTGGCAAGTAGCATTCATGATATTCATTCCTAAGCAGAGGGTTTGGAGCAATTAGTAGTTCTTTGATGCAAATTTCCTTTCATCAGTTCAGTGACAAGGTAGAGATCAAACCGATCCCAGAGTTCATTCTGTAAAAACAATGTATAAACAAGAACATCTGCTTACCCTCACTTTGTTCTCCCCTTCCTTCTGATAAAGAGAAGCTTTAAAATTCAGATTCAATTAGAATGAAAGTTCAACCTGAAAAAAAAAATTGTGTCAAAATATAATACAAGTGAAATCATCTAAGCCTCCAGAGCTAACTGACTACTTCATGCATTAAGGAAGCCTATAGTAGAGGTTTAACATGCTTGATGTGAAGGCCATTCAACTAGATGAATGGGCTGAAAAAAATCTGCCTCTTCAAGAATGAGTAACATAATTACATGATTCATTTCAGAGTAGCAGCCGTGTTAGTCTGTATTCGCAAAAAGAAAAGGAGTACTTGTGGCACTTTAGAGACTAACAAATTTATTTGAGCATAAGCTTTTGTGAGCTACAGTTCACTTCATCGGATGCATGAACTGAAGATCTGAACTGAAGAAGTGGGTTTTTTACCCACGAAAGCTTATGCCCAAATAAATCTGTTTAGTCTTTAAGGTGCCACCGGACTCCCTGTTGTTGTTGCAAATATTAACTGTATTAAGCAAAACATCATATCTTAACCATATATTGTTATATCATTAACATTGTGGGCAAGAGAAATTGAACATCAGCTAGACTTCTCCACTAGAAGTATACAGTTTGGTGGGGGGTTTATTTTGGGCAGGAGGGTGGTGATGAAAGCACTTAGGCTTGTAAATTCATATAGGATCCAGTTCTTCCAGGGGACTTTTGTTACAGCACACAACCCCCTTAACCACAAGCAAGCACACCATTTCTGATTCCCTGTCTGGTCTACTTGACCTCCATGCTAGTAGGCTGTGACAGAAAATGATCTGCTCTCTCAGTTCTCCATTTGGAAGATTCTTATATGGCTCACGTTCTTGCTGCTGAAGCCATACAGATTGGTCATCAGAGGCAAGGGAACTGGAGTAGATCAAGAGGGAAGAAGACTTTTCCATCACCAAGCTGTTAATTTGCTCTCTGGAGGCTACTCCAACCAAGTAGGGGTTGTGAGGTCCCCATTCCTTCATTAGCTTGCACTAAAGCATCTCCACAAAGCTGAGCTGGATGCAGAGTGTGCATGTTCCATGCTGGCTCTCTTACTACCTGAAATATTTTGCCTTCCCTTGCATGGTCAAACCACACTGGTCTATTGCCAGAAGCCTTCAGCACCATCCATGAAGGAGTAATTTGCTCCTGGGTTCAGATACATATATTTTTTTTTCTTTAGTAGCACCAATTAGGTAAGCTGACTAGGGTCAAGAAATGTTGGTTTAGTTCTTCAGTTGATACTCGGAAAGCACCCCTTAAGCAAACCATCTACTAGAGGAGATATCTCAGGCATGTGGGCTACCAATGTCTTTGTTCCTCTGTGAATTACAGATTTAAGATCTTGTATGAGGTACTTCTCCCCTGTGAATGAGTGATGAACTATGGAATTTGTTCCCTAAGATGCAAAAGTAGAATCAATAATCTCAAAGCAATGATTTTTTGCCACCTTTAGCTAGCTAGCTAGTGCCAGAAGAATAATATCAAAGGTTCTCACAAATGAGGGGGAAATCCTGTGTAGCACTAGAAATAGTTTTTAATCTCTTACCCCTACATTCTTTAACTATAAATTCACTTTATGTATATAACCTTTCATCCAAAGGTAGCCAGAATGTTTTAATACTTTAAGCATCACACAGACCTTTTCAGACTGGTCAATCCTATTCCACCATTTTACAGATGGGGAAGCAGAAAGGGTAGGGGCTAGATCCACAAAGATACTTAGGTGCCTAGCTGCCTCTTTAGGTACTTAAGTCCAACATTTAGGTGCCACTGACATTCTCAAAATCGCTGCTTAGCTGCCACCTAACCGTGCAGGTGCCTAAAGTCACCATAGTGCATACATTTCTGCCAGTAGGCAGGCACAAGTCTTCCTAAATCTCACAGGAAACGAACTGCTCAGAGCCCTAGCTCATGGTTAAGCCCCAGTGGCATTCTCAAACTAGGTATTCCCTTGTCTCTTATGGGCAGGATCCAATTTCAAAGGTATTCTCTGAGCATGCTTACAGGATTGGGTTCTGCACAAAAGATAGCTTTGGAATTCCGTGCGTGTCCATCCAGTAGCCTAGTGTTTAGGGCACTTACCTGGGATGTGGGAGACATTTTCAAATCCTTCCTCTGTCTGATCCCAGATCTCCACCTCCCAACTGAGCACACTAATGGATAGGCTTTTGGCATTGGTGAAACTTTTTTCCGCTTTCTCTAAATAATTGGGCCAGAGAGAGTGAGTGACTCTATAGCCCAATGGTGAGGGAACTCACCTGGGATGTGGTAGAGTTAGGTTCAAGTCCCTGCTTCAATTGGGCAGGAGAGGGATTTGAAATTGCGCCCTCCACAAGACATGCACAAAATCCTCAATCTGTGGTCACCCAGCTGCAGTTTTTAAAGAGGCAATTACATACCTAAGAGCCGCTGCAGTTAGACACCCTTGGCTGGTCTTTCCCTTCGCAGGTCCCAGAGCCTGGGCTCCAACCTGAGCCCAAATGTCTACACCACAGTTAAACAGTCTCGTAAGCCCAAGCTAGTTGGCAGGGGCCAGCCATGGGTTTTTAATTGCAAAGTAGACAATTTCTCTGACTCTAGCCTTTGTTCTAAGGTTTCCGTGCTATTCAGTGGCAGAAGTGGGAATAAGAGATGGAGTTATTGAATTGCAGTCACATCCTCTAATTAATTACTAGACAGTGCTTCCTCACCAGTAAGGGATGATTTCAGGGTTTGTTTGGTTTTTAATCTGTTAGCTTTTTTTAATACGTTTTTCCACAAAAATACCAGCTTTAACCTGTGATATCTGATTCTGAGCATCTACATAGCACCCTCCCTAACGTAATTGCTCATTAATTGTATCCTATAGCCTTGTCCAAGCCTGCATAGCTGCTTTCATTTATCCTGGGGTAAGTGATCACCATTCCTGCTGCAAAGAGCTAGATGCCCTCAGGCAATCTTATCTTTTGCAAATAAATCCTGTGGAGGTTTCTCACCTTGCTAGCATGCAGTTTAAAACCATTGAGAATCTTCTTGATTTCTTTACTAAAATGTGCAATACTTGTTGACATATATGTACCACTCATCATTTAGGAAATTTGGATAAAAATAAGCCTCTTGAAATACAGAGAGTAAAAACAACTATACCTATTGTGCTGGATAAATGGAATTTTGTTTCTTTTTAATAAAATTAAAATATTTAAAGTGAAATTCTGGCCCCACTAAACTCAGTGATAAAACTCCCATTGCCTTTATTAGGGCCAGGATTTCACCCTTAGTACCCAATTTTAAAGTCTGTGCAGGAACTAAATATTACATTATTGTAATAAGACTTCTTTTGTTTAATTTTGTATGCAGGACAGTGCAAAAGTTTAGGTTGCACCATAACTTTCTCAAAAATAAGGACAGGAATACTTGTACTAGTGAATTATACTGCACCTGGAAATGATTTAGGCAGCAATCTCTTTAATTATTGTAGTTTCCACTGGAGGATTCCCAAGCAATTAGCACTGAATAAGCCCGTCATTATCAGTATTAGTCATTAATTTCAAGGGGCTTTTTTTCCTCTTTATAAGCAGTAGTTTTATAACTGAAGAAAGCTAAAGTGTAGCCAACCAATTGCTCTGTCTCATGGAAAAAATTGTTGCATTCCTATTTTCCATTAGCCTGAAAGAAAAGTCTGAGTGTTTTCTAATATATTCCATAGTCTTGAGTGTTTATTTGGCATATATGAAAATGTTGCTAACATTCCAGCACTATAGTTTGATTACAGTTTAACCATTTTCTTGTCAGCGAGACCTTTCTAAAATAACTATTCTCTGTACTCCTTAGTTGCTCAGGTTAATATTTACTATACAACCTTAGGACATTTTTCTGTAGGAAAGCCTTTTTCTAAAGATAGACTGAAAACGTCAAATGTGATTTACAGTGGCCAAATTTACCATGAATTGTTGCATTAAAAGTTTTTAGCAGGATGTGTTGTTTTATACTGGAGCACACTTTTTTCCCCGATGTCATAACAATAAGGGTATACAGCTTAAGTTACAAAATGGATTCAAAATAAAAACAAAAAAGCATACAGTTTCTTCTTCCTGTGTCAAACCTTTTTCTTCTAGTTACCAGTCCTTTGATTTAAGTGATACATATATGGAAGTAATGTAAACAATGAATTGTTGCCACGTTACTCTGCAAGCCAATTAAAAGGAATTTACAATACATGTACATTAGCATTTTAGAAAATATTTAGGCCCACATTTTTAGAAGTGCACACAAGCAGTTGCATGTGCAAAATTGGATACAGAAAAAACTCTTATCCAGTGATATTAATTACATGCAAAAATCTAGTGTAAATTGCAAATCACCTGCATTCTGTTTTCATTATATAATGAACATAAAAATTGATAACAAGCACTAGATGTGTGCTATATTTAAGGTTATAACACCTTGCATGCATATTTTTTGTTTTGTTTTTAAGTGCAGAGTTGTTTTGTTTTACAGGTACACTTTTCAGTGTATATGGAGGGACAGATGCCCCTAACATGAGGTTCTAGTCTCGAGTAACTCTGTAAAAATTGTCCTCTCTTACTCAACAGACTTGCTCTATGTCTTTTTCAGTAATATCTACTTATTTTAGTAAGATAAACCTTTAGTACTTTTTATTCCTGTCAATACTACAGAATCACCAGAGCTATAGAAGAATTGGCTGGATTCCATACTGGCTTGGGGCATAATCAAGAGAATTGTTAAGTGAGAGTTGCAAGATTATAGTCTCACCCAATTGAGGTCAAAGGAATTTGTCAAGGCTGAAAGAAAGTAGAAGTTAACACTGGAGTTGCACAGGTGTAACAGAGGACAGAAATTGTTCTGCACCATTCATTATTGACCATAGTTAACAAGATGGAAAGGAAACAGCTTGACTTTCAGATCCCAGGTTGAGTTTGCAAGCCTTGCAGGGTTTCAGAGGGGAGGGCTGGATTTTAAAAAAAAAAAAAAAATCTTGTAAACTGAGCAAATTTTACATGAGTTATTGAGAAACAAATATGCAACCTCACAATGCAAGCTTTAGACCAGTTGTTTTCAGATTAAACTCTGTTATATGTGGCTTAAACTCTTGAAAGAGTTTAGATGTCAGCATACATTAACAACTTAAGCATTAGCCCTACCTTAGATTTTTTTTCTTTCCTTTAGAAAAAACTCAAAGTGAAAAAAAAATTAATGCACTGTTAAGGTTGTTTGCTTAAAGTCACCTAAAGTCGGGAAGTGCAGAATGTAAGGTTCCAAAAACAACATGAACATAGCTATGTTGTATCTGTATTCTATTTTATGACTATTTTCCAGTTATGTATAATATTGTATGATGTAAAAAGATGTATATCATAAGGCATATAGTAGGTGTAATGAATCCAAGTTAAAGTTACTGTTGGAACCTTATTTCATTTTTTGCCTTTTACTGACTGCCTGCACGGCCTTAATGTTGCACTGAATTGGACTTTGTTTTTTCTCATTTAATGATGTATTTAAAGAGGAACTTCAAGAAAGAGAAATGCAAACCACCTGCTGTTGAAGCTCTCATTTAAAAACAAAAACCCTCCTAATTGTAAATACTAAAATTCCTAATTAAAGCTATAATTCATGTCCAGAGGACTACTCACATGCTTATGTACTTAACTGATTTAGAGCCTAAAGGAATAATTTCTCTGAATGTAAGCACTGGATCTGTTTCTCTCCAGCCTATAGAATCCTACAGCATGACAGTAAAGCTCCAAGCAAACCAATGCTGCTCTATTGAATGAAATCTTGGGTTGATTTGAGTGACTTAAATAATCTCTTTGTCAGAATTAAAGCTTGGAGAGACAAGGTGGCGAAGGTAATTTCTGAAGAATAGCTCTGTGTAAGCTTGAAACTTTGTTGCTTTCACCAACAGAAGTTGGTTCAATAAAATATCTCACCCGCCTTGTGTCTCTAATATCCTGGGACCAAGAAGAATTAAAACTTACTGTTTACGTTACTAATATTGGTTCTGCCTTGTTAAATTTCCCAGTTCCATTACAATATGCATTCTTCATCTGAAATTTCTCATGTATCTCATTGGCGGCGGCAGCAGCAAAACCTTAATTATGTCAGTACTGATCTTACTTAAGAACTATAGGTTTTACCATGGTAAACGAGCCTCAATTTAAATGTTTTAACTGAATATTGCCGTGGGGTTTGAATGTTGTCAGTTCCTGCATCAAGTATATAATGATATCTTACAACTACAGGACCTCACTTAGCTAACAGTAGAAAGAGTTTTTATTTTCTCTTTCAATATTTTTTCCTTTGCTAGCATGCACGTGGTATGCTGATGGAATAAGTGTCACACTTTAATCAACGTATGAATTATCTGATTTCTTCTATTGGGACTATAGCTAGAGTGGTTACTCATTACTTGTCATTGCAGGAATGGGTTGGCTTTGAATTTTCCTGCATATATTACAATGTTGGGTACACAAAAAAAGTTGCATTTACAACTTTCCTCACTCGGTCACAGAACTCTCATTTGTGTCTCAGTACATATTGGTCCCTTTGCAAAATGAAATGCCCCTTGGATACTTTAAATTGTATTCTCTAGCCCTAATGCAAACACACATATGCTTAAGTTTTTAAGCACACATAGTCTCACTGAAGCCAACTTTGGTACTCACATATTAAAATGTGTGCAGGATCAAGGTCAAACTTGTCTTTTAAAAATCTAGAAGAATAATTAATAGTATGATTTTTCTCTCCTCCACCCCCTTAAAGCTAACAAGTTTTCAAGGGAAAAATCTAGCTGTCTCACCAAGAAATATTTTGCAGTTTTGCATTTTTCCCTCTGGTGATATTTCTCCCCATCAAAGAGTATGGTAAATTGCCCTTTTCCATGCTTCCATCAACATCAGAAGTGTGTGTCAACATAAATGGTAATGTTCCACCAGTTATCCATCCAGACTATCCCTTACTTCTCTGTCTGGATGTTTGTCAACTTTGTTGTTCTCTGTACTCAATTCCTTTTCATTCTTTTCCAGAAATACTTAGTAATAGAGCATGGTTATCCAGATCTTTCCTCAAAACTGCATCTCCCTTTTCCCTTTTATTACCATATATAATTCCTTATACAAACACTTTGGAAGCATACACTGATAGCTCATTGATGTAGTGGTATAAATAGTAGTTAATATAAGTTGCTAGTTAAAAATCCAGCTACATATTTAAAATAATTCCTTGTGGAAAAAGGCCATATGTTGCTTTACATTACAATCAGTAAAGCAAATCAATTATTCTATTTTGCCTCAGTCATTTTTATTGGTCTAGCAGGACAGCTTTCGTACTTGGTTTCCATTTTATACAACTCCAGACACTGCAGTGCTTTCATTCTCTTGGAGCAAAAGAATAGGATGCTTTCTCTCACACTCTCTTGAATGGCCTTTCCAGCCTCTCATATTCACATTTAATGAAATCGACTAACTCAGAAAGGAAGCAAACTTCCACCTTTTTACCTTATGATGGAGGCTGAGCTGTTAATGCAAAGAAATACAGTTTGCAAAGTTTTTGTTTTCATGTTATCAAAAGGCATAAAATAATTTTAAGTGCAAATGTCATATAATTTTAAAAAAATAAAATCCCTTCCTACTTGCCTGTCCTCCTGTGGCTTTACTCCAGTGTCCTGTGCTGGTCTATGACAGTTGTGATAATGCAAGCATAGTGTGTGCTTGGACATCTCAGGGAAGGAATCTGCAATCCACAACTACAAAATGGATCTGGAAAGAAAAAATAATAAAGGTAAGTTGTTTTCTACCCCAAAAAAAAAAAAAAGTGTGTGTGTCAAGTGTCATTCTTACCCTTGCTGCTACAGTATCACCAAATAACCTAAAAGCTCACTTTAAAAAAAAAATATTCAGAACCCCTTTATAGAGACAGACAATGTAATATATGTATAATAGGTTTCTGTTCAATTACCTTCATTCTTGCAGTTCTTAGTTTGTATTTATTGTTTTTATTTTTTGACGTGCACTTTTTGGGAATGTAGATCAGAACAATTCTCATGGTTGTTGTTTGCTTAACACTAGCAGAGTGTCAGAGACAAGTTCCCTATCACAACGAGCTTGCTAATCTTAATCAACCTCTAAACCATTTGCTTGCTTGTGGCCTAAATATAAGGGAAATTTCCCCCATGCAGGCAGGCTTATAAAAGAATTGGCTCTCACCAGGCTACCCAATTAAGTGGCCAGTTGAGAAGAAAGTGCACCTAGCCAATGGAGAATCTGACTTAGAGGGGAGGGATAATTTTTTTTTTTTTTTTTTTTGCATTTTCACTATGCCTTTAGCACCCTCTGATGAAGTGGGTGATAGCCCACGAAAGCTTATAGAATATCAGGGTTAGAAGGGACCTCAAGAGATCAAGTAGTCCAACCCCCTGCTCAAAGCAGGACCAATCCCCCATTTTTGCCCCAGATCCCTAAATGGCCCCCTCAAAGATTGAACCCTGGGTTTAGCAGGCCAATGCTCAAACGACTGAGCTAACCTTCCCCCCTTTATTTATGTCCAAATAAATTTGTTAGTCTCTAAGGTGCCACAAGGATTCCTAGTTTTTTCTCTGGGTTTTGCTGTTTGAACACTATATGATCTAAATCAGGGTTTCTCAACTCATAGGGTTGCAGCCCAAAAGTAGATGACCAAAATGTGTCACAGGGGTCATGTGGGAGGCCTGGGAAGGGGTGGAACAGGATTCCGGTCTTGCTCCTGGTGGGCTATGAGGACCTGCGGGGGTCAGGTTCTTCCTACAGTGGAGGAGGGAGGCCTTGGCAAGGGGTGTTCCAGAGCCCACTCTGCACTCACCCCACAGCAGCAGCTCCTGTGACCGAAGTCCCATGAGGCTGCCTGGGCTTGGCTCCCCACTCCGGGCATTGTAATCTGGTGCACTGGGTTCTAGCACTGCTCAGGTTTGGCCCACCTGCCCCTATGCTGAGTGAATGGTGGTGCAACCACAATGCTACTCAGAAATTTGGGTGAGTTGTGCTTTGACTCCAGAGGTCGCAGTGCCTGGAGTAGGGAGCAGAGTGCGCAGTCAGTCCTATGGGACACGAGCCTCCGAAGTTGCCGCTATGGTATGCATGGTGTACTTATTTAGTACATGCATTAATATAGATATAATATATTGTGGGTAAGAAATATTTAGTAAGCCAGATGTGTGTTTGTTTTTTGTTTTGCATTAAGCTATTTACTGGGTTGGGACAGGCCATCAAGGTTTACAAATGGATCCTGAGCCCCAAAAGGTTGAGAACTACTGTCTAAATGGTAATAGAATACCAGTAAAACCTAGATTGGAATGGAAAGAAGGCTGAACTAGTCAGACATCTTTCACTGTGAAAGAATTAAATACTAACTTTACAAAATAAAAAATAAATTCTGTTTAAATATTTTGTTTCTTTTGTGGGGGGTAAGACAAAATTTAAAGTTATTTACAATAATAAAAGTAAGTAATAAAAAGCAGCAGTTTCCCAGACCAGTGGTGTCTTTTTGTTTAACAATTAAGTTAATGGAATCATTTGTGCTTTAATTTAGTTTTGTAATTAGTAGGCTAGGTCATGCTGCATATCATGTTCCAGTAGTAATGTAGATAGAACTTGATTTAGGTATGAAACCTAATCAGAATTAGTGGCCACTTCTCTGTCATGTGTAGCAAGAATTTCCTGTAGGATTGTGTTCTGTCCATTTTGGCAATCGCTTTTGTGCAGGCTGGAATCAGAGCTGCACAAGATTTGTCTTCCATAATGGTGGCACCTCTTTTCAGCTGTAGAAAAAAATATTACTAAATATTTCAAGACTTGCATTTTTTTATCATTGAGGGTGCAGAGTCAACTGCAAGTACTATATATACACCTGTTGCATCAGCTTTTGACGTAATTGAAAAGTCCTAACATCTTAACCATAAATAGTAGTTTAGTAGATTAGATCTTAGAGCTGGATACTTCCTTTCACATGGTTTCTTTGCATGTTGGATCAGTTGAGTATACAATGAATCCAAATGGGGGGGAAACCAAAATGAGGAAAAATGTCATCTATAAAGACAAGGTTCAATCCTTAGTGGAGCTGAAGTTCAGCATATTCTGTGTATCTTAGATACTTGTGTGCCCGCATTACCATAGTATCTAAGCGCCTAACAATCTTTTAATGTATTTATCCTCTCAACACTCCTGTTAAATAGGGAACTATTATCCCCATTTTACAGATGGGGAAATGAGGCCCTGAGAGACTAGAGCTCACATCCTCAAAAGGGATTTAGGCCTAAGTGACTTACCCAACATCGCACGGTCCGTGACAGAGCAGGGAATTGAATGAAGGTCTCCCAAATCCCAGGCTAATGCCCTAACCACTGGATCATCCTTTCTTCTTCTTCTACACGATAAATGTCTTCATGCCTGTCTGGTATAGGGAACAGAAATTGTTGAATGCCCAACACTTCAAAAGGAATAACATGATCAAAGTACAAAATAACGAGTTTAGTAATGCTGACTCACTCTGTGACCTGGAGCACGTCATTTTACAATATAATTTGGACACAGAAATACTACCACTCAAAATGTCAAGGTTATTGGCTTAGGAGAAGGAGTAGAGAACAAGCCTTTTTAGAATCACTGGGAAAAGACAATCCCCAGGGAAAAGACTAACATTTTGCCTCAGCTGTTAAAAATTAAGAACAAATTAATCAGTGCTGTACAGATGCTTCATCAGGAGAAATATAAGGAACATATGCAACTTCTCATCCCTGCATTCAGTCTCATGACACAGGCAAAGTAACCACTGGACCATCCTTCAGGTGCTAAACTCTGACTTAAGAAGCCTGTGTTCAGTTCTCTGCTTTGCTACAGACTGCATTGACCTTGAGTACCTCACAGTCTCCCTGCACCTCATTTCCTCAGCTGTAAAATGAAAGTACTTTTCTCTCGCTCTCTCTATGAATTATTGTGAAGGTGAACCGACTAAAGATTGTGAGGCATTCAGATACTTATGTGACCCTGATCACCACAGTACTTGAGAAAAATAGAGCATCTCCTGATTTGGTTGATGTCTTATCAGTCCCCTCGAGACAACAACTAAGACATTTGCAACCATCTTGTGATTCAGAAAGAAATACACTGTGCAAGAAAATCTGGAAAGTAACCAATGCCTCTGCCTAAAAGAAATGACATGTATAGATCAGGGAGACCTGGAACTCAGAGCTTTTGACTTCGAAATTCTATACAGAAAACCAGATTTACAGGAAACCTTGTCTTTGGACTCTACTCCACTATGTGAACATTTTACCAGGATACTTAATTCTGCTGTTTTACCTCCAAGTCTGTGACCTCCTGCCAGTAGTTTGAGACCAGATAACTTAGCAGTAGCACTTCTTGCTTAAGCAAGTTGGGTCTGTTAATCTGCATACCAGTTTAAGGCTGAAATATTTTTCTCTCTCTTTTCCCTCTAAGCTCTGCAGTTGAAATTAGAGGGGTACAGTCCACACCCTAAAGGGGTTAGGAAGGCATGAGAAGGTAATGTGGCTACCTTGTGTAGTAGTCTGCCACCACTCCACAGTATGCATTACCAAGGAGTAACAGCTAGACAGAAGAGAGAAGGATGTGGAGAAATTATGCTGTAAAAAGCATGTTCTCCTACAACATGGCATTAAAATAAAGTCACCTTAAAAGTTACAAATGAAGAAGTCAGCATTAACTTGCCCATTTACATACCACCACAGGATCACAGGTAGTTGCAGGAATCTAATGCAGCACAAAACAGCCCAACCACCTATGAGGCTGGTACTGGCAAGAGAGTGGAGTGAATGTTTAGCAAATAGATTTGGCTCATGAAGGTCCACCCTGCTTTTCAGGCCATGTGATTTGTTCCTGTTCCAAACTACCTCTGGAATAAGTGGTACAATCATGTTCTCCTCATCCAAGTGTTCACAGCCCTAAGCATAATATTTAACTTGCTAAAATAGGGCATTGATCATTCTTGTGTCAGAAAGATATGAGCAGTCATTGCTTTTGTGCTGATATTTGGTCTGCTTGAAGGGGTTTTGATTTGGTTTGAGTAAAATTGATTCAGCCATTGCTGGATCTGAAAAAAATGAGAAAAATGTTTCTCACTATAAAATAAAATAAAATTAAAAGTTTTGCGTCTTTTGAACCTTCTTGCAGGAAAAATACCTGAGGTCTGAATGCTGAGGCTTTGACATTAAATCATCATCTCAGAGGTGCACAGCCTTATTCCTGAGGAAGTTCCTTTGATCCACCAACATCTGTACATTTGAAAGTCTGGTTCTGAGCATATACAGAAGATATGTTCATTAAGATCATTGTGTGACCCTAAGAAAGGCTGATCAAGGTGTGCATACCCAGCACTGTTAGCTTCACAGTGAACTGTCTAGTCACCTGTGCCAGGGTTCTGGCAAGAGCTCCTGTTGAGATTGTATGGTATACTGAGGCTTAGCCAAGGACCTCAGCTAACACTGTGAGGCAAATTTGGACTTGGATAAGCTCCAGCTGCTCTGTAAGGTGCTGAGGAAAGGGACTCACTCCTGCACCTTTCAGCAGAACTGCCAGTAATGCTCTGCCAAGCTGTTTGGGGCTCTGCTCCGCTCCCACACAAGATAAATATACACTAGCTGTCTTATTCAGCCAGCATTTATGTTGTGTACAGTGAATAAGAGAAGGGAACTGGATTATGAAGTTTCCACACACTAGTTGCAGGTTTTTGGTAATCAAAAGATCTTTCTTTAAAAAAAAAAAAAGCCTGAAAAGGGAGCTTCAGTCTCTAGGCTTTTGAAGCCTGCGGAAATAACATGCCAAAAAATAGAGTACTAATGCATATGCATCCTTAACTTTGTCCCCTGCATTATCGTTCAGCAAATTACATGATTACGTTCTGTCTCAAATATACAACTTTTCCTACAGTCTTGCATATGCAAGTGTACCACCTTGTACTATCACGTATTCCAAAGAGGCTGCACAATATACTGTTGGTGAAACAGAAAAGTAGGAGAAAAGGTGTCCTGCCATTTATAATGGTTTAAAATTATATTAACTTTCATTGACTGCAACACTCAGCAACATTTCAAAAAAATACTTCTTGGTATTATAAAAAGGACTTAACAATATTAGGTATTTCGCACCTATGAGGGAAAACAGATACTTACGGAAAAATTCAGTTTTTGATTTACTTAGAAATATATTGGTAAAATTTGAAACAGTAATGTATAAGGACAAAATTCTACAAAGAAATTCTCACTCATTGAAAAGACATTATATTAAAGAACGTGCATCTGGTACTTAGATAAAGTAATTAACTTTCTTAGGAAAGTTTGAGGATAGCTCACATGAAAACTACAGAGAAGTGATACTTACATAAGACTGTTAAACAAGAAAAACAAATGTTAATGCAATGGAGTACGTGTTTTTCTGTTGGATAAAAAAAACTCCAGCCACATACATTGAGAGACATCTGAAAAAGAACAAAATCCTCCTAACCATATGGTGATGGAGGGAAACCATTGCAATAGACTGTTGAGAGAAGAGAACTGATCAGTTAGGGCCTGATCCAAAGCCTGCTGAAGTCAAAGGATTGTCAAAGTCACATTGACTTTAATGGTGTGGGTTTTGAATTCAGTGACCATTGCCAAATGCTGAGCATCTTTGAAGATTTTACTCTAAGTCAATAGATGTATTGTACCATTATAACTAAGAAATTAGTGAAGAAAACATTACAAGATGCTACACTTGCACGTAAATCTGTTTTGAAAATTTTTATTTTTTGAGCATAGTGTGTGATCATGCAAAGACTATTGTAATGCATCAGCACAACAGGGCATGTGCAGACTTAGCCATTTCCTAGTTTTGGTGTGCTTAACTGCATCCCTAATGTTCTCAGTGTAACTTTTTGGATGGAATAATAAATGCTTAAATTGACCTGGTTTTTTTGCCTGTAATTTTAATTTTTAAAAGTGAGATCCATTATTCTGGCTATTCTGCCACTTCTATTGAATCTCTGAAGCCAGTACTAAGAGTTCCTGTTCCTCCTCCTGTCCTTAGAAATCACCAGTTCCCCTTGCTGGCACATTTACTACTCTGCCCGTGTAACTCCAGTTGAGGCTTCCAAAGAGATACAAGTCTGGAACTTGTGAGCATACACTAAATTGAAGATGTGGGGTAGGGATTTTAGTTTTGTTTTTTAAATCCATACTAACATTTCTTCTTTCCACAATGTAATTTCAGGACCTCTAAGCAGCCAACAACAGAGCTAATAGGGTGGACGTGGCCAGAGTAGCAGATCCTACTTGTAGTAGTAAAAAATGACATGTAAGAAAACTAATTTGACCTTTCCCCTTTACAGGATCCACTAGTGTGGACATTATATCTAGGAGATTGCCAGCAGAGTCCAAACATCCTCCAAAAATAGGGAGGGAATAAATGATGATGGTCCATAGTTGTAACAAAAGTGGAAGCTTGAAGCAGAACTCAGTGAAATCATCAGACTCAGAACAACTTCTTCCTAGATAAAAGAATGATGGGTACCGATGAGGGAGGACCATGAGAACTACAGTCTCCAAATATTACTCAATAGTCGGTGTAGCATAAGTGCTTTTGGGATTACAAAGATCAGCCAGCCTCCAAGAGTATCCCTGTCTGAGTAACACTCTCCATACATGGTTATAAGCCTCAGCCTATGGAGATCTGGATGACTGAGGAGCTTGATGACTGGACCTCAGTTTCAGACTCTGCAAGTATTGCTCCTGGAGAAATTCTGTGCTTAAAAAAATAAAAAATTCTGCACACTATTTTAAAATTCTGCATATTTTTTGTCAAAATAATGCAATATAATCCATCTAGTTTCAATTGGCAATTTATTTAAACCGTACAATACAGTGGATGGAGAATGGGAGTGGGGACCAGTGGAGGAAATCACCAACCCCCTCTGTCTAATAGTAATGTAGCTAGTATTGACCCTTTACTTCTAATTATTAGTCAACAAATATACGCAGACATATGCTCAGTGTTACATCATAGACAACTGAAGAGCAAGTGAGGACTCAAACTCACAATTTATACTGGCTACTGACCATCTCCAAAAAGGTCACTAGTAAACAGTTCATGGAGCACAGCTTGATAGAAATTTTTTTCAGTCCAAAAATTTAGACCAGTTCTGATCCCTAAAGCACCATAAGCATTTATAAGGCCATACTGGCCTTCACAATAAAGGCTCCTTTACACCACTCTGGCAATGTAAAGGAGTCTTAAAATATCTACACCTGTTTTATACTCCTGGGGGAATTCACTAGGAACAATTCACTAGGCAGGCAGGCTGCTACAGTCTCCTCTGCTGTGGGAGCAGAGCCTACCCCATGTCTACCTCTTCAGAAATACCCCAAAGCCCTGCTCCTCCATGCCGAGCGTGCTGCAATAGCGAGTGAGAGGGACAGAGTGTCTCTTTCTGTCTCTCACACACATGACTATCCCCCCTGGTGGTGATTTACGTCTCTACCGGCTGCTCTGGATGCGCAGACTGATCTGTTTGCACTGCCAGGGAGTGGGTGCATGACTGCTCTTGCAGCTTCCCATTGTTTCCCTGTCAGAAGTCCTTTTTCTGCAGGTAAGCAAAGAAATTTGCAGGGGCCATGAATTCTGCACATGCACAGTGACACAGAATTCTCCCAGGAGTAAATATGTATCTTCAACATAGGTGGTAATCTGCTGGACCAGAGCCTCAGGATGGAGAAATCAGGTTGACTAAAGCCTTGTTCTGATGTTATCTTTTCCTGCCTCTTGACCATGAAGATGATATTAACAAACCATTGGGTCTCCCCATAGTAGAGAATCGTCCTGACTTACATACTTGTGAATGTCAATGGTAGGGGAATAGGTTTCAGGCTCCAAATGGACACCAGTAAATTAAAAAGACTTCTCACTGAGCACTCAATCCCCTCCTGCTAAACAAGTTGGCTGGCAGGTTTCACCAAACTAGAACATAGGCTGTTAGGAGAGGATTATGATGGACTAAAAATTCAAAGTGATAGGTCATACTTGTCCTATTCTTTCCATACAGACTGGTATTATGATACTCTCATTGAACAATTTCAAAAGGGCACTGATGATTACTTAAAGGCCCTAGAAGGGGTGGGGGGGTTTTGTTGTTTTTTTATTGCTTCTTGACTATTTCCATTGTACCATAGATTCTGCTCCTCTTCTGAAAAATGTTTTCTGTAGAAAAGATGAGGATGCATCTGCTAGAGGCTTTTCCTTTTCCTTTCTAATTGTGAAGGGACTTAATTATTGAGGATTGTAGAGAAAACCCTGGGACATTTCCTGTACCCTGAGAATTCAGTTTGGATTGTGGAATGAAAGTAGTACTGCTAATAGAAATGTGGGACCATGCAGATAAGTTCCTCCGAAGGTGCCAAATACTGAGTTAGGTGAAGGGGAGACTTTTAAAAACATTTCTTATATATTTATATTGAGCGTGGAGGTGAAACTTTCGTTTATTTTCATTGGAAGAGGAAATTGTAGGGCAGGTTAGGTTTTAGTCTGGTGGAGAAGAACGGAAAGGTGGTCTGATAATCTTGTTGGATGTGAACAGAAAGATCATTCCTGGACCAGTTGGAGAGGAAGGGCAAAACTGGTTGTTTTGGCTCTGATGGAAATTCTCTTTATGGCAAACATGCTGGTAGATGTTCACTGATTTTTTGGTTGAAGAATTTTGAGCCTTCCTCTCTTTAGAAGGATGGGGGAAGTTGGATGATGCTTGATGCTTTCCCTATGATTAGTCTGAACAGTTTAGCATGCTCCTTCACACAAAAGTTAAGTTCTACATGTCAGATCCAGTTTTTTAGCTTCTTCTTTCCTTCTTGCTCCATGACAGTTTCATCACTAAGGGACCAAGGAAGGGGGTTTGGACAGGAGCTCCAGAAAGTATGATACACGGACCCTTTCTCTCCAGTCTGGTGGTATATGGAAGAATTTGAGACAATGGATGAGAAGGCTAGGCCCAGTATTGCTACAGTACCAACCAACAGTCACATCATTTAACCTGGTGAAAAAAGAAGGGCATAAGACTTCAAGGTTTTTTTTCCTCCTTTTTGGTGGTGGTAGGGGGAGGTGCCCAATTTGGCAAGGGAGACCAAATTTAAAGGAAAGGTACCTGCATGAATGCCCAGACAATAGTGAGGTGTATAGAATCCTGAAGGAGTGTGGATACGAATACTAGGGCTCTTGATAAATGGCTGGGTAATTTATTCTGTGAAAAATGTTTCTTGCCCTGGCTGTTAACCTCTCCAGTCTCCTGCAAAGAAGGATCCACTATGCAGATAGATCATCCAGATCTGTTAACTTTTTGGCTTTTCTGCCTTCTAGACAATATGTGTGTGTCTGGTGAAGCAAGCAGATGGTTGCTAGGCTGCTGGTCACATTTGAGCAGGAGAGTAAATCTAACTTGGCTCTGAAGTCCTTCTGTGAGTAGCTACAGCACCAATGGAGGGATAAGGCATTGGGGAGAAACCACTGAGAGAAACCCCAAGCAGCTCAATGCACCTGAGTTGCCCTTGATCCTGGCTTAAGTCCTTTTTCAAGGCCTAGGCTGCTGTAGGGCTGATATCAGAGAGGACCTTCCAAGTCACAGTGCTGTTATTTCAGCACGGGGAGGAAAAAGCTAAAATAAGGGAAATCTCCAGGCTACTTCCAACTCACTCTTCAGGGGGAGCTCCCTGGAAGACATTTGTGTTAGTAGTTTGTTTAGGGTGACCAGATAGCAAGTGTGAAAAATCAGGACGGGGTGGGGGGGTAATAGGAGCCCCTATAAAAAAAAACCCAAATATCAGGACTGTCCCTATAAAATCAGGACATCTGGTCACCCTAAGTTTATCATTGTACCTAGGAGCCCTAGTTATGAACAAGGTCTCCATTGTGCTAGGCGCATTACAAACATAACAAAAAGACAGTCCCTGTCCCAGAGCTTACAACACAAGTATAAGACTAGATTAGTCACAGAGAGGAGAGTACAAACAAACAATCACACTGTTGGTCAGCTTGGCTGGGGGTGGTCTCTGCAAGCCAACAGCCTAAATCACAGTTGAGTGTTTTGAAGAGGGTAATGGGGTTTTGTGGATGTTTACAGGGAGCTCCCAAGTGTATGGAGCAGCATGGGAGAAGGCATGAAGGTGCTCGTTTGAAAATTTAACACATGGGCGATGGAAGCTGGCAACGTGGGCCAATCAGAGGTGAGTGTCAACAGAGAATGAGAGACCATCAGTAGTGGGGGATTGGCTGTGAAGGGTGTTGAAAGTGAAGACAAGCAGCTTATATGAGATGAAATATAGAAGGGAGAAATAGTAGAGGGATGACATGGCCAAAACAATGGACTGGGGCAATTGTCTTTGCAGCAGGATTCTGAATAGTTAGGACCAGGTAGGACAGGCATGCATATGTCAAGGCCAGAGAGAAGGATGTTGCAGTCATCAAGTCACAAGATGTTGAGAGTTTTAGCCGGACAGATGGATAAAAAAGGCTGTGTCTTAGTGTATACCTACACTAGAGTTGGCAGATGTACATTCCAGTGCAAGGAGACATACCCACACTAGCTCTGATGGAGCTAGCATGCTAAAAATAAGAGTGTAACTACAGTGGCACGAGCAACAGGAGGGGATAGACACCTGAGTACAATTCCATCTGAAACCATAGGTACGTACTTGGGTGGCTAGTCCCTGCTGCTGCTTGGGTCGCTGCAGCTATGCTCTATTTTTAGCCTGCAAGCTCAATCCGCTAGTGCAGGTCTGTCTCCTCGAGCTGGAATTTTTACCCCGTCCAGTACTAGTGTAGACACCCTTGGAGATGTCATGCAGAAAGAATCAGCAGTATTTAGATATTGCCTAAATGTGAGGACCTGAAGAGAGGTTTGAGTTGAAGATGACATCCAGGTTACAGACCAGAGTGACAGGCAGGATGGCAGAGTTATCCACAGTGATCAAGAAAGGAAGTAGTGTGGGGGAAGATTAGGAGCTCTGTTTTAGCCATATGTTGCTTGAGCTGATGACTGGGCATCCATGAGAGAGATGCTGCATAACCCTGAGGCACAAAACTGAAGAAATCCTGAAAAACACAGCTTGTGCCCTTGAAACTGCACCCAAAGTTTTCCAGCAATGCTGCAAAGTTGAGGAGGAGCTATGAATACTAGCCCTCTGCCTTGAACCAAGCACTGGGGAAATAGACCAAGCCAAGGGAATCCCTGGCTCCCTCTTATCCTTAGCAATGCCCCTCTTTCTACCAGAATGGCTACTGAGCTACCACAAGTGAGTGAAAGACACAGCAAAATCCTGTCTGGAAGGAGAGGTCAGAGGAACCTCAGGGCAGAGACAAAGTGGAACATACACATAGAGCTGTTGACATTCCAGCAGCTGGGAGTGTGGGGGGAAGGGGGTTGGTATTTGCTGTGGGAAAAATATTTTAGAACATGCATCAGAACCGTGGAAGTAGCAGAGTATGCAGAAGTAATGGCTAAAGCAGTGGATCTTATCATGGCGAAAGAACATTGGAGAAATAACACAAAACATCTTAAAACCCCTATTTTACAAACCGTTTAGGGACCAAGGAGTTCATAAAATGTAACATCAAGATTACAGAAGGTAGAGTGCAAAAGATCAGAATGGTGCACTGAATCGCTTTGTTCTCGTCCTTCAAACCAGTGTAAAGCAGTTCCAAATGCATGAAAGGCATTGGAATGTGGAGGGATGTCAACTTGTTCTTCATCCATGTCACTGATTTTTTTTTTCCATTGGGGAAAAATTATTTGTAAAATTGCTTGCAAGATTGAAGCTCATATAATTGAGGTTCTACTTATGTAAAAATGGCTTCTTCCTATACAAGACCTGCACACTTTGTATTCATAGTCATAGCTGCTCCTATATCTCTCTCACACACACGAAGAATAAAAATCTAGTGTTAATACATTTTTATTCTGAGTGTGTGAGAGAGAGATGGCATCAGAGGCTCAGACATCAGCAGAACGGTTAGTTAAGTTCCAATTCTAGGCCAAATTCTACCCCCAATTATACTGAGGACAGAATTTTTCCTTCAGAATCCACGATGTATAATTATACATGAACAGAAACTTGTTTCTCAGGTCCCAGGTTGAGTTTGCAAAACTGGCCATTAGAAAAGCCATTTTTTTACTGTATGAATGCAGTAAATTTGAGGCAGAGGACACCAACTCTAAGATTAGAGTTAAAAAGTTACTTTGTTACTGCACATTAAAGCTTCTTCTACTCTCTATGTTTTGATATATTTAAAAATATTTTCTTCACGAAAGATTCGCTCATTCATCTAATGACCCATTAGGCTGAGCACTGCATAGGGTCATCCTGCAATGAAACAGCACTAAGCCCTCCGTGCAATCCCTGACACCTACAGGAATTGTTCATGCAGAGTTTAGCTAGCTTTGTCATGTGTGCCTTGACTATTTCCCACTACTTCACATACTGAGATGCATCTTATAGCCTCAGGGTTCCCTAAACTGGCGGCTACAAAAAGCCTGAACTGAGCAGTCATGAGAAGTGAATTAATGAATTTCAACATCACAGCCCCTCAGACTGTATGAAACAGCAGCACCGACATTTCAGCTTTGAAGTGTAGGCGGTGCTGCTCTTCTTCCAGTAGGTGCAGTTGGAGGGGGAAGTTATCTTCCCCCATACTTCTTATAGCTGCCAGAAAGTCTGCATGGAGGAAAAAGTCTAAATTTTAAATGTGTTCTGGCCAAGGTAAATATAGAATTCTAGGGTATGTCTACACTGCAATATTAGCTCAGTGTTAGTGGGACTTGAGTCAGCTGACCCTGGGTTACAGAATTCAGGGCATGAGCATCTACACTGATTGTCAACCGTACATTAAGAATTTTCTAACCTGGGTTTGATCCTGGGGCTACAATGTCCACACAGCAGCACGCAGACCCGAGTCAAACCAGCTATGTCCCAGACTCCCTAACACCCTCTCATGTTGTAGCCGCTCCAGCCTTTTGACTGTAGTGAATTGCGGGAAAACTTGACTATCCACCCTGCACACCAGAGGAAGTTTGAACAGCCTGCCAACACAGCCTACCGAGCAGTCATTTTGGTATGTTCACTCCAACTACCAGAGACAGCAACATGGAGGAGGCACCATTTGAAGAACTTTTGTTGCTTGCGCTTTCACTCCTGTGTGGGGGAACAGGCAAAGCTTCATGAGATGCTGGTGGACATTTCAGCTGTGTTTTCTGACCCACCAAAAGGCACCTGACTGCGTTTATGATGGAGCAGGAGGAAAAGGAGGCAACAGCACCACAAGTACCCAGGCATGGCAGACTCAAACTGGCTGATGCTGCTCCTTACACTCACTCTAGCTGCTGATGCTCCCTATGTAGGCCAACGCTTTTTGGAGCAGGACAACAAGCACAGGTAGGCCCATAGCATCGTGTGGATGACAAACAATGGGCACAGAACTTTGGCATGAAGAAAGCTACATTTCTGGAGCTTTGTGAGCAGCTTGTCCAGGCCCTCCAGTGCAAAGAGGTACATGAAGGCACCCATGCTATTCCAGAAGTGGATTGCTATAGGCCTCTGGAAGCTGACTATCCCAGACTGCTACAGGGCTTTGCCAACCAGTTTGGTATTGGGAAATAGACTGTGGGTAGAGTGTTGGCAGAGGTTTCTGAGGCAATCAGGCATGTGGTTTACCCAAAGTGGTGGGCATAATAGATATTCCTGAAGTAATGGCTGGCTGGCTTTGAGAGAATGGAGTTTCCAAACTGCATTCGGGCCATTGATGGGACTCGTGCCCATAGTTTACCCTCCTCAAGGAGCACATGAGTAAACCACAAAGGGTACTATCCATTGTTATGTGGGCCCTAATGGACCACAGAGGCTGATTTATGAACATCTGTATGGGCTGCATTGGAAATTTCGTGTTGGAAGGGCTTTTTGCTGATTAGGAATCTACATTCATGGATAGGCTGGGACACTATTCCCACCAAATGACATTACCATCCCCACCATTATTCTAGGGGCCACCGCCTGCCCCCGTTTGCCTTGATATATGAACCTTAAGAAGCCCTGGCAAAAGGTTTAATACACTCTCAGCAGGTGTAGAATGGTTGTTGAAACGTTTTTGGCACATTGAAGTCCTGTTGGCAATGTCTACAGACCTGTTTGCATGCCAGGGTCAGCAATGCTGTGCACATTACTGCGCTCTTCACAAGCTTTGTGAGACTTTTCTTCTGTGGACCTGACAGTGAGGGGCCACTGAACCAGTAGACTCAGCCAGAAAGGGCCCTACCATTGCTGGAACTGGATGCACCCAGGCAATGGAAGTCAGGGATGTTCTGTGCTCCCTCATTATGGACTTGCTTGGCCCAATGGAAGGTGGGGCTCATTGATTTGGGGTGGAGGTTCAGTGCTTGGGGAGGGATAGGGGCTTGAGTGCCATGCCTTTATGTACTTATGAATGACATGACCACTTACAAAATGGGGGCAGGGGGTGATTGATCATCATGAATTGACTTCCTTATATGAATCCATATTGTGATTGAAGTGTGTGCGAGTCAATGTACCTAACTGTATGGAGGAATGGTGTTTGCTTATTAATTCCTAGATGTCCCTGATCTTGTGGTTACCATTATCCTTTTAAATACACATTGAATGATGTCACACAGTGATAGCAATAAACTTTCTTGGGGACAAAAAAAGCTTTATTTATAAACGTCTTTTTAAAGTACAATGTTCTCCCATTGCCAGGCAGGCCAGCTGTCATTACTACACTAACATCAGTTACAGGGGACAAAAAATGATGCAGCAAAAGCCAGTACTCTTGCAGCCATTATTGAGATCAGCTGCTCAAACAGCTCTCTCTGCTGAGGTTTGGCCTCCTCCCTTAGCTGCCATTCCTGTTCCAGAAACTGCAAAGCAAGTGCCGGTCCTCAAGCCCCACAGCCAGCCTCCGCCTTTCCTTGAGCCATACGTCCCTCTATCTTTGGTACTGGACCTGATTGGTCGCCCCGGCCAGACCTCAACTATAGGCTGATCACGGAAACACTTCCTCTTGGAACAATCTGTAAAGCTACACTGAGCCAGGCTTGTACTGACCTGTGGCGGTACAGCAGCCACTAGAGGTCGAGGGGCCTGGAATAGGACAAGACACAGAGTTGTTGGTTCAAATAGCCCAGTGCAGGAGCACAGAAAAAAATCCTGGTGGAACTTCAAGGACATCAAACGTTACTTTCCCAAACTGAACCTCAGTATGTTGTGAGAGGGATGCTTCAGACCACAGAAGCTTCTTGGACACAGCGTGGTTAATCTCAGCAACAGAGGTGCAGAGGCAATGGTAAGTTGTAAATTCAAAACTGTGGTTTTTGTTTTCTAAAAATTGCAAAACTACTTGTGCTGGGGATGGGAGGTGGGCAGTCAGTGGTCATGTTACAAAGGCTTTTCCAATCATTTCAGGCTTGTGGTACCCGACTGGCAAAAGATGATGTTATTTCAACCTGCTGGTGAGAAAATTGCAGTGTATGCAGCCAGCGTATTCAAATGCATAGTGACTGAACAGTACATCTGGGTGGAAAGGCCTGGATACCTACCAAAGTGGCCCTGGAACGTACGCCCTTCCCCAAAATGTGACTACTTATCTGGAGTTCATGCTGCAGGAGGAGTTTGCATCTATCAGCATCTGGGATTGGGTCAGACTTCATGCGGGAATCAACAGGATTTTGTGTTAGGTTCCACCTGGCTGAACCAGTTATGATTGCATGCAAACACATGTAACTCCACTCCCGGGCCTTTCCCCCTCACCCTGCACATTTCTGGACGCATTTTCAAACCCCAGCCGTATTTGAGACAAATTCTGTTGTAACCTGTCTGTAGACTGCCTGGACTACCTTTATCTGAAATGGACTAGATTTATGAATGGAACCTATTTCTACCTGCTGCTGCACGGTTCACTGTTTCCAGGTGGCTCATTACACTGCTAAGTGGTTACAGAGTGGCGAACTTACGGGAATGACAGTGGAAGGGTAGTATTTTTAAGATGCAGGAGTGGCCTAGCAAAAATCTGCCTTTTCGCTTTCAAGGTATTTTTGCTGTTTGTATTTCCCTGTTGCCATTTGGAACTCCATGTTAGAGGAGGGTGGGGGATCATGCCCCTGGGATACAATCTGCTGTTAGTGGATACATGCTTCTAGCCAAGACTTCTAAGAACTTTTGCATTGGTTCATAGAATGGAAATCCATCCCATTACTGTATTAAATGGAGTCAGAAACTTACCAAGCTCTGGTGTAGCTTCTGACCTGTGTCCGCTGCAGGCTCCAAGGCGGGCTGTTCCTTGGTGGCAAGGCATCCAACAGCTCCTCCGAGTATGGCCCTAGGACATGCTGCTGTTCCTGTGGCAGAACCTCCCACAGGACCCTTTTCAGCAACAGCGTCACTTTGCTGGCTTCACTCTGGATTCTGAGGCCAGCAGGGCACCATCCCAGCTGACCAGCTCATCCTGCACCATTGTTCTCTGTTCTCAGCAGTGCCCAGCACCTGGTGAAACGCCTCATAAAGCGGGCACAATTGTGGTGAGTTGCCAACAGTGCGGTTCTGATCCCTGGTTTTCCTGTACTCACTCTTGAGCTGTTTAAGCCACTCCCTACGCTGGTTACAAGTCTGACGTATTTGCAATGCTGCCAGCTTCTTCGCTATTTGCTGGTAATGCTTGATCATTCTAGCGTGCTTACTATGGTTCTACTGGCTTTCCACCAGAGAGCCATCAAAATCTGGCTGCGCTTCCATGATGGTGAAGCAACGGACTTTGCAAAAAAGGCTTGTCAGTCTCGTTGCAAATGCTGAAAGCTTTCTCATGGTGTGTTCGCAGCTGTCTGGTCAGTAGCCAATGGAAGGGTTAATGCTGGCTCACTCAGCTGCTGCAGTTCACCAACCAAGAGGGGTCGATTACATTTTCATTGGAGTCAATTGAGGATTCTTGGGATATAGAGGCCTAAGGAAGCTGGCCCATGGGATTCTGGGATACTTCTGACAAGCTCCCAGGACACGAGTCAAGCAGGACTGTTGATATTGCAACTCAATAGGCCTTGAGCCCTGGATCCTGGCATGGCTTGGCCCCTCCAGCTCTACAGGGTCCTAGGTCAAGGCTGAGAGATTGTAGGTAGATAGAAGGGGAGGTTTAAGCTCAAGCTTGAGTCCAGGTTTACATTGTAATGTAACCATACCCTTAGAAGCTCATGGTTTGCTAGAGATGCTTCAAATGATGAGTGTATGGACAGCTGCAGGCACTATTCCTCATACATGAAAGCACATCAGTGTGGTTGCTGATGTGGTTCATATACAAATAACATCTGTAACCCCACTTCGCTTGTTCATGATGGTTCTTTGAAAACTCCGATGCTTCAGTTAATAGGTAAAGTTACTTTGCCTTTGTTTCTTGTCAACTGATTTCATTCCTGTTATACTACTAACCTTTGTAACTCACTGAGTTCTCTGTACTGAAATCTGGAGTCTTATTGTCGCTTGCTTCTCTCCCCTATGCCTTGGTACAATTTCCATTCAGCAGTTGAAGAAACAGCCTAAATCTTTGACAGAAGACCCAGGTTTCCACAAAAGTTGGTAGCAACTATTTCCTGAAATCAGGTATTCGCACATTTCCTGCCTGTGTGCTGGCCTAGCTCGCACGTACATCGTGTGCCCCACTTCACCAGAGAAAGAATGTACTTCTTCTAAATACAGTGAACTATACTTAGTATTTATTTAGAAGGAAAATGAAACATAGGAAAGTCTACAGACTACCTTGCTACCCTGTAGAGATGGTCATGCTGTTGAAGTTTTTTACCCAGAGATTTTTCTTTAACAAGGACCTGTTGACACTGTCTACATTTGATCCATTTTTCAATTTCCTTGCATTGGTTCAGCTTCAGTTGTGTTAGCAACTTTGATAGAATAGTGGTGGACAGCTGCAAGGCTAAACCCTTAACACTGTAGCCGCAGCAGCAGCTGTCCTAGTGCTGGTAACAGCAATGGCACTAAAAATGTGAACAGTGGATATTTTTCATAAGTCATCCTAGTGTAGAAAGGACTATTGTTAGAAGTCATGCCAGATTTCTGCATTTCTCTCCAACCATGGTATGAAAATAATTCAGAAATTAAAAACAGCCTGGACTACTGATTTGGAGCTTTTATCACTTTTGGCCTATGCCTGGATCCTCCTTTTTAGTGGGCTAGAAAAAAAGCTCATCTGCACCTCTACTTGGACATCCCTAGTATTTTACTTAAAATACCTCACTGGTCTACATATCCCACTTTCCAGGAGAGCAACTAACTGCTCAGGCAGCAGGTTCTCCAGTCACCTAATTCCCTGAAGAGATGTGCTCCTTTCCCATGTTCTTGCTTTGAAGTGTAAAATAATTTATCCCTTTGTTCTACAATAGAGTCCAACCCTCCATAATTCAAGACCTCTTCATGTCATTTGAACTTGGTTTGTTAAAAATCACACTGCAATCTTCTCATTTGGCCAGCTAACTAAAAAATTCCCCTTTTTACTAACCTGACCCCACTGACTCTTGATCTGTTTCACTATGTAAAATAACCTGATTTAAATTCATTTTTTTAAATTTATCTTTATTCTGGCAGTTGTGACACTTCACTTGGCTTTGAAGTTTTAGGTATCCTGTGAACAATGGGTTAGTGACATCAGCACTGCAGTACTAATATTCCATTCCCATGATCACAAATTATGAATGTTAGATACACAAATGGAGTATGGTGACTGCCTGGCTTACAGATTTTAATATACTGAACGTTATTGAAGGTGTGGGATTCCAAAATGAATGGCGCGTCAACCTACTCCCCATCATAAGAAAATGTAAAATAATTTTTGATAGGCCATTTGATATCCAAGGAGGGAAAACAAGGATAAAAAGGCTGAAGTTCTCATGGTATTTTATTTACAGGCTACTCAATACATCTTATATACAAATGGCTTAAAGAAATATCAACAATAAGTAAGCTGAAGTAACAGTTTCAGTATTTTAAATTTTGTTGCCCTAAAATAATTCCTATGATAAGAGTACTTAACCTTGTTCAGCAAAAATTAGTTTGAATTTAAGTCCAGCACTTAATTTTTAAATATGAAACAGTTTAGATCTGAATCAGTTTTCTGGCAATTTTTTTTTATGGAATGGCATACTTAACTGCAGAGAACACATTATACTGCCTCAAACAATTATAAGCATTAACCAAGATTTTTCCACCGACATAATTCAATTCTGAGACTTTTCATCCTTTGCCCCGGGGGGTTTATTTTTCTCTTAAATCTAAAACAAAAATTTAACAAGTTTGGCTGAAATTTATTTCCTCTACTGGAAATGAAACATGGGGCCAGATCCTGTAGTTTGGGACCTAATGGAGTTTTAGCCTGAACAACAATTGCATGGAAGTTACCTGTGTTAGTTTTAAAATTAGTTTTACAGCTTATTTATAAATCTCAGCAACTGATGGGCCTTTAATAACTTTCTTCAAACTGGCACAAACTCCTGATATAAATGTAGCAGGAACAGCAAACTCAAAGCATCAATAGTTTACATTAAAACTCCTTCCACCTCTGTTTAACGTTAAGCATCTGATGCTTAGGATGATAAAGGTAATAGTAATTAAATATGTATGGAATAGGTATGAAAAATATAAATATGCAATTTTTAAAATGTGTAAGTTTAATTTTGTAGCAATTACATTTGCATTTAAAGATCATTTTGTTACTTGGTAGGGGTTTGTTTGTGTTTTTGGTTCGTTTTTTGCTCTTTGTTCTACTCAGGATTGCTTTATCCTAGGATCATGAATTTGTTTTTATGTTGTCTCTCTCTCCTTTTCATTTGGCTGAAACGATGTAATATCCTATTAGTGCAAATTGTGATGCCTGTCATACTTGCATTATGTGTTTTTAATTTTTTTACTCCAGGTAATGTTGGAGACCACTTAATTCAAAATTAACTATTCAACGTTGACGTGGTAGGTCCAGAATCAAATACTTTACTTTAATCTGGATTAGTAGAGAAAAACACTTTTTGATGTTTGGTCCAATTCTCTGCAGTACTTCTAGGAGGTGCAGCACAGATGTAATCCCAAGGGGAAAGGGGGCAAAGTACCTTTAAGCTATTTTTTCACTTCCCCTATTCTGTCCCATCTAGGGGCTGGCATGGCCTCTGGGCACATCTTAGAGCAGCCACAGGGGTTACCTTCATTTTTTTGCAGCCTTCTGAGGGCTGAGTCATAGCCTGGAATTGATGGAGACATGACCTCCTTATCTGGGCTGCTTGTAAAGGGAGCGTCATAGGGCTCATACTCCAAAATTGTTCTGACCCTTGCAATGCGTTTGACCCTTGAAGGGTAGCAAAATGTCACAGAAGGGCTGGAAGTGGGAGAAATCTCTTGCCTGGGTTTTAAAAGAGGCAAAATTATTGTGGCTGGGTAATTCAGCTTGACTTTCTGAAATATTTGAACAGTGTGGACCATTGGTTTTCAAATGCTAGGCCAGTATTAAACTAAAATGAGTAGAAAATCACTGTGCAATACATATACCAGCAATGGCATGTGAATGGACTTGCTAAATCTTAATGCATCTGTTGCCAATCAGCTTTGTATCCTTTTCTAATTGCTCTTTTATTCTTATTCAGTCAAGATTAAAGTCTAAAATTAGTCAGATGTTTGATATCAACCAATACATTCAACATGCCAAAGTTTCTAACTACATGGAACATCTTAATTGTCACAGTATTTCAGTTCATAAATCAAATTGCTCTATCGCTATTTATGCAGACAAGAGCGAGCGTCTTTTTACAGAAACGTAGGTGAAATAAGCATCGTCTGACTTGAAAGTTTACCTCTATGCAAGAAGCTGTAAGAGGTATGATTTCGTCCTCACATTTTATTGTTGAAAGTCAAAATCATTTATTCCCGATTTGTTCTTTATCATCTATTTTTCATTTGGACTTACCTGCTTCTTAGTGAAGTCTCACAAGGCTTTATTTTTGGAAGTGCAGTACACATTAATATTTGACCATGCATTTCTTGCCACAAAGGTTGTATGTGGTTGAAAGTCTTTGGCTAGATTTTTATTGTTGAGCCTGGCTTTTGTTTTATCTGAGCATACTTTTATAAAAATGGTAAGACATTATAGCTGAATACTGTCCAGTCATAAATGACAATTCTAACACTATTCTGCTTGCATTTATTCTCCCCTGCAAAAAATACTAAGATGTGTTTAACTCAAGAAAACTATTCAAACACAGTATCATTTTATATAAAGTGTTTAATTTCTTTTAAACACAGGCTATTCAGGTCACAAATATTTGTTTCCAGCTTAGCTGCTTTTATTTTCAGACAGTAGGATTCTCTAGTGTGGCTGATGAGAACTGGGATAACTATGAGATTTATAGGGAAGCCTAAAGAGATGAGACTCACCATGATACAACTGCAGATACTTGAACACGATTTAGCTACATTTTAATGTTCTTCACACCCTATGCTGCAGTAATTAGTCATAAATTAGAACCAGAATTTTAAATGAAATAGACAACTTTGGCTTCTAATCTGAAAATCCAAGAAGTCACTGACCTGACTAAACTGGTAATAGTGTAGGTAGAAATTTTACCTTTTAAAAAGTAATTAAACACTGTTACATAATGTATCAATTTATCAACTGGATAATCAGTTGGAAAATTGTTTCCAATATGGGCTATTAAACATTCTTTTCAGTACATGGAAAATATAGCCATATCCCCTCTCTGCAGGAGAGAGAGACTGCTGTTCTCAGAGGAAAACATGCTGGAAAGTGTAACTAATATAAAACTGGAGTGGTGGTTTCTGGTAGCAATTTTAGCTACAGTAATTTTTGTTGTTGTTCAAAGACAGATTCAAATAGAGTATTACAATGATCCATGGAATAGCTGAATATAGAAGGGATTAATTGGCACAATCCCAGTTTCCAGAAAATTTGAACTGCATTAAATACTGGTCTTTAACCTCGGAGGCTTTCCATAATGCTTTTATATGTGGTAAAAAGAGGAGACAGTTCATGAGTTTTGTGGGGAAAGCTGACACTGAAGAAAAAGACTGATCTCATTTAAAGTCTATTTTACCATCCAATAGCTCAGTATAAAGTAGACCTTATTTGGCAGAGGGCCTACAGAAGGGAATACAGCTTTTAGAAAAAAGTTGAGGGAAACCTACCTTTCTTTAATGTATTCACATTAACATTCTCTCAGTAAATTCAGTATGGGGAAGGTCATTTCAATTAACTTCGTATACGTACTAAACTGGCTTAGCGGACATAAATGGCAAATATGCCACTTTAAAATGCACTCTATCCAAGTTGCCTATAATTATCTGTGTTTTAATGTAGTGTATCTATAGTTAAGTATTAATCTTTGAATCAAGCTACAAAATAACTTTAAAGAAAGGGAATTTCCTTTATAAGAAAAATGTAGAGAATTTTTGCAGACCTTAAACTTACATGTTAAGGCACTTACCATTCAAGTACAACAGTTTTTGTACAAACGTCTGGGAGATGAGGACACATTTTACTACACAGATTTTTTTTTTTTTTTTAAAAGGAAAAAAATAACATTGACCAAATATTTATAAAATTGTTGCATCAAGAGAAAGGTTGTGTTTTATTATCTGAAATGAGCACAAAGTACACCTTCCACAATAACACTGAAAGCAGTGCAAAGACTGACAGTGACCTTTGACTAAAGGTAGTTTTGTAAAAAGAAAAATACCAAATAAATCAGTGCCCTGCTTTGATTGTTGTAAAATTTTTTACATAAAAGTTGGTCCAAACTTACAAAAAAAAGCACAAATGTGCATAGTTCAGAAGATCTGAAAGAGTGCCATAAAAAGCTGATGTCCCTAAATTTAGCATCCACTTAAAACTGCCAAAATACAAAATAAAATTCATAACTAGAATTTGTGAACATGTACAATCAATTGATCTAGTTTCCAGACAGCATGAGTTTTAAGCAGTTTAAATTTTCCTACTGTATGCAAGACCCTTTTCCACATAAAAATAAAGCTGTTGAATTAACATTATTCAAGTCTGTTGGACTGCTGCTTTAAACTGCAGCTAGAAAAAAAGTCTTTCCAGATAAAAACGATGTGCCTGAGGAAAAACAGATACTCAGTATGGTAATCCTCTGCCTCGCCCTCTGACTGCTGATGTGCTAATGCGTCCCCTGTATCCTTGGGAGTATCCAGGTCCTTGGGCTGAAGAAGTCCAAGTTTGTCCATGTATGTGGCTAATGCCACTAGGGTTTTCTTGTAAATTACTTCCATAACTATAGTTGTGCATCTTTGTGGACAAAGAATGAGTACTTTCTGACCCTGTGGAAGTGTCACCACTGTTTCCCAGAACTGCAATAGGGCCATGGCTATATTCAAATCTATGGTCTTTATCTCCACTAAACAACAGGGGACCAGTGTTGAGGTAAATGTCTCCATAACCAGTTACTGAGCTGGGAAATGGTTCTGAAAAGGCAGGAGGCGGTAGTGCACCACCAGAGTGAGATGAAGCAGTACTGTAGTTATCCAAAGACTGAATATCTGAATTCCCAATGAAGCTTCTCCTTTCCAGTGCCCCAGATGATCCACTTCCTATTCCATCACTACCACCATAACGGGCAGAAGAGAAAGAAGATCCAAAGTTATCCTTGTAGTCAGATACATAGGAGTCTCTTGCCTGATAATCCACACTAGTTGTTACTGGTTCCTCAGCTGGCTGAACCTGATGCTGGGAAAGTAGTTGCAGCAGAGCAGCTTTCACCCCAGCATGAGGATCCGTTCCTGAAGAGCTAGAAATAGGCAAACGCTGGTTTTCTGTCCGATAATCTAGGTCGTCTTCTTCCGTGAGAGGCGGTGGTTCTGGTGGCTCAGGAGGACGCTGGTCTGGGGGCAAGATGCGAGGGCGTTCTTGTTCTGGTGTTAGGTTAAGAAGCCTCAGCTCAGGCTGTCTAATCAAATCATCTTGACCTAAATGGATCAAAAACAAGAGCCTTAGAACAAGATCTGAAATTACATTTGACAAATAATTACAATACCAGAAGGGGAAGAAAAAACACTTTGCAAAAATATCACAAAGGTTTGCTAATGCACTTCTTCAGAAAAAATAAAGGTTAACCAACTAAAATTAAGTTTAAGAGCATCTGAGAAAAGGCATTTTAGAGAAGCAAAAAGACACTGCCCTCAAAGGTTTTTCAGAACAGAGTTCCAGGATCCTTCTGCAAGCACACCTGATCAGCTAACTTAAAGACGGGGGACGGTGAGGAGGAGGAGGAGAGGAATTGCACAGTATCCTTGAGGAGTTTGGTTGCAACAGATGTTATGCCAGAACAGGAGGAAAGTGCACCAGGGATGTGGACCAAAGCCCATACGGAGATGGGTTTTGGGAAAGGGACAGAAAGGCTGCTACAAATGGTAATGGTAGAGATGTTACATTCCTTCACAATATTCTTCTACAGAGCCACCAATGCCATTTAGTAACAAGTAAACCAAAATGCACTGAGGCCATATGGCTGAAATACTAATCTCATGATATTCAACAGAAGAATTAAACTTTGAGAAGCTCCATGAGATAAACATTTCATGTGTGCACAGTATGAATATAAATCATACAGAATTTTAATGAAAATTTTAAGTTGACTATATTCATTTCACAAATGGAAAATTTGCACACACTGGTCAGGTAACTAAAGGAAGTAGGCATGGACAAATTTTGATGCTGTAGTTAATTAAACAAAAGGAGTTTACTTAAAGGGACTCTGTTAAAGTTGGTAAACCAATGATCTACAATTAACTAAAGGAGACCATCTATTTTTCCAGTCAAAACCAGTTATTCCTCACACTGAGAAATGCTGCCAAACTTTCCATCAGAAAAGCAAACAGGTGTATATGTATATTAGACAGTAAACATTCAGCAGAGGTTTTTGTTTGTTTTTTTAAACTGTTTGTACAGCACCTAATACAATGAGACCCCAACTCTGACTGGGGTATCGAGGTGCTACCATAATAACACAAACAACAACACAGTGTCAGTATAACTGCATGTCTACCAACCTTAGAGTAAGCTGTATACGTACAGTATAATAAAATCAGTCACATTTAACGATGAAAGGTTTTTTTTTTTTTTTTTAAAGATCGTGACAAAAAGGAAATGAAATTACTTCTCACGTCCTCATTGTCATTACTCCTGTGCATGTTTTGCTAATGGATATGGAGTAACCATGCATACACGGGGTACAAAGCATGTTGTTAGCCGTTTATCTCCAAGTCACTCTCTCTGGGGGTCAAGATATCTACTTATCAACATTAAAAACTGTAAGTACCTGCACATGAGTATAATGATTTGATCAGATGTGGGTAAACAGATGGTGGAGATTCCGTGTCCTCCTGGTTATCCGATGCAGGAGTGCGGGGCTCCGGAGGCTGCCTGAGTTGTAACGACATTTCATTTCCTGATCCATTCTCCTTCTCCTCTAGTACAAGATCTTTTTGCTTTGTTTGCTGAGTCTTTAATAACTGAGACAACAAAACAGCAAATGCACTCTGCACAGCTGCCTGGGCAGCATCAGTCTCAATTTTAGGCTGTGTCAGCTGAGCAGGTGGTAAAGCTGGCTGAGTGACTGCTGGCTGTTGTAAAGGCTCCTGTTCTGGTGGTGGTGGAGGCGGCTGTTGCTCTGGCTGGTTTTCACCTGCTGCCAAAATACCAGCAGGAATGTTTATTTTATCTAGTTGCTGCTGAGTCTCTGCGTTTATCTTAATATTCAACACTTCGGCAAAATGTGCCATACTAACACTTGATTTAGACTGTAGAAGATTTAGCAGGATTGCCACTTCGTTCTGGTTTAACTGCTGTCCAGTGCTTGTTTTCACTAAAGACAAAAAGGAGTTTTAAAAGCGTTATTTAGAACTGTCATATTTCAGAGGCTCCAAATCAAGCTTAATAGCCCATGGCTGATATTCTTGGCAAAGTACAGGTTTCTGACAATACAGAAATGGAATGCTTTTACAAATTAATTACATTTGGAAGAGTATTAATAGGAAATCAAATAGCATGATCCAATACAGAGAATATGACTTACAAAGGGCACACCCACACACTAAGACAGACGAGAAACATCATGTTTGAGCTCAATTTTCCACAATACAATGAAGCCAGGGTTTAAGGCCACCTGCCTTAGACAGCTGTAAGATTTCCAGTCACCACAAAGTCTCTTATCTTTGACATATTACATCCCTTTGCTTAAAAAGTGGCCAACTGCAAAACACATTTCCAGTCATACCCTGACCCTCCAGATGCTTAATTTGTATGCTGTGACACCTGCTAAGGTGACCAGACGAACTGACCCCGAAGCTAATGAGCTATCTGAAGGTAATGGCATAAGTGCAAAACTACTGAGAAGGACAAGTAAAGTGCTGAGTAAGATAGAAGACTGTTCTGTTGATTTCAGAGGTGTCGGGAGACAGCCACATGAGAGCAGGAGCATGGGTTTTAAGTCACTTAGTGCTAGCTTTAAAGAGCTGGAGAAAGTAGTCTAAGTTTAAAAGAACCCACAAAGGCACTTTATGGTGAGGCTTCTTATTTGTGTTATGAGACTTATGAACTTTAAACAGACAGAACAGATCAAGGGTACACTCAAATATGAAGCAGGAATGGAACAGGATCCCTTATTCAAGGTGTACCTACAGATTCATCATGAAAGAGAGCACATATACCTAGCAGCATGACTGGTAAGAGAAAAGAAACTGTTGTTAATTGGGAATGCCACAAAATTCTAATAATTAGAATTTCAATTCCAGATCTGCCAGTTGGTGAACACAATAAAAGCCTTGGATAACATCTTATTTAATTATAATGGGGAAATTTCTTTCTTTATAGAAAAATGAAGCAAAGGCATTACGTCTTCCTATTTATACAAACAGTGCCTCTGTCAGGTTGATATCAAATATCCAATGTCAAAATTGAACTTTCACATGTGAAACTAGAAGGCTACCAATGTAATGTAACTTCTGGCAGCATCCAATGAATGCCTGGAAAGCTGGAATTTTTAAAACTTTCTGTCCTTGGCATTTGACTCATCACTGAAGTGGACACAGTTGTGAGCAGACAGTTGTTGCAAAATTAAATCAGCCTCCTTATTGATTTGCGCTGTGGTGCTACCAGCTAAAATGTAGTGAAGACAGTGGGAATTCAAAAACAATTAACTTATTTTTATTTGGCAATGCACAGAACTCTACTCTCTCAGACGCTTTGCACTGCATTCTCTTGATGTATTAATTAGCCACATAACAGACGTCAATCCTGCTGCAAATTACGTGACATCTGCAAATGGTCTGTTCAAGAACCAGGAACAGAAGATACTTCTCAGAATCCAAAACTGAAAATCCAGCAGACAATATGAATGGAGACAAAGAAAAGTGCAGCATCTTTCTACACACCCCAAAATTTTAGAAGTTATCCATATCATAGGGGAATTCAAATTCTTGGTGGAAATCATAAGTGAGCTCCACACACACTGTTAAGTTATAAAATGTAATGACAAGAGCTTCACATAAGAACCAGAACAGTAGCAAATAATCCAGGACAAATTATTTTTTACCCAAAATGAAAAATATTAGTGCTCTGTGCATTGTCATACGTGCAATGATTTAGTTCATTTAAATCTGGATAAAGCCTGCACTTGTTTGCCCCATGGCCTTGTGTATTTGATCATTCAGCATGGACACACTCCTGAATCTTAGAACATAAACACAGACATTTTCAATTTTATACAATACTGTGTCTACTCCACCACACACTAAAACCTTGCTTTCTCCACCCTGGAGAAGTATATTTTCTTCTATACTTACACGTGTGCCACGAATGACATGGGGCTGAATAATAATTTTTTGAATTCTTTGGTTAATTTGGTATTCGATATGTACTATTAATAATGTATTAGTAATGATTAATACAGTTAGTACTCTATGAGGTGACCAAGTGTTATAACAGCATAAAGAAAATAACTCCAACCACTGGGACTCTAATACATTTTGCTAATCTTCAGCATTGGATAAAATTTTTAGGGGATAAGCAGAGTTTGAAAGTCTTGCCAAGACTTGAGGCTACTGTTGCAAAAGAGTGGCAGAAATAGACTGCTAGATTACAATGAAAAACAGGATGATCAGGAGCAAGAGGTGGTAAACTATATGGGTCATGAGAACTATATCAGTACATCTCTGCAACATATACTTGGAGCTATGGTCTACTGTTGGAGAGTGGATTTGAGATTATTACTGTCCATACAGAATTTAAATGAATGCACTACACATTTGCTCTTTCAATTCTTGCAGCTCCCACTTTAGTGACACTATATTTTATACTCGCTTGCCGCATCATAAAGCTGTCTATATGTCAAACTCTTGTCTGTTCCTTTGTCAGCGGCCCTACACACACACAGTACAGAATCTGTATTTCAGAATGCAAGTTAAAAAACACCTTGCTTATAGTAAGGCCAGTAGTACCAACTCCTGCATAACGAGACACCCCATTTGATTATGGTTATAAATTAACATTTTCTTTCTAGTAGCTTCTAAGCAGGTTTTTGTATCACCAAGCAAGACACTCTAGGCTTGGTTTTTTGCTTTAATGGGTGGGGCTGGGAATACTGTAGAAGTAGCTCACTAATTCTCTTGTTATAAGAGCTCCCTCATCAGCTAGTATCTCAGTTCAGCATTACCAGTTAGAAGAGATTTGCTAAAGCAGATATACTTGGGAGAGGGAAGATTATGTAACATGGAAGAGGAATCTATTTGTTGTGAAGATTGTGTTTGACATGAAACCCTCTCCCTTCAATTTATGTCATGATCAGTGAGGTTGCTCTAGACTATGAAGAGTTGTACATTATGAGTTAGAGCACCTGCTTATGGGCAGGGTTATAAGAAACCTTGAGGTGGACAACAGACCCCCTTCCCACCACCCCGAAAGTTAAAATTACTACCAGGCAGGTCAAGATATTTAAAAGCTTTGACGTTGGTCAAGGTGAAAACTCATTATGTGAGTCATATTGGGAATGCCTGACTACTACCACTACTAAGGACAAGATAAATCTTTAGCATTTTTAAAATTTACACTATTTTGTTTCTCTTAAGAATTCTAAGAACTGAAAGTGCTGACATCTACATTTCTAGATGCATAGTGAGCAAGTAACAGACAATTTAAAAATGACAAAAAAGATTACTGACCAAGTGCTACACTAGAGTTGCCCTGAGTTGTGAGTTTGGAAGAAGTCTGCATGCTTTGTGGGGTGTTGGTTCTGCTATCATCCAGGCCTAAAGACAAATCCTTCCTTGGAATTTTAGCTGCTGTTGAGTCATCTGTCATTCCCATCTGCTTCTGCCGTCTACGTTTCTTACTCCACAGTTCATGACAATCTTGCCACAAAGGAAGGCTGTAAAGAAGTATGGTAAATATTCAGCATTATCTGTGTACAAAATATTAAAATAAATGCTCAATATACAACATAAGATCTGAAAAGGTGTCTCTGTGGGGATTCTTTGAATCCATACTCATAGCAAGTGTGTAATGCAAGCATAATCTCAGAAGAGCTTCCTAGATGGAACTATTTATCAACTGGCTTCATCTCATAAACAAAATGAATATTTATTTTCTCAACATGACAATGCTGTCTACTTGGATTGACAGAGTTTACAAAAAGGAAAGGTGCTCTAGTATAAGAACTCAGCAACTTGCAATCCTCTAAACAGTAATCCAGAATTTTTGCTTTAAAATAGGGGAATAAATGCTTTTGCTTTTTTTTTTTTTTTAAACTCTTGTTGTTTGGAGACATTCATTCTTCTAAATACACTTGAAGGTCACTAACTCTAGGAAAGATGTACAAAATGTCTGACTAACAAATCAAACACGGAGCTAGGGAACAGTTCTCATTCATAGTACAGGAGCCACTCAACTTTGCAGTTCTCTTAATGGGACGGTTACTAATATCTGACACATTAGGTATTATGTTTGTACTACCTTTGTTTTCACCACTACACAATGAACATTAAATACACGCTCCCATTTTGTATCAGGTAAGCACTGACATTACCACAGGAAGTAACTTACTCTGGTGGAGGCATTTTAGCAGGTTCCACATCTCGCAGAAACTCACACTGAAGAGCCTGTTCAGCTGTGCAACGCTTGCTAGGGTCCAAAGCAAGCATATAATCAAACAGATCTAATGCAGCTGGTGGAATACTGGCAAGAAGGAGAGAAAAATGGGGGTGGGGGGGTGTCACATTTGTGTTATTTCAGATGCCACATCTTTGTGCTATAAAACTTGTATTTTTTTAATTTTGTCAAGTAGCATTTAATTGTATGATTTAAAACTTGGGCCTTATATTAATACATTTGTTTTAAAAGTTTCCCTTTTAACAAGGGTCTAATATTACTATACACTTTGGAATTTAGCACAGACATTTATACTTTTTAATTGGGCTACAGACAATAATTCTACTGCTTTAAAGTTACACAAGTAGGCTCCACTAATATAAACAGGATGATACATTTTCCTAAACCCCAAAATAGTTGAAGGAGTTTTTAAAATAATCTTACAGATGTTTTCCGTAACTTTCATGTTTGTTATTTGCACGAGACAACTCCAATGGCATTATTTTAGGATACATGGTTTAGCGAATTAGTCTTATATACTGAATTTATGACTAACAAGTCCCTAATGTTAGGCAATCACAGTTAAAAGTGACTAAGTACCCTGACCTGCTTTTAGCCATAGGGACAATGAGCAGGTGCATCCAGGGCCAAAGAGCAACCATTTCCAAAGTACAAAGCTGACAGGTGGCTGAAATATTTGGGTCAATTCCCCCTTCCTTGATACATATACACAGCTCCCATTAACTAACAACAATAATAGCTCGGCGTGTGTATCTAGGGAAGGATAGGAACTTGAGGTCACTTCTCTCTACATTTGACTGAACCCAGAAACAAATCTTTGAAAAATACTGAAATTCTTAAAGGACCTAAGAAAACTTAATGGAATACAGATGGTTAAATGAAGGCTCCATCCTTACAAAGCAAACTCTTCTCTCAATTTTCGACGATACTGCTTCTTTGGTTTCATGGTGTTGAAATAGGCTAACTTTATTACATCAGGCCAGACTGCAGGACAAGGACTCCCACAAATTCGGCTATACACCAAAAACAAAACAAACAAACAAAACAAAACCATCAATGTATGAGATCAAACACAACAAGGTGTGTAGTTGTAGTTTTATACTCACAGGCACTGTTAATACAAAGAAAACAAATTCTAGTCTCCATGGACATATTCACAGGCTGCCTGTAATCCATGGCTATGAGGTTTTTCAAGAGTTGGGGGGGAAGTGTAGGTAAATATCCACTCTTAAGAGGCCAAAGAATACGCCACTAGAAAAACTGTTACCTCCCCCACACTTCTCCAGAGTAGAGGCTCTTTATAAACAATTACGGTGTTCTTGAAAATGACAGAAGACTCCACTTAGCATACTCAGGTAGCATCCCATGGACCCTAATGCAAGGTCAGTTTCTTTCACAGATGGCTAGACAGGACAGAAATTTAAAGGGCAGGAGTGAATTTGGATGAGTTTAGATCTATTACGTTTCTCTCTTTTACTCTTGGTGTGGAAAGGAACTCTGACAAATGACTGGAGTAAACAACACTCCATTGCTGACTAAGAATTTAGTTATCTGCTAAAGAACAGCAAGGAGCCTTGTGAGGACCAAAGGTGGTGGCAGAGATTTGGTGTTTGATTTTTAAATTTAAGAAAAAGGACTGGGGGTTGAATTAAAAAAATTAAAACCATCTTTTGGCCAAAGGAAAGGGTCACTGAGCCAGCCCACCTCCCTACATGTGGTTGCACAAGTCTGTCCCTTCCACTGGCTTTGTCTAGCATAGGATTTAAAGATGGGGTGTTCCAATGTGTTAGCCACCACATTTTTCAAAAGTCTGTTGTGGACAAGACAGTGTAGACTTTAATACAAGCAAACCTGATGGAGTTAAAACCCAAGCTCTCCTCAGGCTTTAACTCAACAAATCTTAGCCCATGTTGAAGGCATTGGGCCTCGTCTACACTAGGCTTTTTCAAAAGTGTTAGTCAGAAGATATTGGTAACATATTTTAACAGTACCCCTTTCACCCTAGTCTAGACAAGGCCACTAAGTGTGAAAAGTAGGGTTTATGTTTTGTGGGCCTTGCAGCCAGAAAGCTAAATTTGCATAAATCCCTAGTTGATGCTGCTTGTTTGTTTTCAACTTCCACAGCAAGTTTTTCCTATAAATAGGGTGGTCTTGGGCAGAAGAGCCTACCACCTTTTATGGCCCTTGGATTCCCAGAAGACTAGAAGTATTTTCTAGATAGCTAGAGACTTATCTATAGACCATATTTAGACCACTGTGCCGCCTTTGTGCCTATTTATACTATCTAAAGCATATTCTGAAAAAGAAGTTAAGACAATGCTACTTTTTCCTCTAGACTTTTTCCTGATCCAAGTCTATCTGTGGTCTTGAAATATTGAGGGAAAGACCACGGGGAGAAATTATCAACATTTTTTTTTTTTTTAAGTCACCTATGTTGGTGGTAGAGGCATCGAATTAATTAGAAGTGGCTTGCAGGCTAAAAATTGACAATGATGTGACTAAGAACTATTCCATTATAGGTGGTTTAGGTTCCAGTTAAAATGTGCTGGGAACAGTCATAATGTATTAAATTTTTAAATGTACAGCATCAATAAAGAGAAAAAATTAAGCTATGAACAATTAGTTGACAGTGTCCTTTTGATATCAGAATAAATTTTACAAATGACATCAACTCACTCTATACAAAACTATGTCCAGTTTGGTAAAGAAAGCCAGAACTGGAATTAAGTGCTACACTGCCATCTTGTGGTTAAAGCAAAAACAACAAACGTGTATTCACACAACATGAGTTTTGTTTTGAGAGTGTAAAATGACAACAGGGTGACCATCGCCATGTTTTGCTCCTTCTGAAGGGTTGTTAACACTTTTACAGACCAACTTTCCTACATGTTACATATAGCATTTACAGCCCATGTAACTTATTGCTTTTCAGAATCAAATATTTGACCTCCTGTGAAAAGAGATCAGGGTAAAGGAGCAATTCACTGACTCATCCTCTTTTTCCTTTTGTAGGAAGAAGATTCCATACCACTGCCTAGGTTGATTATGATATTAGAAGCAGGAGCCAGCATTTGCCACCTGAATAGAGAAAAGAGGCTCTGACTTTACTAATTCAAACAGCTACTGCCTGAGAAGATCCACTGGGGTGGGAAGGTGAAGAAAGCCTTTACCTCCCCAAGATATCTGGTAACTCTTGAGGGAAAGCAGAGAAACACTCCTTCCTGTAGCAGACAGAAGCCAGTTGCAGACATGTGAGAGAATGAAGAAGCAGCATAGGACCAGCAGTATGAGAGAACCTAGCCTTGAGCAAAGCTTTCCCTTTAAAACAGTCATTCATTATTCTCCATGTTGGCCTTTTAACCTGCTGATGGGAGAATGGAGTAAGGAAGCTGCAGTCTCACCTGCTTAAAAGGGTGAGCATGTCAAATGCCTCGTTGTGAGATGGGTTTCAGTAAGGGGTAACTCCAGCTGCACTATAAAAAATCCTACCTACCACTGCATTGCTTATGCCATGGAAAGCTACTAAGCACTTCTCCAATTCTGAATAGTTTGTTTTACATCTCCCCAAAAGCTACCACCATTTTTATTCTGAGAAACAACTCTGACAACTTTTAAATGTTAATATTGTAACTCCATTTTTTTGAATGCTCATGAAAAATAAAAGTATCGTGTATGATTTTTATAAAGCACCAACTACACTGTGGAATCTAAAAGTTACCTTATTAGTTCCAGCTGAGCAAGTTCCTGATTTGCTTGAAATATTGGTTTTTTAGTAAAAAGTTCGCCCAGGATACAGCTGTAAAATAAAGTTTTATATAATTCCATCAATATCATTTGATATAAATGTTATTTGAGATATATTTTGGTTCATGATTTACGCTTAACACTTTTGTATTAAAACTTCTTACCCACAGCTCCAGACATCTATGGCTGGTGTGTATCTTTCCTCTCCAAGCAGAAGTTCAGGAGGCCGGTACCATAAAGTAATAACTTTGTTGGTATATGGTCGACTGAAAAAAAGAAGATAGAAAGATTCAACATTTCTCTTAAAATGAGATTGCAGTGAACTAATAAAAGCTTGATGTTTCACTACTATACTATTGTTTTAAGAATGTTCCAGTTTTTCATTCCCTTTACCAATACTGAGGCTGCTGCCACTATATATAAAGGTAAACATTGTCACCTATTTAAATCTACCAAAAGGATAGTCTGAAACAGTATCTCAGAGATAAGTAAACATTCATGGGGCATTAAATATCAGGCTTCAGAATTATATACCTATACTGCTAACTATTTAGTTGCTAATCATTTTAGTGATAACACTTTAGTTAATATGTCCATCCACTGCTGTTAGGTGCAGTTACTGGCACAAGGAAGCTGGTTGCTGAAGTGATGAACAAAGACTTCAACAATGAAAAAAAAATTCAAGTCACCTCTGCCCCTGCCCACAAAGGAGAGAAGCATAGATGCAGCCCTTCCCTACTATCACAAGTTTCAACTGCCTCTTGGGTTTCAAAACTCCCAGATCTTCCCGGATTCCAACAGCCCCAACTTTACATTCGCAAGCTATCAAAACTTCCAGCTCCCACAGAAAGACAGCCGCAGTGTCTGGAGGCACTGTCACTACAAAAATCTACTTTAATTTTATCAGACTGAAAACTGAAAGTTTGCGGACAGAATAAAATAATGGAAAGTATCAAAACAGAACAGAGCTATTGCCAAATCTATTTCAGCAGAAGTCTCTATTTTTGTATATCCTTAGGAGATGCAGTAGAATATCCAGTTTTCAGCAGCCCTTACCACAGAATACATGGTTGCTGATTGTTATCTTCTCTCACCCCACCCTCAATCACCAGTATGATTTTAGCCATTAATATTATGTAACTTGAGGTTTTGTAACATTTTACACAATTTGAAAACTGAGATTCCAATATTTTAGACAGTGGATAGCAATGTTTCAGTATTAACAGTTTTCAAGACAGCAGCCAGTACAACAGAAATTACCTAGCTCACCTTTCTCAGTATAGTTTTTGGATAGATGCGAGACAGTGCTTTTCAATTGTCCTCTTTAATAAAGCACTACTCTCTTAGTGACAACATTAGGTTTGAATGGCAAATGCACAGAGGTATAAAGTAATGTATTTGAATAACTTATATGTGCTTAAATAAAAAGTTACAAGCAATTTCTACCTTCCATAGCAGGTGAACATTCCACATTGCAACCACCACCACTGTGATGTTCAGTGCAACTGCCTAATCAACTAAACACACTGATCTACAATGTGGACTTTTGTATTTACTGAAGGGGGCGTAAAAGTGATAACCTTACACTAAAAAATCCCCCTCTGGTGGCCCCACAAGCACGCACACTTTCAACAAACACTACCGGAAACATTTTCAAAAGTGCCTAAATGGCTTAGGCTCTTAAGTCACTTTTGAAAATGGGACATCTTGTGGGAAATTTTACCCCACCCTCTACAGATCTGTCAGATTTATTCCAAAAGAGAGTATTCTTTTCGGAAGTATTTTATTTTTTTTGTTACTGAGTTTCTCTATCAATATTCAATTGCTAAAGACTTCTAGACAGTACGTTCTTATGTAATATGTCACACCTTCTAGCTGGAAAGTGTTATACATTCAGAAGTTTTTTTTGTTGTTTTTTTTTAAAGTTAGATGCACAATTGTGAGTGAAATTACCATAACTCTGAGAGGAAGTTGGGTAAATATGTACAAAAATGGCCAAAATTATTCATTCGCATGTAGAATTACCCACTTTGTACACTTAAGATCTATGCATGCATAAGTTAAGCACACAATTACAAGTGAATATTGCATATAGTTTATTTTTTAAAAAGCTTGCTTTCAGACTTTTCAAATTTTGATAAGTGAGATATACAATATATTTGAGTGATTCTAGCATTAAAGTCATACTTTAAGAAACTTCTGCTGCTGCTTCAAGGTCCCAAATCCTTCTAAATACTGTTTAATAAGATCAGTAAATCAACTGTCAAAAAATATAGTTCAGTTAGTAAAAATGTGGAAAAATTGCTACAGCACAATCCTCAACGTTCACTGAACCCTACTGTTACTGAAGAGAAGACGTACTCAATGAGAGACTGAATCAGGAATGAGATGCCAAGCAGCTAACAAGCTTCCAATTAGAAAAGGAGTACTTGTGGCACCTTAGAGACTAACCAATGTATTTGAGCATAAGCTTTCGTGAGCTACAGCTCACTTCATTGGTTAGTCTCTAAGGTGCCACAAGTACTCCTTTTCTTTTTGCAAATACAGACTAACACGGCTGTTACTCTGAAAGCTTCCAATTAGCCTTCCAAATTTAATATGCAGTTATGTTAAAAAAAAACTAAAAAGTTTTAATACTGGTTATATTGAGAATATAAAGTAATAATGCTGCTTGTGTTTATACTAAAACCAGCTGTTTAGAATTAAAAAACAAATTTTGTAAGTTAATACATTTTTCACCACCCCCAAAGAACAATCTGAATTTTACCACAACTATGCATTTTAATTATTTGGTAAAAAGAGCTGTTAATGAGCTGTTATCTGTTAATGGCAGCCACAGTGTCACGGCTTAATGGAAGCTACACATAAAAGTTAAACAAGTGTGGCACACACTGAAAAGAACTCTGAGGTACAATTGCATCCATTCACTGTGTAGCAAATGTCTCCATTAAATCATTAAATTTCCCAGCAGGTGCTTAGTTATCCAAACCTGCAATTTTCCTTTAACATGCTAAATATGATAAATAAAATTATAAAAAAAGGTATGTTCTTGAATTAGCATGGCTGGCTATTCAACATAAACCACTGGAACCAGGGGCACTGCCATTAAGAGCCAGCTTATTGTTCTGGCACCTACAGTAAACTAAATCTTTAACACTTAAAACACTATTGGGCCTCACTTTCAAAATCAAGCATGAACAAATCAAACTGTTTGCACAAATGGCCATCAGACATGCAACTGAGCTCCTATAGGTGCAATTATCCAATGCGCAAGTGGTATAATGCTTAAGTGTACACCTTCAATTTTGGAAACCAGATTCTGCATGTTACTATTCATACCAGAGAAAATTACTATGAGTAGGAGACTTTAAAGTACAAACCTTTAACAAGATACTAAACCATATTACACTCAGCAGCAATTTTCTTAGATACAGGCATGGTGAAGCAATACAATTGTAACACCAGCATGAAATATTTTTAAAATTTCATCAGTCTTTGCATCTGCTATCAAAAGTTTTAAATTAAACTCCCCTAATTAAAAGTGAGATATCGCAAAGAAAGAACTGTACTTAGATTTTAGCCATTTCTTTTGGAAATGTGAGCAGGAAGTCTATTTTACCCTTCCCAGGTGTGCCATGTTTAAAAATGTGATTTGACTTAAACTTCCTGCTACAGAAAAAAGCATCCCTAGCTCTGATAACCACAGAGATCTATGCTTTAAATATATATATTTAACAGCATGGAGTCGTCTTACCTCTCCTCTGAGCTATACAGTCGAGCAAGCCCGAAGTCTGCAAGTTTAATCTGCCCCCTGGTGGAAAGAGTAAAGAATTTTTACTGATTAATCTATCTTTAAAAAAGGAAACAAAGAAAACGCAGGGAATTATAGACCAGTCAGCCTAACTTCAACACCTAGAAAGATATTGGAACAAATTATTAAAGAATCAATTTGTAAGCACCTAAAAGATAACAGGATAATAAATAACCACCAACATAGACTTGTCAAGAACAAATAATGCCAAACCAAGCCCATTTACTCATTTGACAGGATTATTGGCTTAGTGGACTATGGGGAAGGAAGCAGTAGATATGTTTTATCTTAATTTTAGTACAACTTTTGACCATCCCACGTAACATTTTCATAAGCAAACTAGAGAAATGTGGTCTAGAAGAAATTATAAAAGGTGAGCACATACTGGTTGAAAACCCATACTTGAAGAGTAGTTATCAATGGTCCACTAAGTGGGAGAACATATGAAGTGGTACCCACAAGGATCTGTTCTGCATCCGGTACTAATCAATATTTTTGTTCATGACTTGGATAATGGAGTGGAGAGTATGCTTATAAAATCTGCTCATGATATCAAGCTTAGAGGGGTTGTAAACACTTTGGAGGACAGGATTAGAATTCAAAATGACCCTGACATTTTGGAGAATTAGTCTGCAATCAACAAGATCAAATTAAATAAATGTTCGAAGTACTAAACTTAGTAAGGAAAAATCAAGGCAGGCAGTAGTATTGTTGAAAACTATCTGGGGGTTATAGTGCATCATAACTTGAATATGAGTCAACAATGTGATGCAGATGTGAAAAAGGCTAAAATTCTGGAGTTTAATAATGCGTATTTTATGTAAGACACAGGAGGTAACTGATTCACTTTAATTGGCACTGGTGAGGCCTCAGTTGGAGTACTGTGTCCAGTTCTGGGTGCCACACTTTAAGAGAGATATGGATAAATTGGAGAGTCCAGAGGAGAGCAACAGAAATGACAAAAGGAGAATAACCTTTCTTCATTGGTCAGTTTAACTGGGTATGTTTAGTCTGGAGGAAAGAAGCCTGAAGTGACACCTGATAACAGGTCTTCAAATATGTTAACGATTGTTACAAAGAGGGCAGTAATCAACTGTTCTCTGTGTCCACTGAAAGAAAGACAAGACGTAATCAGCTTAATCTGCACAAAAGGAGATTTAGGAAAACTTTCTAACTGTAAACAGAGTTAAGCATTGGAATAGGTTTCCAAGGGAGGTTGTGGAATCCCTGTCATTGAAAGTTTTTAAGAACAGATTAGACAAATACCTGCCAGGGATGGTCTAGATCAGTGGTAGGCAACCAGCAGGCTGCATGTGGCCCAGCACGGTAATCTGACTGCGGGCCGCGAGACATTTTGTGGATGTTGACCGTCCACAGGGACGTGCTATCCGCTGCTGTCCTGTAGCTCCCATTGGCTGGGAATGGCAAACTGCGGCTGCAGGGAGCTGAGGGGGCGATGCCTGCAGATGGTCAATGTCAGCAAAATGTCTTGCGGCCCACAATCAGATTACCCTGATGGGTCACAGGTTGCCTATCAATGGTCTAGATACACCTGGTCCTTTCTGCCTCAGCACAGGGGGATAGACTAGACGGCCTACAGGTCTCCTCCAGATCTATTTTATGATTAAACTCTGAAATTATATTTCTTAGCGCTGGCTGATGAACTTAAGTCCTGATCTTAGTGTTTCCACACAGGTAAAGTAATGAGTAAAACAGCAGGAACAGACCCTAAATTGAATGTTACGAGGTTCAAAGTTGAAACTAGTTTTAAAAGTAGCAATAAGCAACCTAAATAATGAAAGTCTATTATTCTAGTGATAGAAGAAAGTGACACAAATTGCTAGAATTAAGTCAAAGGTTTCTTGGTTAAGCTGTTATTTTATAACTTTGTGACCACTTCAAGTTGGTTATATCCATACCTATTATTTAATAGAATATTTGAACATTTAATATCTCTGTGTAGGAAGTTCTTCTTATGGCAGTAATCCAGTCCTTCCATCAACTGTCTCATAAATGACTTTATGTGATTTTCATTAAAATGAACCAAGCCAGATTCCAGGAGTCCCATCAAGTCATGGTCCATATATTCAAAGACCAGGTAAAATGCACCTAGAAAGAGGGGGGAAATTACAGATTTCATAATATTCCAAAATATCTTATTACTCTACTTTTAAAAGTACAGCCTAGTATTCTTCACATACATTAGTGTTCATATTTTTGTAAAATCTGGATAGTCTTGGAGATGCACCTTATTTCCAACTGCATAACTGTATTAAAATACAGCTAAAAAAATACGTCCCTATTATTTTTCCATGTAAACAATTGTAATTGTCAGAGATACAGTAAGAACAAAATGCTAATACAGTAGAACCTCAAAGTTCCGAACACCTCGGGAATAGAGGTTGTTCGTAACTCTGAACAAAAAGTTATGGTTCTTTCAGTTTACAACTGAACATTGACTTAATACAGCTTTGAAACTTTACTATGCAGAAGAAAAATGCTTTCCCCCCCCCTTTTTTTTTTAAAGTAGTTTAACACAGTACTGTATTGTATTTGCTTTTTTTTTTTTTTTTTTGTCTCTGCTGCTGCCTGATTGCATACTTCCAGTTCCAAAAGAGGAGCGTGGTTGCCCGCTCAGTTCGTAACTCTGGTGGTTCATAACTCTGAGGTTCTACTGTACAGAGGATATCTGGATAGAGTTACACTGGCTTCTCCTTCACAAAATACCAATTTTATGCAAAATGGCTTAGCTGGATTAGTATTTCTTCACATGAACCTTGTGAAAACCTTGTAAAAAATTACATCTAGGGGACAGGCGAGCTAACACTGTGTATTTCTCCGTTGTTATCCTCTGATTTATTTTTAAGCTTGCACTGTGGAATTGTGTCAGGAATGAGCCTACTATTCAGACTGGCAGTGCCTATAAACACAGATCAGAACAAGTCAGAAGAGGAAGCCCGCAAGTCAGCAGCAGCTCTGCAGAGGTCCAGATTTCACATCAGAAGTTAGTTCCCTCACACCTCTAGTGTGGCAAAATCTGGCCCTATCTCATACTGAAAAGTAAAACATCATTCCACAAGTGATTCCATTAAAATCAACGGGACAACTTGTGAATCTGGTTCTTAATACTGAGGAATGCTGAATACGTAGCTTGAAGTGTTAAGGTAAGAAAACAGCATGAATCTCTCTCTAGAACCTATTTCCTTTCCCCCTTCTCTGCCTTGACTCCTACTCAGAGAAGTTCATGGGCTCTCCATAGTGACATTGAGCCCTCCTTGACCAGTAATGAAGAAATTATATCCTACAAGTCTCCCTATCCTTGCAAAAGGCCCGCAAGAAAACAGGACCTTCAAGGCTCACCCCTTTATAAAATACTAATATCTACACCAGACAAGAAGTCCCAACAGCCTAGGCTCACTATATAATAATGGTCTCACTTTAGAAGCTAATGAAAGTCTGTAGTTCAGCAACGGGCACTCAATACGCCACATTTAAATAAGGTTAATACCCAAAAGGCGTAACTTGGAGAAAAGTGAAGGGCCCTGACCAGCAAACAGAAGCTTAGTCAGTGTCCTTTCCTTAGCATTTAAGCAGACAAAAAGAGATTACTCCTACTCTAAAGAAAATAATAATATGTTAAGAAACTTGAGATCAAATTAGATGAGTGACCCTTTTGGGTACTTCACATGGCTCTCCTGGCATTTGTGGCTTTTTATTAAGCTCCCTTCTTTCTGCCCAATTTCAGGCAGAGGAAGCTGAGTGCTGATTATAGGATAGCCCCTCAACCCCCATGTTGTCACACATCTATGGAGGGCAAGGGAAGTGCTGAGCAAATGGACCAGAGATTACATGATCTTGTCACATCAAGAAGATGGGAGGAAGGTAGGAAGGGAAAGACAGTGTTAAAAGGGAGCTGCAGACAGCCACAGGTCTTCTGACATTGTGTTGCAACATTTGCATAATGTTGAGGTTCCCACACAATGGTATGTAGAGAGCTAGCTGGTTACAAGCTGCTAGCTCCTCATTTCCAAAAGCTAGACTTCATTTAAAACACAGATAAAAATGTTAAAATTTTCCTTACTTGCCATGTAACCAATTGTTGTAGTTGCCACAGGGATATTGTGACCTTAAATAAGAAGGAAGGTGGTACATGAAACACTTAAAATGCAGACCACCCAAAACTTGAACCCACCCTCCACCCCCAACAAAATGCACCGTCATAATGTAAAAACGACAGGATCAGACTAAAATTTCATGATCTAGTGACTTTTTCTAACCACATTTGATGAAATGGTTCATGAACTCTGCAAAGCCAAATACCACTAATCTTGGGAAAATATTTTGTATTCCTGAGTGTATGGAGGATACTAATGCTGGTACCCCATCATATGAATGCCTACTTCCCTTCCTTGCATAGAAGAAGACTACAAGCCCATCACATATGCAGTTAAAAAGCACAAGATCTCATCTCTAAACATACAGTAAAATGAATAACAGGAGCTATCACTGTGAACTTATCCAGTCAGGACTTGTGCCTTTTAAAAATCGAAGCAAAAGAACTACACAAAACTCACATTTCTTTCCTCTTCCTTTCACAAAAGTTAATAAAATGGAAAGACCAGAAGTCCATGTGCTTGCTCCCGGAAAAGAGCTCAGAAGAGGCCCTATTATACAGGGGATCAAGCACCTGGACTGACCCTCGTTTTGGGTGATTTTGCTTTCACTACACTGTTCAAACAACACACCACAATAGATGATATCATCTCAGAAGGATGACAATTATTGTGGGAGCACTGAGAAATAAAATAACAGCATATGAATTAGATATGGACTTGGTGGGTGCTTTAAAATTGTTTTTAACACTCTCCCAATTAAATACACCAGATTCTCACTCCAATGTTTATAATGAACGTAAGATGGGAACAGCAAATATAGTAAAATTCCAATTTTACTCTTCTGACTGTGCTAGTGCAAATCAAAATGGAATGTAACATCAGATTTATGCTTTACAAAATACAACTAAATATCAAATACAGTGTTGTATGCAGATTTAACAGCGTTTCAACTGTCAAGCTGATCTGACTTTCTTTTTCTTGCCTACATGGGAACTGCCAGAACTAGATTACTATGCAATTATATACTGTTGTATTCATAGGATGAGTGACACGCAATTTCATATTGCCATAATCATAAATAGGTTATTACAAATTTGATTTTCAGTATTACTCAAACTGATTTTAGTTTGCTACTGCAAGAAGCATTAGACCAATCCAAATGAAGTGTTTTGTTTGATTCAGTCATAAAAACAAATGTAGGATTATTTTCATGAGGTGGGTGTCATCTCATGATGAGAGAAAAGTTATTTATGCTACCTGATCATGTCATATTGTGTGGAGGGACAAAGCAGGGAGCCTGCCATCTGCCCTGCTTCTTACCCTTGCATATGCATCAGGGGATGGGCCTGATATTCAAGGCAGTAATTGGGATGGGGAGGAAGAAAGGAGAGAATGAGAACACAAAAGAGGCCTGTAGATGGACAGCAGCCTGTTCACTGCACAACCACCAGTTTCTCCCCATAACCCACAAGACTTGGTAGCTCAGTTCATAGAAGCACCAGGCTTTAAGCATAACCTAGACAAATCCCACATAATTCCCATTCTTATGGGGAAACACCAAATGGCAACTATTTTTCCTTTCAAGTTAGGGACCAAGAATTTCAAGAACTGTGGGGTTACATTATTCTTCAAAATAACCCATTCCTCCACACCAGCTTTCCCCATTAGCCACATTTCATAATACAGTGCAATGGCAGCACAAAGTCCCACTACACTAAATTTCATGAAATCCAAATAAGTAATTTGGAGTAACCAGTTTATTTGATTTATACATTGCTCATCTTAGTGCCTGCTATGTTAAGGATCTGAACTGCTTCCTAAGTACCTATGGGGAGGGAGGCAACCAATAGTCTGGAAGAGAGTATTCACAGAGCGATGTCTTTGCCCAATTTCCTTCACTAATACCATGCAGCTCATCTCCGTTCCTTCTGAGATAAGCTTCCTCAACATCACTGGGTGTTGATGGAGAAGCAGCTGGATAGTGGTAATAATGCTCAGTTTTGAACATGGGATAAGAGACAGCAACTGAATCTATTAAGGAGGTACATGATATAAAGGAGACTTGGGTAGACAGAAACAATCCTTGTCTTATTTGTTTTATTAGCATCTGGGGAACTCGTTTTTTAGACCCTGGGTATGCCTACACTTTAATAAAACACCTGCAGCTGGCCCATGTCAGCTGATAGGCTCATGGAGCTGGGCTGTAGAGCTATAAAAGTGCAGTGTTTGGGAGGAGGGTCCCACAGCCCGAACTCCAGCCCCAGCCATCATGTCTACACTGTCATTTTATAGCCCCACAGCCCAAGCCCTCTGACACGGGCCAGCTGCGGGTGTTTTACTGCAGTATAGACATACCTAGTATTTTTCAAGAGATGCTGATCTGAGACTTTAAAAGGAGATCTCACTTTCTGGCTCTTTTATAATTAGAGCACCTGTTTTTTATTTCCATTTTAGGGGCTCTGTCAGTGGTAAAAAGCAAAAGTTCCTATTACCAGATCACCAACTGAGCTGGAATATGATGCTTTAAGGTGTGTATGCAAGATGGATGTGACTATAAAAATATCACTAGAGTGGTTTGTAGTGTAGGAAGGATCCACCTGGGAGCTGAAAAACCTGGCAAGATGTCCTCCAGGGATCTTCAAGACAGACACATTTACTCCTATTTTTTTTCTCTTTCTTCTTTCTTTCTTTCTTTTTTTTTAAAAAAAACACTGGGGTAACTGACTTGGGAGGTCTGACATAAGCTGGACACCAAACCATGCATTTTTGCCAGAGCATGGAAGACTGTACTCCCATTCATTGGTGGAAGTAGTGGTTAGAAAGTCTGAACAATTGAGAGTACTAAGCCAGTATGAAATAGTATTTTATGAGGAAAAAATGGGGATTACTCAGATCTAATCAGACACACAGATTAGATCTCCTGAGTGAATGGTGTGGAGAGACCAGAGTCTATTAGTAACATTTTCTAACAAACTAAATTAGAGAAAAACCTGTAAACATCTCTCGATAAAGTGATTTTCCTGTAAGCCGCTGGAACCAGTTTGCTGAAGTACAAAACGAGCTTTTGATAGCAATAGCCTCTTCTGCAAGTGCAGAGAGAATATTTTCTTCATTTCAGTTTGTTCAATTCATGCAGTTCAATGACTAATTCCTTCAAATCTAAGAAACCAACTGGAAGTTGAACAAGCCAGAAAGATTTTAATTCATAGATTAGAAAAGGAAAACAAGCTAAGTGGGAGAGGATAGGATGTATTCGTTCTAAAATCTGGAAAAAAAGCAGTTCAATTCACTAACTACAGATACTTTATTTAATAAATCAGTTAGTTTAAAACGTAAAATATGGTTTGATGAACTTTTGCATAAGCATTCTCCCCCGCCCCCCCTTCAAGGTAGTTTTACTGAATTTTTTAAAATGTAAATGCTTTTTTGTGCATTTTTAATTTAATTTGAATTTCCATCCACATAGACCTTGACACAAATCACAAGTAAAAAGTTAATCTAGTAAATAAGAATGCATCATTCACCATTTCTAACAATAACAATGTTAAAAATCAGAATCTGAATAAAGGTAAATTAAGTCACATGATTGCTTAAATAAATGTGTATAGCTACAGCATCTCCTCCTGGCTGGCAAAAAGAAGCATCAAATTTAGTGTGAAGTCTATGCGGAATTGTAAATCAATGTTGTAAATCAAGAACCAATTTATAACTAAAAAGTACAAATGATTTAGATTAAGGTTTATTTCTTGGTGATTTAAATCATCACTAAAATCAGTGACTTAAATCAATCCACCCTTGTTGCAGCTGTGAGGGCTCAGCGCTGCTGCAAATCAGACACCAGGATCTCAAGTCAGGCACCCAGAAATGAGGAACACACAATTCATGACTGTGTATGACAAGTTTAGTTTCAGAAACTTGCCCAGAATCACACAGGAACTCTGGGACAGAGGCAGAGATAGAATCCAATAATCCAGGGCAGGATTCAACTGCTTTAACCATGACATCCTCCTTTCTTTTCCTGTGCTACCCTCCCTCTCTCACTTCAGATCTTCCAACTTCTGCAACAAATGAAGCAGATAATCTCCTTCATTATACAACCCTGTATAATGCAGGTCTATGCTGTGCACCGAATGAGGTAGGGGTCCCGTGGAATAAACAGTATGTGATCATGTAATTAAAAACTATCAAAATGCACAGGCACAAGGGAGCTGAATTAAGGTTGCACAGACAAACTTAATTCTGGCATTTCGTAACTATGGAGCGCTTAACTTTGCAACCTTACTGTCCTTTTAAGGTTATTTTTGTGTGCGTAATTCCAGTTTCTAAAAAACAAAACTGAAAAAAACCACCAAATCCCACAGGAATTCCATGCTCTGGCATCATAGTCACCCACATTGATCACCAGCAGGGTTGGAGTCTTTAGATCAGCTGCACAGACCTCTACTACTTGAGCAAATGGAGTAAATGGGAGGATGGCAACTTGGTACTGTTATGTGGACCAGCACTACAGGTGGATGAGAGAGAAACTTTGCCCGAGAGTTTCACAGATATTTGCTGACAGCACAGGAATGGTAAGTCAGAGATCCTGGATTCCAGTCCAGGCTCTGGAGGGGAGCATTCTCCAGTAGGCATAGACTCTTCTGCCTGTTCCCCTCAAGCGACTCCTTCAACACTGTCCCCTCCAACCAGTCCCTTTCCCACCCAAGCTCCTTGTCTCTTCTCCTATCCAGTGCCAGTAACCACTCCTTAGGCTTCTCATCAGTTTCAGTCTTGTTGCCCAGCCAGACCTAGTTTCCCTCCACCCCCACCCGGTGCCACATCTGATGCCTACATCCCCCAACTTAGCCTCCAATCACTTGCCCTCTCCTACTACCCATGATCCCCACCCCCACTGGCTCCCAGTCTCAATCTTCTCATCAAGTTTTAGTGCCCCTTCCCCCAATCCAACTCACTAGCCCAATCTCTTTGCCCAGACAGTGCCAGTTCTCTCCCCCCACGCCCAGCTCCTCATCAGATCTGTCTCCCCACCTCCATTTCCTCCTTTCCCTCAGGTTCCTCATACAATGCTAAGCTCTCACATTGCAACAGATGAGAGTAATGTTTTCTTCTATCTCCAGTTGGCTAGGAGACTCCCTCCCATCCTGTTGGATGAAGACCTGGCCTAATTTATTTATGTCTTTGTCACCCCCAACCAGATTACAACAATGTGACATACTGTGCAAGAAACCTTCAGCATCTGGGACGCTCCAACAAGTACAAAATGCCACAGCGCATCTCCTCAGCTACCATGAGCACATCACACCTGTTCTCCCTCTCTACACTGGCTTCCCATATAACTCTGAATCAAAATCAAGGACTTGGTCCTTATCTTCAAAGCATTGTCCAGAATACTTAAAAGACCAGCCCCAGAGAACCTAAAACTCTAGATCAAAGGCCATCATCGAAAATTTTACTCCTCTGGCACAATGGAACTCTCAACAATAAAAGTAAATCTTGTTTGTGTGGGAAACAGAATGTTCTCGAGGGGCGGTCCAACAACATGTAACAGAAGTGTAGTTAATGCTGCTTAATGCACTACTGAAAAGGCACTTGTACATTACAGTAACTCCTCACTTAATGCTGTAGTTATGTTATTGAAAAATGCAACTTTAAGCAAAATGATATTAAGCTAATCCAATTTCCTCATAAGAATTAATGTAAAAAGGGGGGTGGGAGGTGGGTGTTTAGGTTCCAGGGAAATTTTTGTCACCAAAAAAATCTCTCTCTATACACACACACACACACATATATATATATACACACACACACACACACGCATATATGTTTTAAACAATGTAATACTGTATTCAACAATGATGACTGTGAAGCATGGTTGAGATGGTGGAATCAGAGGGTGAAAGAGGGTCCAGCTGCTCCTCTTGTTGTTCTTTCCAAAGTGCCGGGGGATGCTCAACCCCCTGCTATGCCCCAAGCCAGCCTCCATTCCACCCCTTCCTCAAGGCCCCACCCCTGCTCTGCTCATCTCCTCTCCCCCAGCCTCCTGAACTCCACAAAACAGCTAATTGCTGCAGGCGGGAGGCACAGGTTGGAAGGGGGGAGGCTGCACACCTCCCACCCCAGTAATCAGCTGTTTTGTGGTATTCGGGGCGGGAAGGCAAGGGAGAGGCTGCCCACCGCATCCTCGCTCCTCCCCCCTCTCCTCCAGAATGCCATGAAACAGCTGATTGCTGCAGGAAGGAAGTGCAAGGAAGGAGGGGGGAGTTGCTGATCCACAGGGCCTCCGGCGGGAAGGAGGTGCTGGAGGGGAGCTGATAGGGGGGCTGCTGGACCACTCTGGTTCCAAGCCTCCACAGCCAAACAATGTTATAAGCAAAAATCGCGCAACTTTAAAGAAGTATATTCTCTAATAGATCAGTGACGTAACGACGAAACAATGTTAACCGTGACAATGTTAAGTGAGCAGTTATTGTACGGTGCTGAACATGGTATAAAACCTGTACAGAACAGAAACCAAACTAAGTTCTCCAACCCTAAATTTTCCTCCCAGACCCAGTCACCTCCCAGTCCCCTCACAGCTCCCAGTCCCCTTGCTTAGCCAATATCAGTCTCCCTGAGCACCTTAAGTGCCAGTTGTCATCCCCTGTTCATCATAATCTACTCCCTCTTGTCCCTTCTGCATTTGAATCGAGCAGTTTTCTCCCCCATGATGCCTCGTCCCATCAGGGGAGTCATTAAAAGCACAGGAGAGAGTATCCCAGCTCTCAGTTGAGGTGGCCAGATTTTGCAAGGTACACAGCTGCAACTGCAAAGAAAGAGCTGCTCAGCCCTGGGAATTTAGCTGCTAAAATCTTAAGAAGCCTCTGTTGAGCATGTGCAAACAGATTTTTCAGAGGCTTATCACTTGGCCACATTTGGGCAGATTTTCATTGGAAGGGTAAAAGGCACAACCCTGCCGAGTCCTTGCTCCAAAACATGAGCTGTTCAAAGGAAGTCTGCCAAAATTTAATACGGGCAAAACTATGTATTTTCTCCTCGCCTCATTCTTGGGAATAGGTAAACCATTTTGGCTAGAATTAAAAAAAAAAAATAAAAAAAATTAAAAATTAAAAAATTTAAAAAAAAAAATCAATCCAAGGCAGACATCCAGTATGGAAAATTGCATCCCAACTGGTTAAAGCCTGACCAAATTATAGGCAACTGAAAACAAGAGTCTTATAATGGGAAGAGTGGGGCAACCTAAATAGTAGGTGGTGCTATCCTCATGTTTCTAAGTCCCTTTGCATTATTTCTCTGCCCTTGGTGCTCACAATGCTTTCTAAATTAATAGTTTAAGTTTAGTTGGTCCTTCCAAATCTTTAATAAAATTAAAGCTAGATCTATTCCCAATATTTGTAGTACCTTTCTAGGCATCTTCTCCCAATTTGATATTTTACCATTTATTATTTTGCTTTGTTTATGGTCCTTCAGCCAACGTTCAGTCCATGTAACAGCGAACATTTACAAACCTAGTTGTAAAATCAATTCAGATAAGATTTCATGACATTAAAAACTGTACTCAATACAAACATATTACATATTTAGTTTCCCTTTCACTCACTCATTTTGAAATTCTGCCTAAAAGAATTGAGTTTGCTTGATAATTTCTTCATAAATTGGTGTTGCTTATTACTTATATTTCTGTAATCCTCTAAATTGTTAGCATTTTCTTCTTAACATTTGTTCCTTTTTTTAAAAACAGAAATAGTTAGACTTTTGGGATAGTAATGGTCAGAATTTTGTTTAACACTAGCACTCCATTGCTTTTCTCCAGTTGTCCATAGCCTCTATGGTAGTCAAAGACTTTTCAGAAATACTGATTTGTACCAGATTAGAAAGTCTTCCTATTAGGGAAGATGGCATTTGGGAGCCTTCATGTTTAATCTCAATAACTCTCTCTGACCGTTCATCTACAGGAACACTGGTGACACATTTGGAGAGATATCTCTGGAAACATGGAGACTTGCTCCCTGGAATAAGGTGTCAGCTATCAATTTGCTTTGGCTAGTCAGGTTTAATTCCTTGCTCTGATATGACTTCCCCATTTTTATTGGCCAGATTGGTCATCTTCCTACGAGGAAGAGATTTTATATAAAGTAAAAGCTTTGGTATCCAGCATGCTGGAGGAATGGGAGTTGCCAATAAGTAAAAAATTCTGTTTAACTAAGAGGGAGAGAGTTTGGGTGTGGGTGGGGGCTCAGGGCTGGCGGTTGGGGTGCAGGAGGGAGTACGAGGCGTGGACTCTGGGCTGGAGTTTGGGTGCGGGAGGGGGCGTGGGGTGCCAGATCTCTAGCTAGGTGGCTCTGCGCGCTTTCTCCACCCCACCCCAAGTGCTGGCTCCACAGCTCCCATTGGCTGGGAACCACGGCCAATGGGAGCTGCGGGGACAACACCTGTGGGTGGGGGAAGCACGCAGAGGTGTCTAGCTGCGCCTCCGCCTAGGAGCAGCAGGGACATGTCGCCACTTGTGGGGAGCCGCCTGAGGTGAACAGCGCCTAGATCTGGCGCCCTGCATCCTCCCACACGCTCCGAACCCCTCGTGGCCATTCCTCCAATTAGGAGCAGCAGGGACATGTTACCACTTCCAGGGAATCACACTGAACCAGGTAGGGAGCCTGCTGGCCCGCGCCAACCAAACTATAAACTGAACTTTCAATGAAGATCAACAATGCCGGTTAAAAGAGCTTTGCGATTGGTAAAGTGAAGGATAACACTGCTTTTACTGTATATGTTTAATCTCAATAGGCCTCTATGCCGGTTCATCTACAGGAACACAACAGGAGGCTCCTCAATTAGGGCTGGGGAACATAATGTTGGAGAGCCTACTGTTGTGTTCTTGTAGATCCCATACGAGAAAGCAAAGGGGAGAGATGTTTTTTATTACTTGAACAGATCCATAACTCTTGTATCTGCTCTATGCTAGCCCATTCCCCCTACCAGTACTACGGGAAGCACTAAATAGCCAATATAATGACCAGACTGCGAAAAAACGCTTTTCCTCGTGACCCTTCGAACACCATGCCTTCACTAAGTTCTGCAGTTCCTAACAGACTTCATATTAGCCCTGGGAAGCCTGGGTAACGTTACTTACAACGGGAACAGAGAGACAGCTCTGCAGTGAAGTATTCTCTGATGATTGCATGACTGCTGTCAGAATTCTCACAAGCTTTCAGAAAGACTACAGAACTGCCTGATAGCTGGAAGAAAGTAACCAGTCATACAACAAGTTCATAGGGACTTTGTTCTGTGAGTCAAAAATCAGAACTGAGAGGTAAAAACCTTTTCAGAAGTATAGTCAGTGACTACCTTGCCAAAGTAGCAGCAGCAATAAGCCCAGTACCACCATGAAGCCAATATGCTTCAGGTTAGCCTAGTTTCTAAATGGAGTTTCCAGAAGCAAGTAATCTGTCAGTCAGATTTGCTTCCTAATCAAAATCTCTCAAACCAGGATTCACTCTCTTTTTGGGATATCATTGTGTTGCTCAACTATTTAATCTTAATTCCTCTTGCAGTTTAAGTGGTTTAGCTGTAAAATCAGCATGTCTTCTGGTTTCTAATGCCCACCAAGATCATCAGAAGTGACTCCTGAAAGCTAATAAACTTTGGATAAGGAAAAATCTAAAGGCTACAAATTTTCCTAATTTAAGCAGACAGTAACCCTATAGCACTGCAGATTAGCAAGAACCAAGAACATATGCCCCCTCCTGTCTCAAAATGCACATTGGCAAATAGAGGTTCAACACTTGGTATGGACACTTTTTCTAACAGCTGAAGGCTTCGGAAAACCATTCCGATACCATCAGTTTTGAACTGAATCCCATGAAAAATGCAGGCTTAATTGTTGTTACATTTGGGCTGTGATAATCAAGCAATAATTTGTGTTTCATTGCAGTTGAATTAAGGAAATTTAGTAAAGACCACACTAACTCCCTCCACTGTGTTCAGCAGAAAATGAAAGTAAGCATATGCACCAAGAAGACCAGTATGATAGCTAGGTTAGCCATTTGAAAGTCAGCTATTTAATTAAAGGGTCTTTGTATTCTCAACAGCCCATCTCTTGGAGAACACAGAGATTGTTCAAAACTCTACTGTATGCCGTAAGTAGAAAAAATTGGTTTGAAAATTAGGAGTGGCTGCCCTAGCTGGGGAGAAAGGGCACATGCTTGAAGAGTTTGCCGAGTGAAAATGACTAGGGCTGACTGACCAGGGGATGTCAGAATATGCAAGAGCTTTTTAGGCCTACTCTACACCTAAACTTTAGGTCAACTTAGCTATATCGCTATGGGGTTTGAAAAATTCACACCCCTGAGACAGACAGTTAAGCCAATCTCAGTTAATGGAAGAATTCTTCTTTCAACCTAGTTACTGCCTCTCAAGGGGGTGCTGTAGCAAGTGTCTACACTATAGCAGTATACCTATAATGCAACTGTACCACATAGAGCTTGTAGAGTAGACGTACCCTTTAGACACATAAGATCTCTATTTTCTCTGTAACCAAAGCTATGGGCTGGTCCACCTCGCTACACCACTCAGTGGTGTGAAAAATTCTTCTGTTAATCTAGCCTCCATCTCTGTGAGGTAGATTACCTACACCAATGGGAGAACCCCTCCCATCAGCACAGGTAATTTCAGACAGATATCCCCAAAGACAAGAAAAACCCATAACCTCTAAAGAGAGGTAATGAAGGGTAAATGGTTTCTGGAATGCACCTCCCTCTCTCAAGCTGTGGCTACACTACACTACACAGCTTTTAGCTACATGGCCGTGTGGACATGTGTGTGTGGGAGGGGCTTTTTTAAGCACCTCTGAATAACAAAAGTTTTGTCCTTCAATTGGCAGTGGAGACATGCCCTCAGAGTCAGTCAAGGGACATGAGCAGAGATTTATTCTTTCAGCCAGCCATACTGCCATCAGGCTGCAGCAGGCAAACACAAAGAGAAGCCAAAAAAACAAAGATGAGAGCTGGTCATGGTATCTGTCACAAGGGCCCACACAGTCAATGTGAAGTATTTTCAGCTTTATATTTGTGACCTGCTTTATTTAGATAACAGGATGTGTTTTGTAGGTGGGGCAGTAACAACCCGTATATTAAGATTGCCTAATATTTTCCATTACACATTTGAATTTTTTAAGAGCTCTAGTAACTCAATGATTTGCAACAGCACTTGGAATTTTGGCAAGGGGGCAGCCCTGGGGTAAGTGAGGTGCCTTTTGCTGTTCCCATGAAAATCCATTTGGATTTGGCCCACTTAAAAGATCTGAAATGATCCTGTTCCATCTGTGTTTTGCACAGTACAACTTGCTGAAAGCCTACTATTAAAATTCTTTAACATTCCATTAGCAATGCACATGCATCAACTCACTATTTTCTTTCAGCATGCCACATAGACCTGTAACTCCTGACAAGACACACAAAATGTATCCTCCTATTTCTCCTCCCTATATCTGAACACTCAATTGCCGGGGTGGGGAGAGGAGTGTGACCTGGGCTGGGAACCAGGAAGCAATGAGTTTTAGATTTCTTCTAAATTGCTGTTAATAATTTGGTGCCCTTCACAATCATTATTGAGCAAGGCCTCATGCTCCACTGTCAGGTCACACAAGGAGGAAACAGAACTCTGATCTTTGATATAGCTGACGCAACTCTCACCCACTTCAGCATACAGCCTTTCAGAAAGAATCAGCCAAATCTATGTTCTTGGCTATGCTGTCTAAAATGGGGCTACTCATACATATGCAATCTTTAAATGTCAAGTAGGTGGAGTTAATTTTTGATCTAAAGAGACAGATGAATACATATATAAAAATAATTCTTATATTCCCATCAAAACAGAATTACCTATTCTTAAAAACAAAGATTCAGTTTTACCAAGAAGTGGTCTATAGTTTGGCATTTTCACTAGTTTGACACACTAACACATTCAAAACCAAACCTGCAAACTAAAACCAGAGGGTATAACAGCATCCGAAAACATCTGCATGTGCCTCACTCTTTTACATGTTAGTTTTAAGCATTAGGTTATTCTTTTTAATTTTTTTTTTAAATCAAACTTTAACCCAAAGCATTTTTAGAAGATCAAGATAGTAAGTCTATTACTTGAAAAGCAAATTCAACTGTCTCTTCACTGCAGGGACTTCTATGCTGTATATCTTGAACAGGATACATAATTTAAAGTAATTCTTAACAATGGTTATTTTTTAATTTAAGAATCCAAGTTTAAAATACAGTTTGTGATAGTGTACTGTGAAAACTGAAGAATGTACTTGTTCTAGCTCCATGCTCAGTCAGGACTGTGATTTGGTTACAACTTCTCACCAATAAAGTTCATCACATAAACTATAATCCATGGGGAAATAGAGCAAAGCAGTAACCCAAAAAGCAAATTTCTGACTGCAACCTCTTCTCTCACAGCCTGCAACAGTAAGAGAGTCTTGTATACCCTTTTGCCAATACTGTCTGTTTATGAAAAGGTGGTTGTCAGACTAATTCTGCTCAAGCCACTTCACAGAAATGCAGTATTGGAAAACTGTCCAAATTCACATTGGTATTTTAACAGATGAACAGTTCTCTTTGTTATAAATACCAAATACAAACTGGAATCAGTACCACAAATACAAGCTCAGCCCAAAAAAAGGATTAATTTGATAGTAGCAAAACATGTGCTAGGCACTTTACAGAAAGAAACCGTCTCTGTCCTAAAGAGTTTACAATCTAATTTTAGATGTGGCACAAGTGAGTGACAGAAGAGAGAAGAAAAAGACGCTTTCAGCAATAAGACGGTCACAATAGTGCAAGGCACAGCAGGCTGAATGATCACCCAAACACCTGTTTTCATGAGCTAAGTAGGGATCAGTCTGATTAACAACTGAATAGAAAAAAAACCGTGGAAAATCTAAGTTATCTGCTAAAAATGGCATATGTCCGGGGCACGCCCTTCACTACCACAGACACGACTGAACCCTGGTGGAAGTATTCTCTTTTGGGTGACACACAAAAATCAGTGTCTTGGGTTATTACTGCCCCTAGAGGGCTTCTCGCAAGAGTAGGGATTTTAACCTTGGCACCGTAACCAAATTCATGCTACTACTTTCTGTCTAAACAAAATGTTACTCGATGTGTCAACTGGATGTATAATATATTCATCTTTTCCTATCTTATCTGTTATGCAATGCTGCTGCACTGTACTAAACAACTTCCACACTCCTTTCAAAGGAGACTGCATTTTGATGATGGATGAAGTGACTATATGTTCACTGATTTAGATTTTAGAGGCCCCTGGGATTCTTTGATATTCAAGAACTATATAAAAAGGGAACTTTTCTTATGACCAATTTCTTCTCTGGGTTCAGGAGTCTACTGGCACAGAACAGAAAAGTAGCTCCTCCTCTATAGATTCCTAACTAATCAACAGAGATGAGTCTACGCCAGTGGAATCTAGGACAGCAAAGAATTGGTGGTAAGAAAATTCTCCTTTATGGGGCCTGGCTCAATTAGCACAGAACAGACTGGATCTATTTAACATTCCCCATTAAGACTTAGGGAGAAGAAAACAATTTCATAGGTACCCAAATCAGTGTGGATAAAAATCAATGATTTCTTTTATTCAAATCAAATTTTTTTGATACAATGCTTTTTGAGGAAAATCTAAAGATAAAGATAGCTCAAAGATATCTCATCATGGAATAAGGATTGTAAATTTTAATTCTATAATATGAGACAATATATTCATGTAATGTTTAAGAAAAGTTTTGTAAATGAGTTCCAGTAGTTCATGGATTAGGGACCCAGTCTTATGGGGTTCCCACAGGCTTCTGTATAGATTATTTAGGTTAATCTTTCTATCTACCCAATGGGGCTCAGTCTAGAAGATACCATCAGAGATGCTTAGTTTTGCAGTTCTCAGACTGTGGATGTGTGTCTCCAGAGGTAACATGCTTGTTAACAAAATAAATATATAGAGGTGAGAAATAACAGACCTCAATTCTATTGTTCCTCTGCAAATCTGTGTATACAGAGTCAATCCCTTACCTCTCTCTAAAAGTGCAAAGTTTCAAAAAGTTCAATGAATAGAAGATTGTTGGGGTGGAATAGGAGAAGAAGTCTGGAGATAAATGTGAGAAGGGAGGGACATATGCTTGTTTTGTTAAAATATTATATGTTTGCTGTTGAAGGAAAAAATTCAGAATACTTAACGTTGTTGTTTTAGTTAAATAAAACAATTTAAATGTCTGTCTGGTGATGTTCTCCTAATACAGCATGGCAAGAAAATCTTCCAAATATTAATGATTAACCTGTTGAATTGGAGATAGTTCACCTCCCAATGTCTTCATAAATATCTGCTTCAGTTACCTTTGGTAAATGAAATAACCAAACAAGCATTCATTTTCTGATATAACTGTAAAACTAATCTGAAAAGTTTTCAAAATAAATCACTCTTTAAAAATGTATAATCTTTTAAATCACTTCTAAAAATGAAACCTACATTTATCTCTGAGTTGTGAAGAATATCTATTAAGATTATAACAAGAATGCACTTTTCTACAGAAAACCATGATTAAATCGAGTCGTCCTGACAAATGATTTAAATCAAATCCACTCTGACCCAAATTTCCTAAAATGACATTTTCTCAGCCAAAAATTTTAAACAGAAAGACACCTATTGCTTAGAGACCCAAACAAGCCAGGGATTACTGGCTTGAGAACAGTCTGGTAGATTACTGCATGAAAGATAGCTCCAAAAATGGAATGACCAGCTCTATTGTCAGATTTACACTCGCGAAAAGCACAACAGCCCTGTACAAATTTCCCTACCTTAGCCTTACTGCTCTCTGCTTTGAAAGTTGCTGTAGCTCAAGAAAAGCGAACAGAGAATATAAAAGTTTGTAGGCCTCTGACATTCAAGAACAAATCCATCTATCTTACTAATAAATCCATCTGTCCTTTGGCCTTCAAAGAAGGCCAATTTATACATCATTTTGCCCCTTTGCTTCCTTCTGTCATCTGCACTCATGTCAATTCCAAAAAATGAAATCACAAACCAAAAATAACCTAGGCCGGTAAGGAAAAAGTTTTCCCTAATGGAATGAGGATGCAGTATTCCAGTGAGGCAGGAGGAAACAAGGAGAGTAGAGTGGAATCTAAACTGGACTCCAAAGTGACAGCTTCCCATTGTCTATCTTGTCAATCTACGTATAACAAGCATCTTCACATCTGCTCCAATAGTGTAAAATAAAGTTACATTTATTCTGTTCTGAGACAGTTTATAATACTCCAAAAAGCAATGGTATTTCTGTGTTTGTTAAATAAAGGGCTTGTACAGAGAACAAGTAACATTGCTGAAAGGTTACTATCTATAAAGGCAGTTTTTAAGTAAAAGCTCCACTTGCAGATACTGAATTAATATTTGCTTTAAGAATAGGACTGCAGAGAAGTAGTTGCCCTGTGCGTGTGTACATACCTTTGTCCTTCTTGAAGTCCAAAGCATCTTCCTTATCTGTCACTATTTCCTTCATGTTGATAATGCTTTGGTGGTTAAGCTGTCGAAGAATCTTAATCTCCCGAATAGCTGTAATTGGAAAACCTTCCTTTTCATTATCCAGACGTACTTTCTTTAGTGCCACCATTTCTCCTAAGAGAAGGTTTAAATATTAAAAACATGAAGGACAGCACTCAAACAAATGAATTTCAGATTTTTCTGTCACTCAATACATCTTTTGAATTACAATATTTAAAAAAAGATGTCAATCATTCATGTTCCCGTATGTGCACCTGCACTAAAAAAAAAAAAATAAAAAAAATAAGTAAATTCAGGTCCATGTTAAGAAAAACACTCACAGCTCAGACACCAAATCTTTTGCAGAAGTGAAACTATAAGACAACTTTCTCACAACTACTAAATAGCCTTCTTCCTTCTTTCTCATCTGCAATCTGATCTGCCTCCTTGGGTTTCCAATCACTACGCCTACACACAAGAGCGAGAGTCAACAGCATCTCTACATTTAAAGGTCTACGTATGCTGCAGACTTCATATTACAGGACACATGAGGTCGGGAAATGAAGGGAGGTTCTTTTTTGCATCTTTTTTCCTTATGATAAGCAATACATCTAGCACATTTGTAATGTAGCAAAGAATACTAATATAAAGTGAGATGATCAAGCAAACAAGAAAATAAAATATACATCAGGAAACTTAATCTCAAAATACTGCTTATTGTAAGGTGCTGACCAAAATGTTCTTTGATACCCCATTGTTGGTGTTCTGAGAAAGCCATAAAATAAACAGATATTGCAAAACTTGTAACTGCCTATTTCAGCTTTTAATTAAACTATTACACCATAAATGAGAATTATCTGACATACTATAGGAAAAGCAACCTTAGAGATCACATTTCAGGGTGTCATTGTACAGGAGGCCTTCCCCCTTTATATTATTTCAGGTAGTAGCTATGAAGGTACAAGGAGGAGAAACTGCGAAGTTCCAGAATATACCCTTTGTTCAACAGCTTCTTTCATCAACAGTTCCTACAAGCATTACTGCTGTGCCTCTCTCTTTTACCATCTTCAAGGCACGAAAGCTGAAGTAGGAAATTGGCCAAAAATACCTACAACCTATGCTTCTAGCAATAACCTGCAGTTACATGATGTTAAGCAGCATAGGGAAACTACTACTACTATGGAGAACTACCAGGATCAAAACCCAACACAATTCTGAAGAATTTTCCAAGATGAGAAGGGCAGAAAAGCATAAGCATTTTACAAAATATACCAAATTAAATCTATGTAATCATGTAATTCTGTAGTTAACAGCACTCATTCATTATATATTTTTAGATCTTACCCGTATCCTTATCCCTGGCTTTGTAAACTTGCCCATAAGTGCCTTCTCCAATAATGCCAATTATATCAAATTTATCCACGCAGCGTTTCCCCCAGTCAATGTCTTTTTCCTTTGTTTCACCATGGCGTGGTCCACATATTCTATTAAATAAAAATTAGCTCTAAGAATACATCCATAAAAATGTTCAGAAATAAGTTAACTGTAAAAAGCAACCTTTTTCATATTACTAACTTCTTGGAAAAAGATCCATAAGAACTGAATGAATTCAACTTTCAACATTTATGTTCTTTTAATTCCTCTCAGCTTGGACAAAGAAAACAGAAGAGTTAGTTTCAGTTTCATTTGCAGTCTCTTTCCATTCCATTGCTTTGCATATCTCCTGCCCTAGCACAAAACTGCATTATTCTCACTGAAAACACCACAAAGGAATACGTTTGTTTAAAAATGGGCTCCACTGAAATTTATAAAAAAAGTAAAATTATTTTGTCTCAGGAAAGAGACATTTTCAGACATATTTTATTTAACAGTTTCTGCATCTGTCCATCCAAAACAATACACACCCACTTCACTAATCTATTAAAAGATGCCTACGCAATGGTTAGTACATTTAACTATCAGAGAAGATATCTCATTCAATATCTACCTTCTTCAAAGTGTTACGGATGAAGCAACCTCATTGGGAAAGGATGAATGGGGGCAAAGAAAGGAACAGCATCTAGTCTTACATATTAATCACTTTCTGGACAGTTTACACAACAATGAATTTCAAGGGAAAGTTTTTAATGTGGTGCTTTAAGGGAGGGTATACAACCAAGAGGATATAAAACCAAGGAACAGTCTTAAACATGGGTTGAGTGGGCACTTTCAGTTCTGCATCTAAAGAGGACCTTCACGATTACTCACCAACAAACCTATCCCAAACCACTTCTTTTTGTCTGCAGTTTCTGCTCATTTGGCCCCTCATCATTACTGCACACAGCAGGACAGAAGGATGGTATAAATAAGGGAATAGGGTTCAGAGAAACTTAGTGCAAATGAGGCAAATAGGAAAATGGTGAGCAGGAGTACAAAATTCCATCTTCTCAAATGGTGCCAGTGCACTTAGGGACCGCCTTGCCTGTCTAGAAGACTCTCAGAAATAAAACATTCCGAGTCATTTAATGGTTGAAAAATAGGCTTAAATAGCACAAAGTGGCAGTAAATCGACACATGCTGATTCAAGATTTGCTGCAGGCATTAACCTATTTCCAGTATTTATAAAAAGCCAGGGAAATTATATACATTTCAAATCTTTATATTTTGAAGAAACTTGTATATCATTTTCTCTTACATGCAGTTACTGGGTTTTTTTTAAAAGTAGTAAACGTACTTAGGCCTCCTTTTGCTGTGTGACTGAACTGCTGGTTTCTTTTCTTCAGGACTTTTGGATAAATCATCTCCTCCAGGCAACTCTGGTGGAAGCGGCAAGTCTGCAAGCAGATGGCGGAGTTTCTTCTCCACTTCCTTTTTAACAGCCTTCACTGAAAGATTCCCTCGCAAACTATAAAGATAAACAGAAAACAACTAAAATGGACTAAAATTCTTTTCCGTTTCATGGCTGGAAACCTAATGGGGGTGAGATCTCAGTAGAATTCACTACGAGCATTTCATATAGTCTGCTTTTGCAGCAGTCTCTGCTTTTACAGCCCATAGGACATTTGTTTGTGTTTTACATGTGGCTACTGAACAGCGTGATCTGAGAATTACAGATCTGAGAACTAAGATCAAGAATATTTTTAGTTATTTCCTGGTGAATGTTAAAGTTAGTCATGACAATGTGCATTAGTGGCCAGGACAGGTAGTCAGGAAACCTGGATTAAGTCTCTACCACACACTTCACTTGTGAGCTCATGCAATTCAATTAGCCTGGCCCTTTTACTATTTTCCCATCTGTGAAGAGAGGATAATACTTATTCATCTTACAACAGTGTTTTGAAAGACACAGTTAGAAGAGCAAAATCTCTTTTCTTCTTTTAATTCCATTAAAAAAAATCTGAGGCACAAGAAGCATATGAGCATATACATGGAGGAAGGGAGTCTAACTCCTTGTCCCATATTGCCTCACACATCTTGTTGCTCCATTTAACTGTCACCGTTTGGCTCTCTGCTATTCACTAGCTTAAAAAATAAAGCTCTCAAAAATACAGTACTATAGTGACTTTTTCCCACCCTCACAGTGGAACTTTTCAGATACTATAATATTATTTCATTGGCGAAACTGGTCTATAAATAATCATTCTGACATTGATTTAATACACATCTTGAGGCCTCACCATTCTTCAAAGTTTTCAAACTGCACTGATAGCAGTTTGAAGCCAAAATTGGTCTAAAATAATATGAATAGTCTAATATAGAACTTTCAATCATATTCCCTGTCATCCACTTATGTCTTTTCATACTTCCCCTGAGTTCCTTCTGCTCCTTTGCTTCAAAATCTAGAGGGATGTAATACTTATTCTGAGAACGTTACTGGACCAAAATAGTCTGTTTGCCCATCCCCATCAGTCCCATAGTAGTTTGAATCAGACACTTTTCTAAAAACAGCAATTTTGAAATTAAGTGCACTGCCTTATTTTATGGAAAGTGAAAACAGAACACTGGAAAGAAGGTTTCTAGCCAGCAGAGGCATCAGGCTCTGGAATTGCCTCCCCATAACAGTAGTGCAGATAAAAAACCTAACTGGTTTTAAAACGGAGCTTGGTAAGTTCATGAAATTGATTATATGATGTGGTTGCTTGCAACAGCAGGAGGCTGGACTTTACAACCCAGGAGGTTCCTTCCCTTCCCATGTACTTACAAATATTATATAATGTTTATGTACGTTCCACACAAAAATAAGCTACTTGTATAATTTAATTCTAACATTGCTGCAGAGTATTAGTTACTATTTGAGCCATCAGAATACCAACTTTTTAAGAGATCATATGGCTATCTGAATGTGTTACAAGTAGATAGTGGGTAACATCTCATATTACTGTAAATGGAAGACTAAGACATATTAGACAGCGTTTTGTATATAGTCAATTTCCAGTTTGTCTTTCCCACAACAGGGAAGAGAACATGTTTAAACTGAAAAATGTTATTATAAAAGCCACAACTTTGCTAAAGGGAGCCAAAGCTTTTTTCAAAAAACAAAAACTTTTGATTTTGAATTGACAGTGTCCTTTAAAATATTTGGACTTAGAAATATTTCCTCTTAGACTATTAGAAGTGCAAGTCAGGGTATTTTTTCTTTGAGTTTCAATAAGATCTCCAACCATCTTGTTACAATGTGATATAATCATTTTCAGATTGGTAATGTAGTCCAAACCGTACAATATTTGCCTATCTACTAGAATGTTATTAATTTACAAAGATAAAATAAATTGGTAGAACTAATTTCTAAAACCCAGTTTCCAATATATTGTATACACATGGCCATCCCTAATTTTCAAATTGGTAACAACTATTTCTGAATAAAAATATAATCTGAAGTTAAACTGGCTAGGATAAATTACAATGCATATTAAGCATTCTATTTCAGGCAGAAGCTGTTCATCAGGAACAGGATCAGGAAGCAATTTATTTTTTCACAGCCTAATAAATAAATGCTGCTCAACAGTCCAAGCCCTTTAAGGGTTAATTTTTTGCCGTTCTCTCTGCTCTAAACCAGATAATTTACAGTAGATATTTGTGACCAGAGTCTTGTTCTCATGAAAACAAAAAGGCAGTTTTGCCACTATCTTCAAAGGGAGTATGATTGAGCCGTGCATGCATTCCTATGTTCACTAGACAAATCCACCGTTTTTTGGAGGAATGGACTGAATTCTGCTGGCACTTCTGAGGAAAAGCAGCGATTTCTTTCCTACAACACAGGAAGTTTGTCAGATACTTCAATTGTATTTCTTTGACAATCTTTGTACTTTAACACATTACACCCTGTGTTTTTTATATTTATCCAGCAATTTAATAAAGAGAAACATTTAAGTCTGAATTCCTAGCAACTTTTATTTACAGGTAAGACACATGGGCTGCTACTACACAGTTTAAAATGACAAAGGAAAGCAGGCCAAACAAGTATAAACACTGTAATCTTTCAAACTTAGCAATGCTACATAAATTTTGTGCTTCTCTCCAGTGCAGGGGTGGGCAAACTTTTTGGCCTGGCGGCCACATCTGGGTGGGGAAATTGTATGCAGGGCCATGAATGTAGGGCTGGGGCAGGGGACTGGGGTGCAGGAGGGGTGTGGGGTGCAGGAGGGGCTCAGGGCAGGGTGTGGGGTGCAGGAAGGGTTCAGGGAACAGGCTCCAGCCCAGCTTACTTCAAGCGGCTCCGGGGTGGCAACAGCACGCAGAGGGCTCCCTGACTGCCCTGGCCCCACACCGCTCCCAGAAGTGGCCAGCATGTCCGGCAGTGGCTCCCAGGGGTGAGGTGGGGCAGGCGGCTCTGCCGCACGCTGCCCTCGCCAGGGGTACCACCCTCAAAGCTCCCATTGGCCACGGTTCCCCGTTCCCGGCCAACGTGAGCTGCAGGGGACATGCCTGCAGGCGAGGGCAAAACACGGAGTCCTCTGACTACCCTCCCCCAGGGGCCCCAGGGACATGCTGCCAGCTGCTTCCGGGAGCAGTGCGGGGCAAGGGCAGGCCCCGCTGTGCCACGGGGCTGGCAATCCTGTGGGCTGGGTTGCAAGTCCTGACGGGCCTTAAACCACTAGAGCAGGGAGGGCAAAGCAATGTCTTTGCACAGTTGCATGAAATCTTGAAATCATGTTGTCACTGCAGCTTCAACGCTGGGAATATTAAGACGGATGCCTTCACATGCTGACTTTTTTTTTCGGCACTAATTTCTTAAAATCTTCATTTATAAGCTAAGGGCCGGCTGAAAACCCTAACGTTTTAATCACATAGCCTATGAAAGTGTGGTATTGGTAACAGGCTCTCTAGACTTAATATTGCCCAGAAATCAGAGGAAAAGTGCAACAAGCTACAATTTAACAATTTTCTAATGCTGATAAGGTTTCTATCTCGGAGCTAAAAAAAAGTCTAATATGGTCCAAGTTCCATAACGTTTTTAGGACCTAGAAATACTTCACTATGGACATAAAATATTGTCCTAGTTCATATTCACTTCAAAGATGAACTGCTAGGTGCTTTACTTGCTAAAACCAGTGCTCATTACCATTGCAAGTGCTTACAATGTTGCTAACCCCTTAAAGCAGGCGTCTCAAACTCCCAGCCCACGGGCCGCCTGCGAACCTCCCCAGTGTGGCCCACAGGACTCCAGCAGTTTTGGGGCCGGGTCTCTCCCTTGGCCCCCCAGGGGCCCCAGCAGTGCAGTGGAGCTGAGTGGCGTCTGCCTGTTCACTCCAGGGCTGCCAGCCCCTCCCTGCAGCCCCAGAGCAGGGCGGGGCTCTGCCTCCATGTGCTGCCCCCCACCCCTAGCGCTCCTGCAGCCAGTAAGAAGTTCTGGGGGCGGTGCTTGGGGGCAGCAGCACACAGAGGCCCCCAACCCGCCTCACCTTAGATCCCAGGTAAGCGCCGCACCCTTGAACCCCCCTCCCAGAGCCTGCACTCCCCTCCCGCCCCCAAACTCCCTCCCAGAACCTGCACCCCCTCCCCACACACCCCCAGCCCCCAAACTCCCTCCCAGAGAAGGGCGGCCAGCATGTCCCTTGGCCCGCGCCGCTTCCCACAGCCCCCATTGGCGCGGAGCGGCGAACCGCAGCCAGTGGGAGCTGCGATCGGCGGAACCTGTGGACGCAGCAGGTAAACAAACCGGTCCGGCCCGCCAGGGGCTTTCCATGAACAAGCGGCGGACTGGCTTTGAGAACCACTGGCCTAAAGTGGAGCTTTGATCAGACCTATGCAATTGTGCAGGTTTTTATTTCTTTAAAAATATACATGAATGTATATACTCACCTGTCAGTATCTGTATCTTCAGGCAGCATGGGAGGGAAAGGCAAGGGTGGCAGCGTGGAGGTTAGTAGTGCAACATTTCTATCTTTCTCCTTGGCTCCTACATTTGGTGTATGTGGTTTGTTTTTCTCTTTTACAGGGACTGGTTGCTGCTTCACGGCAGCCGATTTATTCTCTTTTACTGCTACTACTGCTGCTGCTGCTGCTGCTTTCTGTTTAGCCACTTTGTCTACAATCAAGTTATTTTCCACCTTTGTCTCCTGAACAGAGACCTTTGCTTTTGCTTTGTCATTTTTCAAAGTTGAACCACTTGTAGGAGAAGATGTATGCTCAGTTTTTATTTTCTTCAGATCTTTCACATTGTTTGTTTGAGGTGCACTCACACCAGTGTCAGTGTTTCCCTTAGTAGGCGTAGAGGTGTTTGAAATTTTTGCATTGGCTTTCGCTGCCTCTGCAGCTCTTGCTTTTTTGTTCTTGTTCAACTCAGCAGCCAGGCTACTTTTCAGAGTCAGTGTGCTAGGAGAAATACTCGAGTGACGACTTCTGGACCTAGATAATCTGTGTCTGCTGCGAGACCTTGAGCGTCTTGATGAGTAAGGGCTTCTGCTTCGGGATTTTGCTGATCTCCTGCTTCAAAATAGTAAAGATTTGGTCAATTTAGGTTTAAAAATAAAGAATGTCTTTTATATAACCTGCCTTCCTTATTACTAGAACAGCTTTTGCAAGCACCATCATTGCCATTACTATGTTTAAAGGGTGAACATGCATCTAAATAAAACCCATATGGAAAGACTTTCAGAAACAATAAGAACTGTATCTCTGAATACAATATCAATGGCAGAGACATAACCACACAGGACCTCAGACTATATTATGAATCTTTTTTAGCAGAGCTCTTTTGTAAAAAGTCATTGGGAAATCACAAAAATATAAACACAGAAAAGACATTCGCAAAAAGAAAAGGAGTACTTTTCTTTTTGCGAATACAGACTAACACGGCTGCTACTCTGAAACTTGTCAGAAAAGACATTGCATGCCTTCTGATCAGCTGTTCATTTCCTCCCTCAGTGTCAGAGTTGTTCTTTGCTTGTTGATAGAAATAACTTGATACTAAACAACACATACAACTATTTTAAAAAAACTACATAAATATGAGGATAAAAAATTGCTTTGTTGACAGTTAGGAAAAAGTTATGGAACTACAGCAACGATAATTCTGCAATTTTGTACCTCTTGTTAATGTTTCTAGTACATATTTAGCAAACTGAAATATTAAGTTACACACCTAAAGAAGAAAAAGAGGAAGAGAAAGCAGTATTTATGAAGATGAAGTAATATTGCTGTAGGAACCTCAATTTGTGAATTTGCTGCCTTATAAAAATGTCTGGTATAACTATTGTTGCAGTAACTTTTTATCATTACCTTGTATTTGAGAAATACTACTGAATACATAGTTAGAAACTATTGCGATGAGCTGCGCACAAAGAAGCAGACTGAAAGACAGCAATCAACTTTCATTTCTGAGGACATAATGATATAAGCATAATGCTGTATTAATGCATTTTTGTAAGACAGTCTATACTTTTTTTTTTTAGACAGATAATTCTCCCTGCATATCCCCTACAACTCAGCATAAGCATGTGTAACTCACAAGCTGTCACGCTACAGTATGTTATTTATTTACATTGCAGAAAAAGAAGAGCAGCAGGGGAGAAGAAAATAATGTCACTCATCTGGATTTCTGCACATGTGCAGAGAACAGAACAGGACACACATTTGCAAGTGCCCAGGAGGGAAAAATATCCAAGAGAGAGAATGTTGGTAGTTACAGAGAAAGCTCAGCAATTGTTTGAAGCCACTGAGAAAGATACCAGTTCACATACATTTTTACTTTACTCATTCAATAGATTCCATAGTTCGACTTGCCTAGTAGTTTTGATTTAGTTTTTTGTTGCAAACTACTAGAGACAAATTGCCAATTTAAACACAGGTGTTAAAATATGGCTGCTATGAGTAACAAATAAACAAAGTACCCTAACTTATTACTAGTCCATGAAAATTTATGAAAGTGTTTCTTCATCCACTTTATTCCACTACGCATATCTGTCTCCAAATATATTCACCATATCCACAATTGTTCTAACTTCAGTTTAGTGGAACTATACTGTAATTCTATTTTTCTTGACTAGATCATTCCTGAAGAAAATGTTATTTCAGTGAGTCCATTTATCTGGGTTAAAAAAAATATGCTAGAATAGTAAGGATCAGAGTTCTCAGTGTGCTGTACACTTCAGCTCATAACAAATATAACCAGACAACATGTAAGAACTGGCAGCTAAAACAAGGAAAACAAATATCATGAATGTTCTTGGAATGTTTCATGTGTTTGAAAAGTACCAGCTAATTTGATTCTGACTGTACATAATATATTTTATTTATATACATATATGTGCTTCAGATAAGTTGATCTTGTGTTATATAGTATTAAAATAGAGAAGATGCTATTACATATATATTGGCTAATTTCCAAAAGAGAAACATGAATCTTGTATGAGAAAAGTAGGGGTTTTCAACCCTTGCTATTGAAATATCAAGATTTCACTGATATAAACAGGTTGATAGCACGTTTAGATTAAGTAGGACTTCTGCGATATGCTATAAACTAAACAAACTGAAACTAGTGGCTATATGGAGCTATATTTCATTAGATATGTCAGAACAATTTAACAGTTCAAAACACAGCAAATCAACCAAAATCTTTTCCCCAAGATACTTCTCAGAAACTAGGTATATTTAACATAATTCACTTCTGTGCCAGACAGAAGGTTTGGTTTTACAGAACCCTCTGGCAGAATGAGAAGAGGTCAGAAGAGAAGAAAACGGGGGGCGGGGGGGGGGCAAGGGGAGAGGAGGAAATCACTGTACTCTACAGCATTTCCAATTGACACTGAAATAATTATGTAAAATGCACTTTTTCAGATAAGTGTGTTGCAGCTCTGGCACATAAAAAAATTAAGGAAAATACTTCTAACTAACTTTTAATGGAAGCAGTGGTTTAGTGAACTAAACACAGTGCTTGGAGTCTGGAGACTTGGGTTCTTTTCCTTACTCTATAATTTAGTTGCTGACCTTGGGAAAGTCACTTACATTTCTGTGCCTTAGGAGAATGTTTTCTACTTTTAATAAAAGGCAAGACAGAACCAAAATGGACAGCAAAATATTTTGATATACTGAACTGGTGGTTTCTCCCCCCCGGTATTATGTATGCCTGTAAGATTTTGTTGTATCCCCCCCCACACACACACTTTTTCCTGCTTGTTTTTGACCTTGGAAATGTAAGTGTCAAGTCTTGCATTCTCCAGTTTTCCTGGAGTACTTCTAGAAACTTGCCTACACTAGAATGAAAGATGGTTTCATTGGTGCTAATCAAAAACAGTTTTTAAACAGTCTGACTAAAATACTCTTCCTCTTTCAAATACTTAACTTCTATCTACTCTTTTGGCTGGTAATTTCATCATTTCCTTAGTTTACTAGCCATAACAAACTAACAGCCTAGACTGGATCTGAATGCCTAACAAAAGAAAAATAGACAAGTAGGAAAGGAAAAATACCCCAAAGGAAAGAAAGAGGGCACAAGCACAATTTTTTCCCTTTACAGGTTACCTTTCAGGAACAACACTCTGCCCTCAGATTAGTGTACAGAACTCCATTTTCCCAACTGAGGGAAGAATTTGTCTCAAGCATATACCAACTGGTTTTAACATTATTCAGAGGCTACACCTTAGCTTAAAGAAAGATCACGTCACAAAGTTATAAAACATATGATGTTCAGACTTTGTCCAGATAACGTGTTTCTTTTAAAAGAATCTTTCTGGTAAATATCAGTTGTGTACTCAAAATGTTAGTGGACACCATGACAAGCACCTGACTTCTTAACAGTGCTTATATCAGAAGTCTGCTCAGTTCTTCAAAGACTACTGCCACTTATATATTGCCCCATCTTACACATATTTGCCCCGGATGGTTTGTGTTTAGTCATAAATTTCTACATTTATTTTTTATTTTACCTAAGGAACTATATTTTAAATATCTGTTGCATTAAATATTGAAGAATTTAAAAAGCATCTTTGGCCCAGTCTGGGGAGAGTAGAGGCAGTACAAGACTTAAGTACCACATCCTGTCCTCCTCAACTGAATGGAGTTGCCATAATGCTAGATTTTTAGAGGGAACTGTGAATGGAAAACAATTTTAAAAAATCCTAGCTTTATATCCATCAGTCTGTTTCAATTTTTCCATGTTTATGCCCAGTAGCTGACATTGTTTGGTGTTTGTCCACACACACAGGCACCTTTGTCATATTTACTTATTAATTGTTCCACAGATGCACCCAACAAAGGGCACGCTGCATTGCTACAGCACAGCAGCACTTCACACCTAATTTTTAGCATTTATATAGCACTATACGTTTCAAAACACTACAAAAATTCATACAACACTTTCTGAAGTAGACAAGGACCACACATACTATTTTATAGATGGAGAGAAACAGACAAACGAGATAGGAGTTCTTGACACCTGACTACATGTTTTTCTGGAGCCAGCTGCAGAAGAACATACTAGGAGTGAAACTAGGGTATATTGGTTTCTCTCTGAAAGAGGTTAAATATATAGTACTGCTGCTAAACACAAAGAGAAAGCAGAGAAAGGGAAAGACACAAAACATAGCATAAATGACAAGAGCGAAAGGAACAACAGCAAAGGGCTTTCTCCAAAACCACCAAATCCAGCATGGTTTTGGGTAATGCTGTCACAGATTAGCAAATAGGGTAAAGCACTGTATTTTTAAGCATGATTTAACAACTTTTGCTTAACTTCTTAAATTTTTCAAAACAGACTGGTTGTCACTTTATCTCTGCTTAACTACTGAAAAACTTTCACAACAAGCTACTATTTTGGACACTGGATTTTGTCAGATGCATGCCACAAAACTACCACGAAACTGTTCTTCAAGGGTTCTGTTATACCTTCAATGTTAATTATACACGTTGCATCAACACCTAGTGTATTTAAGAATGCAAAAAGTTAATGTAACATTTGAATAATCAAAAACACTGAAGTCAGAAAACTCCATAAGTTAGTTTATAATGTAACATTAATTGCTACATTGTATAAAATATTTTAAAGGTATGGAATGAAAAAAAAACAGCAACACATTATGCAGAAATAACCTCGTGTATGTACCGAGTGAGAATTTTATAGCTGGAATCTTAAGTTTGTGAATTTCTTGATTGGAATGCTTGAGTTCTTTGTTGCATCACACTTTCCCATCCCCACCCCCTTTTATTAAAAAGAGGATTAAGTACTTTAGAGGCATATCACCATTGTTAACACAGACTAGTAGCATGTCAGAAAAACAAAAATTTAAAAACTCATAAGCAAAAAATGCTCGCTTTCGCTGTTCATAACCTTTTAAAACACTTACAAGATTTTGTTTAAACCTTTATGGTTTTTCCTTTTAATTAGACATTCAAGAGAAAGCCAAGTTTGAGGTGTTGACTTTCAGCTGTTTGAATTACGCAAGAGCAAACATTTTAATCAGAACTTATCAGGATTTTTTCCCCAATATTTGCAGAGTTCAAAAACAGCTGAACTGATTTTTCCCAATTCCTTAATAAAATATTCATCTTTAGGCCAAGATGTAATACCTCAGAGATCATCACAAGAATATGTTTGAGAAAGTTATCAGTAACTGAAACAAGGGGAGCAGGTTAAAATGGAATCTACAGCTCAACCCTAGCAAATAGCATACAAGCACCATGGTCTTCCAGTGTATGTAATTATCTGTCCTTTTAAAAATATTTGAAAAGGTAGATCTATAAATGTAATCAATTGACTTTTACCTTAAGTCTCCCAAGATACTATATACCCATATCATCACTCAGTAATTTGAACCGTCAGTGACAGGACATTCTGGTTAATTATAATTTTAGCCTAAATTCTCTCTGTGCATTAATAAGCAAATTTAAGATTAATTCTCCTTGCCTATGATAGGACAAATTTTCTCTCATGTGATACACGATTAATCATGTTTTTCCTTTAGTCCAGTTTTTAGTTCAATGTCTACATTCACATTGCATCAGCTATACAAAAAAACAGCTGTTTAGTACTGCTATTTGAGTAAGTGCCACACGTCTTAATTTTATTCAGATATTCAAATTCTATTCCTTCAATATTTTGAAGTTATTAGCAAGTCTAAAAAAATCAGGAATGTTGGGTAACTTTGAAATTTCGTAATTTTATTTTTTTCCTTAATTTAATTTTATAACTAATGTGTCCTCACTAGAGAACCCTTGCTCATGGAATTATTTACCAGCAGAGATTAGACTGACCTCAGGCCTGTTTTCAGAATGCTTTGCAAAATTAACTGCTTTGCAAAAATCCGTCCCATAATAAGCAAAGATAAGGAAAAAACAAAAAAAGAGAGCCACTGAACAAATGAGAGGTAAAAACCTAAGTCCATTACAAGTAACGATGTAAATCTTAAATACGGAATTCAGAACTCACACCACAATGACAGAGGTCCTTAATATACATCAGATAGATATAAATTAGGTAAAAGAACAAACATTCAGAACTTTTAAAAGCTCTTCCATTCCCTATCTTAAAAAAATTGTAGTTTTAAATTTTAAGTTTTTTGAGGAAAGCTCAGTTCTAAAGAGAACTTTAATATCAAGTATTATTTTTAGAATACCCCATCCTTCAAACAGAAAAACATCTAGGCTAAAAAAAAAAAATCACATTCCTTTAATTTTGTCTATAGCCAGTACAACACCAAAGGTCTGGTGCAATCATCTGTATGTAATATTCCCAATATAAACATCCATTTATTTTAATTGTATGAAATATTCAAACACATTAGTACCTGTACCTAAGTGTGAAATAAAATAATTATACACATATTAGATTATGTGAGTTGAAAGTGTGATCACACAGTTTACAATGACCTGGATTACCTGAGCGAAGTCATGGGAAGCTATTTGATCTGGTCTTACAATTCCATGCTTTGTAAAACACATCAGAATCAGTTACTAGAGAAAGTTTAAATACTCTAATACAGATATGAAAAGTTTGTCACAATATGGTTTTGTTAATATAACTTATATTTTTGTACTACACTGTTCAAAATTCAATCTAGTTTCTACAGAAATACCTTATATCCTCATTCTTCTATTATCTTAAATATGCAATCAGTTCCTACAGAATAACTCTGTTAATATAGACAAAAGAAAAACATAAGCAACACTACCAATTATTTCAAGTAATATCTTAATAGCTGATGTTCATTTGTCTCCTACCCCAGCAAAGACACACTAAAACTGATCTCATTCAGACCAAGAACAACAGGTCTTGAAAAATCAATTCACCTAGTCATTGGCAATGAGTTGAAAGTTTTCACTGGCAAGTGATGGAGCTTAAACAGCATCTGTAGAATTTAAGGTTTTTAATGAAAACTAAATTTCTAGCCCTTATGGTTGCAAAGATGAAGTTCCAGGTGTGAACCATAGGTAAACTGATCCAATGTCTGTGGATGCTCAGAGCTCACCTGCAAGCAGCAACAGGTTGAAAGTGACAAGATACTAGTCAATTTCACAATTGCAATTCAGAACTCTGTGAGCAGACAAGTATCATGTCAGTTTCACGCTGCTGCTGCATATTTAAGTTATACCCTAGTGAAGTCATTGGAGCTGTTAGTGTCCCTGGTCCTCATAAGTTTCTTCTCCATCCCCAATATTTTATATAAAGCTTTTGGCTGGGAAGTTCAGTCATCTAGCTGAAAAAGTACGTAATCCTTTTTCCAAGCCTTGAAGACAAAATACCTAAAGCACTGTAAAAGTTTATTCACATTATCTTCATTTTCACTGTCCCTAGATACCAAAATTGCTACAGTCAGACAGCAATGTAGCCTTACTGCAAGCACATTCTTTGCAGTTCTAGAGCATTACCATTAGGAAACAGACTAGAAGCCAGAGAAAGGTGAGCTTACTATCATAACACCATTACACCTAGACACGAGACCAGAATGAAGACTTTATACCAGCGGTTCTCAAACTGAGTATCAGGACCCCAAAGCAGGTCACGACCCTGTTTTAATGGGGTCGCCACAGCTGGTGTTAGATGTGCTGGGGGCCAAAGCCGAACCCTCAGGCTTTGGCGGGGCTCAGGCTTTGGTTTCAGCCCTGGACAGTGGAGCTCAGGTTATAGGCCCCTCACCCAGGGCAGCAGGCCCACTCTCAGGCTTCAGTTGCCCTCCTAGGGTCATGTAATAATTTTTGTTGTCAGAAGGGGGTCACAGTACAATGAAATTTGAGAACCACTGCTTTATATCGTACAGGTCAAGAACGTACATGCCCTAAGAAGCTGATGCCCTCATGAAAGCATTACACTTGTCCATGCAACTATGGCCCAAGCTATGCAGCAAACCCTTCCAACTTATGTGACAAAGCATCATTCATTTGTGCAACAGACTAAGAAATGCACAACATTAACTGATTCAAGATTCATATTATAAGCTTCAATTTTATTTACATAATTCCAAAAATGCCCCATAAAATGAAAATATATAAACTAGTGCATAATATTTATATTGGGGCAGATGAAAACCACCCAGAATTTTCTGATATGCCCACACCAGGGATACCTTCAAAACAGTGAAATTTCTCTTCATACCTTTTCCCATAAAGCAAGTTGGACACTGAACAGACTATATATCCAGACTCCCAGAGATTTGTGAGTGGGATGGACTGGTAACTGATGTACATATTCAAGGTATACTCTCAAAAGTAACAATGCACTGGAGTGGATCGATCTTAATTTCTATCTTTCAAGGTGATTTGGGTGGTTAACTCCCATAGTCCCCTTTGAAAAGCCCGGCCCCAAATAATAGCTGTTTTAGAAACATCTCAATGAGACAGCTCTTAAAACCTCCCTATCAATACTGTGGCCTGTTCTGCCACTGGCTGGCCCAACTGCTCCAGCAACCAACTTAAGAAGCCTCGTATCCCCTTGGCCAAGACCGTAAAACTTTTAGACTCTGTCTACACAAGGAATATGCAATTTTAAACTGATTTAGTTACACTGGTACAAAAGTTTATATGGACACTTATTTTGGTTTAAAGCAGGCTTATTTTCATTTAGCTGATTAGGTATCAGTTTAAATTAAATTGAAATAAGCCACTCCAACTAAAATAAAGATGTGTACACAGGGGCTTAAACAAAGTTAAAATGGTTCAATTTTCTTGTTTAGATAAGACCCAAACTGAAACCTCTATTCCATGTGCGAGAAAAGGCCTTCCCAGGTTGGCCATTATTAATCCTTGCTGCTGTCCTCAATATGAAAGATAGATTTAAGAACAGAAGCATGGAAAATACACTATATTCTGCCCCAGCAACAGGCAAACAAAATGATGTTTAGAGCAGCATTTTGAATGCATATAAATGGGGCAAAATAGGATATATCAAGGCCAGAGAGGAGCAATAGCTAAGACATGAGTAATGGAGGCCTGAATGTGAGTTTTAGTAATGATGACAAAAAGGAAAAGCCAGATATTAGAGATGCTGCGCAGGGAGAAATTGAAAGATTTAGACATGCCCTATATGCGACATTTTAGAGAGGGATGAATTGAAGACAAAGTTCAAGCTACAGACCTATTGTGTGTTAAAGGCAAAGAACCCCCAGAATGGAAAATTAATACTTTTGGGGAGGTTTAGTTAAAACAGGAGCTGATGGAAAAGCAAGCAGGTGCTGAGGATGACTCAAGTATACCCAAGAACTTCTGTGGCCCTTTATCATCACAGCATCTGAGCACTGCACAAGCATTAATGAATTTTATCTTCACATCCACTTTGGGAAGTATCATCCCCATTTTACAGACAAGAAACAGTCAAAAAGAGCATATATGACCCAGCCATGGTCAACTGCAGAACATGGAATTTAACCCAGATCTCCTAGGTCCGACCCTAATCAGAAGGCTATCCTTTCCTCCCTCAATGTCTCTATAAATGCAGTCTCCCATTGGCTTCCCCAACTCCTCCAGCAAGTCAGAAAGACGACATCTGTTAGGGAAATTAGTAAATACAGAAGTATCTCTGTATATAGTAAGAGATTGGACAGAAATCACAGTTTAACTGGAGAAAAAGTCAGAGAAATTCTGGAAAACAAGCCATCAGATTTGCAATTCAGACATTTATATTAGATAATTTTTTAATTTAAGGGATAGAAACTCTCATACTTCAAACCAAAAGTCCACTTTGTTCTGTAATTGTCCACTACAAGGTTTCATGCACCTTCCTCTAAAGCGTTTCTTACTGGCAACTGTTTGCTTTTTTTTAAAAACAAAACACTGGAGGGGATGAACTACTAATTGTATCAAATATGGCAACTCCTTAGGTGAAACCCCGTGGCATACTATGGCAATTCATGACTGGAATATTGTCAAAGAATTCCACTCAGTGCACACATCAGCTTGTAACTCAGCAATTCTTAATTCAATCAATATTTCCTAAATCCAATTGTTTTCTTAAATCATGACCATTTTAAAAAATGTTTCTTTAACCAATTATAACACTCTTAAATGACAACTACTTTTCATCTGAATGATTGTTCTTGTTCAGATTATAAATACTTTTTCCTGTTTTGAAATGTTCTGAAGTTTACTAAGATGTTTCACAATTGCAACTTCAAATACATCTTATTTTTAAAAAACATCTTTCTTTTATCTCCCAACATAATACAGGATACAAATTGTGTTACTCAACCACTTCAAAGTTAACTGACACGGAACCATCAGAGGGAGCATGAAATTGTTTTTCATGGAGTCGACGGAATTCTTGTCAATGGAGTGGTAAAACTTAAAAATATAAATATTTTTAGAACCTGAATAACTTTATTTATCTTAAAGTTGTTACAAACTGGTGCATAAAGTATTGATCCAAGACCATCACAAGATTCTTTTATTACAAATATAGTTCTTCTTTTGGAAATATGCACAGGCCAAACACATAGCCCTCACAAAAATCCAGTTAATTAAAAACAAGTTGTTAATAAATACAAATCCAAAAGGTAGATAACTCTACCTGACAATACTCAGCCATTACTGAAGGCATTTTTTTCTGCATCACAAAAACCAAAAAACTTAGCCATCAAGTTAGCATATACATTAAGCAGAGTAAGACCCTGACCCTGCCAAAATACACACACGTAACTTTTTGCACTACAAGTGCCCAGTGATGTCAGTGGAACTACTTGCAGTGCATGCAGTTAAACACAATAGTAAATCTTTGCAGGATAAGGACCTAAGCATCATTTTTTTTAAAAAAATAAGCACTTAGTGAAATATGCATAATTCCTTTGCAGCATTTAATATTGCCTCTTTTTCTACTAAAACAATTGGCTTGCACTAATAAATTACACAAGTACAAACACTAAATGACCCATACTTTATTCAATTTAATTTTTAACTAACTCAGTGCTAAAAGAAGAACTAAGCTATAAAAGAATTTAACATTTATCTATCTCTGGGGTTAGATAGGAACAGGATGCTTATGAGGGAAATCTGCTGATTACAACAGACCCCAGAGTTCTCACCCACAGTGGTGGATGGTGATTTCCCACTCCAGATAACATTATAATGGGAAGTTTATAACCATGCCCCCCACACATGGGAGATTTTACCTTTACAATCGCTCTTCTCTACAAGAGAAAAAGGAGTAGAAGTGACAGGTCCACTTTGTTACATTATGGTCTCTTCCCTGCTCCAGGGGCAAGGCAGGAGGGTGATTTTAGTATATCATAGTCTCTTCCCCGCCTTCTCCCCAATAGGATGGGAGAAGACAAAGCCACGGATTTTTTTTCTATATTAGATTTAAATCTCCCCGTTTCCCCACCCAAGTTATTCAGGCCAAAGCATCCCTCCCGCCCCTAGGATACAACCCCCCTCCCGCCCCCATCACTCTTCTCTGTAGACATACACACAGCATCATACCTCCAACATCAACTCACCTGACAGTGGGGCTGTAGGGGCTCCGGGAGCGGCGCCAGCTGCTGCCGTAGGGGCTGGGCGACACATCCCCACCGCGTTCGTACGAGCTGTGCCGGCTGTAGCTAGGGGATCGGCGGCGGCTGTAGGGGCTGAGGGGGGAGCGCCCGCCGATGGGGCTGGGCGATTTGCGGCTCCTCTGGCTCTGGGAGGCCCTGTGCGACGGGGGGCTGTCGTCCCGGCCGGGGCTAGGGGACGAACGTTGCCGCCTGTAGGCCCTAGGCTCGGCCTTATCCTCCCGATAAGCCTTCGGCGGGTCCTTGTAGGCCGAGGGCGGCTCCTTGGCCGCTTTAGTCCGGCTCTTGTGCGCTTTGCCCTCCCGCTCCTTCCTGCCAGTGCCGGGGGAGGCGGCCGGGCCCTTCCTGCGGCCGTCGCTGCCGCCGCCACTGCTGCTCTTGGGGCCCTCCCGGTCCTGGCCCCCGGTCTGATTGTGGCGGCTGCGGGACTTGGAGGAGGAAGAGGAGGCCTCGGCTCCCCCCCTGGCCACCGCCGCCCCCTCCTGCTGCTTCTCCTCCCCCCGCCTGCGGTGCTCCCGGTGCCGCTCTCTGGAGCGGCCGCTGCTGCCGCGATGTTCCCGGTGCGGCCGGCTGCTCCGCTCCGACTCCCCCCGGGGCCGCTGGCTCCCTCCGCCGGAGGAGGAGGCCGGGCTTCCCCCGCCGCTCCCCGCCCCGCTTGGTCCGGCCGCTCCGCTTCCCACCAGCCCCTCGGACTGAGAGCTCACGTCGTCGTACTCCTCCACCAGAGTGCTCAGCCCCCCGCTACTGCGCCGCTTCTCCGGCTCCTGGGCGCCGCCCCCTGCGCCTCCCCCGCGGCCCCGACGCCGCTTGTGCCGGGACCCCGAGCGCCGCTTGCCCCGGGGCCGCTTCCGCTCCCCCCCGTCCCCGCAGCAGGAGGAGGCGCTGGTGGCCGCCAGGAACAGCAGAGACTGCGGCGGCAGCGGCGGCTGCAGGAGCGGCGGCTGCAGGAGCGGAAACAGCAGCGGGTGAGGAGCCGGCGGCGGCGGAGCGGGAGGCTGCGGCTGGGCCGCGAAGCGCTTCCGTCTCCGGTGATGCAGCCGCTTCTTGTCCGCCGGCGCCTCCACCGCTGCCGAGCCGCCCCAGCCCCGGCTTCCCCCGCTCCCTCCAGCTGGCGCCGCGTCCGAGGTGCTCGGCATCGAGATCACTCAAGGCCGAGGACTAGGACGCGGCCTACGAACCCGCTGCCGCCGCCTTCAGGGCGCTGCCGGCGCCATGGAGACACCGCGCCGCGCACAGACAGACCCCGGCCCCGCCGCCCGCCTCACAGACCGCGCCGCCCGCCCGGCCGCGCCTCACATCGGGCCGCACGACCCCCGCGCTCGGGCCGCCCCGCAGCAGCGGGGGGTGGGGCTGGGGGGGGGGTCTCAGTCACCAACGAGCCCGGAGGCTCGTGGGCCCGGCCTCCCACTGTCCCCGCAACACGGAAGAGTCTCACGGCGGCCTCCTCACTCCATCCCGGCCCGCGCCTCCTCTTCCTCCTCCGGCGGCGGCTGCTCGCCTCTCTCGGCCGCTCCGGCGGCGCCTGCGGGCCGCGCTGCCCCCCCACCCCCGGCTCCTCCTTGAGTCCGAGGGTCAATGTCGCGCCGTAGGTGTCCCAGCCACGCGCACTCCCGGCGGCTCGATCCCGCTGCCTCCGTCGCTCGCAGCCGGGCAGCGATCGAGAGGCCTCCGCGCTGTGCGACTGACACACACACACAGGGGACACGGCGCACACTGCGCACGCGCGTATAGCCCAGGGAGGGCGGGGTGCTCACGAGCGCAAGCCTTCTGCCCGCCGCCGGCCGGGAGACGATCGACACCACGCGAGAGACTCCCCTGAACGTCACGACCGGAAGATTTCACGCGTGACTTCCGGCCGGGTGGAGAGCCCAATCCGCTTCTGCGCCGACGGCGCGGGGAAGGGTTTTAGCAGCTTCCGCTTTGAGAGGTGAAAGGTTATCCAAGAGTTTCCGGGCGGGGAGGGGGGGCGGCGTCGCTGCTTGTCCCAAGGAGGATTCGCCCTGGAGGGAAAGCGGCTCCTCCTCCCGCCGTGGTTCTGGCTGCAGGCCCGGGCCTGTGGCGCCCATTCCGGGCGGCGGGCGGCAGACGGCGGCGGCGCTGGGTACGGGGCAGGCCCTGCGCCGCGTGCGGCGTTGTCCACCCTGCGTGTTTGAACGGCCGCGGGGGGCGGTTCGGGGTAACGCAGTGGGGGTCGCTGGCCGCGGGTCACGTTCTCGAGCCCGAAGCCTCGTGCGCGCTCACGCGGCTCGAAAGCTGAGGCCGTGAGACAAGCCGCCAAGTGCCCGAGCGTAGCCAGCACTGTAATCCCTGGCCCAGGCCCGCGGGCTCCATTTGCACAAGAGCCGCCTCCTACACGTTTCCCTGCTCACTCAGCCGATGGTAAAAAAAAGCGGGGGAGAAATCCGGCACCTGGTGCGTTGTGTTTTAAGTCAGTGGGACTGGGACAGGGGCCATGCGTTCTCATTACCATAAGCAGGGAGATGACGCCACTTAACAGAGGCATTAAATTATCTGTATTAACAATGTCTGTCGTTAAATTTTCAATATAAACACAGGTTTCAGAGTAGCAGTCGTGTTAGTCTGTATCCACAAAAAGAAAAGGAGTACTTGTGACCTTAAGAGACTAACAAATTCATACGAGCATAAGCTTTCGTGAGCTACAGCTCACTTCATCGGATGCAGTGGAAAATACAGTGGGGAGATTTTATATACACAGAGAACACGAAACAATGGGTGTTACCAAGCACACTGTAAGGAGAGTGATCAGGTAAGGTGAGCTATTACCAGCAGGAGAGGAAAAAAAACCTTTTGTAGTGATAATCAAGATGGGCCAGTTCCAGCAGTTGACAAGAAAGTGTGAGGAACAGTAGGGCGGGGGTAGGGGAGAATAAACATGGGGAAATAAATTTACTTTGTGTAATGACACATCCACTCCCAGTCTTTATTCAAGCCGAACGTAATGGTGTCCAGTTTGCAAATTAATTCCAATTCAGCAGTCTCTCGTTGGAGTCTGTTTTTGAAGTTTTTTTGTTGAAGAATTGCTACTTTTAGGTCTGTAATCGAGTGACCAGAGAGATTGAAGTGTTCTCCGACTGGTTTTTGAATGTTATAATTCTTGACCTCTGATTTGTGTCCATTTATTCTTTTACGTAGAGACTGTCTGGTTTGACCAATGGCAGAGGGGCATTGCTGGCACATGATGGTCTCTGATAGTGTGGCTGATGTGATTATGCCCTATGATGGTATCTATTCAGGGGACATATGAACAGTTGGCAATGGGCTTTGTTGCAAGGATAGGTTCCTGGGTTAGTGTTTTTGTTGTGTGGTGCGTGGTTGTTGGGGAGTATTTGCTTCAGGTTCGGGGGCTGTCTGTATGCAAGGACTGGCCTGTCTCCCAAGATCTGTGAGAGTGCAACCTGAAGCAAATACTCACCAGCAACCACACACCACACAACAAAAACACTATCCCAGGAACCTATCCTTGCAACAAAGCCCATTGCCAACTGTGTCCCCTGAATAGATACCATCACAGGGCCTAATCACATCAGTCACACTATCAAAGGCTCGTTCACCTGTACATGTGTACAATGTGATATATGCTATCATGTGCCAGCAATGCCCCTCTACCATGTACATTGGCCAAACCGGACAATCTCTACGTAAAAGAATAAATGGACACAAATCAGATGTCAAGAATTATAACGTTCAAAAGCCAGTCGGAGAACACTTCCATCTCTCTGGTCACTCGATTACAGACCTAAGAGTGGCAATTCTTCAACAACAAAATTTCAAAAACAGACTCCAACGAGAGACTGCTGAATTGGAATTAATTTGCAAACTGGACACCGTTACATTAGGCTTGAATAAAGACTGGGAGTGGATGTGTCCTTACACAAAGTAGAATTACTTCCCCATGTTTATTACCCCCACCCCCGCCTTACTGTTCCTCACATGTTCTTGTCAACTGCTGGAAATGGCCCACCTTGATTATCACTACAAAAGGTTTTTTTTCCTCTCCTGCTGGTAATAGCTCACCTTACCTGATCACTCTCCTTACAGTGTGTATGGTAACACTCATTGTTTCATGTTCTCTGTGTATATAAAATCTCCCCACTGTATTTTCCGCTGAATGCATCCCATGAAGTGAGCTGTAGCTCATGAAAGCTTATGCTCAAATAAATTTGTTCGTCTCGAAGGTGCCACAAGTCCTCCTTTTCTTTTAATATAAACAGAAGTGCCTTAGGTTTTTTCCAGTTCTGGTGACTATCATGATTGTTGCAAGTATTTGGTGATTGTCTTAAGCACCAGTTGTTCAGGTCCTGTGTATCTTAGTGTTCTTTAGAGTAGATTTGTTTAACCTTTGTGTTGCAGTAGAAAAATATTGAAAACTTAAGTCCTAAAGGCATAAAAACCAGAAAATAAGTCGAATTAGGCATTATTTTTAAAACTCTTTGGTTTAAAATCATATCTTAAATCTGGGGTCTGCCTCATGATTTTGGAACACTTGGGCATTGCAACCTTGACTTCTAAAATAGATATTGATGGTGCTACAGTGTTTCGTATGAAATCAAAGCTGTGGTGGTATATACATGCAAGCAACAAAGTTTAAAAAGTATGTTTGGGGGAAGATATAGGTCAAGCATTTCCCTTCAGCTCTTAATAGCTGGCAGCCTTAAGTGTCCTAGTAGTTTTATAAAAAGAAAAGGAGTACTTGTGGCACCTTAGAGACTAACCAACCTACTTGAGCACAAGCTTTCGTGAGCCGCGTCCGATGAGGTGAGCTGTGGCTCACGAAAGCTTGTGCTCAAGTAGGTTGGTTAGTCTCTAAGGTGCCACAAGTACTCCTTTTCTTTTTGCGAATACAGACTAACACGGCTGTTACTCTGAAACTAGTAGTTTTATGTATGCAGTGTTTTTGTAGCTGTGTTGGTCCCAAGATATTAGAGAGACAAGGTGGGTGAGAGACAGATTGTTAAGCTTAATAAGGAGGTAGCACACATGGAATAGACCATTCAAGGCAAAGTGGGCAGTTAATATCTCTGCAGTCATAGGACAAAGGAGGTTTGTGTATTGTAATGAGCATAATCCACTAGAGACTTTACAGTGGTGTAGCTGTGCCTTTGTAAGCTCTTTAATATAGCCACTCTAAACCAATGGGGGAGAGTTCTCCTGTCAGTTTAACTACTTCAGCCCCCATGAGCATCAGTAGCTATGCTGGCAGAAGAAACTCTCACACTGACACAGTGCTGTCCACACCGGCGCTTGTTTCGGTGTGTCTTATATCTCTTGGGGGGTGATTTTCACCCTTTTGAATGACACAGGTTATGCCAACATAAGCTGTAGTGGTCATTCATGAGCATAGTGATTGTCTTGTTTCACCCACATAGTTGTTACTGGGGTATTTAGTGCACTGGACGAGGTACACCACACGTGGTGAAAGGTGTGTTGTGGGGTGTGTTCCTCATTATAGCAGTGGAGATATGGCTTCAGGTTTTGCATCTGTTGTTCTGGCATTGGCTGATGCCACTTTGACTTGGTGTGTCCTGGTTTGTAGGGAGCTTGCTTCTGATGATGAGCTTGGCAAGGCTGGGGGGTTGTTTGGAGGCCAGAAGTGGGGATTGCAGAAACATGTTTTGTTTTGTTTTTTGCTTTTCTAGAAGTGGTCCCTATTGAGTATGGATTGTACTTGTTTGATGATAGCCCATATGGGTTCCAGTGTGGGGTGGATGGTGACGACTAAAGGTGGGGGGGGAGTAGTTTTTCCCCTGCATTGAAGCGGAGTATTTGGGGGACCCATTCCATGAATCAATGTGCTGCTCTGATGGAGTATCCTGGTGTAGTGAAGGCGGTTCTAAGTGTGTTAAGGTATGTCTCCTGGATTTTTTCCTCCGAGCATATTCTGTGGTATTTGAATGCCTGGTTGCAAAATACTAGGAAATCTGTTCGTCTGGTGTGATTACTGAATCTGTGAAAATGAGTGTTTAGTGATCAATGGGTTTTATTAATACATATACCAAAATATAAGAATCATTATAATACAGAAAGTAGATAAAGGGAGGGGAAGGGAAACAACATCTATCCTCAGGGTCCATGTTAATCATAGACCTCTAAAAGGTCAGCTTAATTGTTTTCAGTTTTTCAGGCATTCCCTTTCTGCATAATGCCAGTCATTTATTAGCTGCAAGATCAGCTGTATCACTGAGCCAGGCATGAATACTTGGTGGGGAACAACTTTTCCATTTTTGCAGGATTTTTTTTTATTTTTTATTTTTTTTAAGCAACCAAAGCTGCACATTGAAACCACGCTGCTTTGTTATCAGGTAATCTTTCATGTATCAGGAATATATCCAAGAGTGAACATTAAGTGGGAGGGCTCCAAATTAATATCAAATATTAAATTGGTCCTTTGAGTCACTTCATATCAGAAATTCTTGATACCGGGGCAACCCAAAACATATGAGGTAATGTAGGACTGAAGAAGTTAAGTTTCCAACAGCAGTCAGCCTTTATTTGCCCATTACCATTACCCAATGTGGGGACCAGTATATTCGAAAAAGTGTCTTTTGGTGAATAAGCCATACTCTCTAACTTATAGTTGCTTTTTAAACATTAGATACAATTGTATTCCATTAGGTTGGAGATGGTTGTGTATCCAAATCTCTATTCCAAGGAAGTCATACATTATCAATCTTTGGCAGATTTTTATGGACCAGAAAATTGTAAAAGGATACCGATAGCTGAGTAAATCCAGGACATTTTCCTCCAAAGTAATAAAGGTTCTGGCGTTCCCAGTGCATTTGGTCCAACGACATTCATAAGTAAATGCCTTTACCTGAAGATATTTCCATGCTCTGGAGCAGGAAAAGCCAAATTGTGGCGGAAGATCTACAGATGGTTTAAGTTGTAGGTTAGGTGCACAACCGTCATAATTCTTCTCTCCATTCAATCTGTTCACATCAAGGTTCTTCCACCACTTTTAAGGATTGGATTATTCCATAGGGCCCCCTTGATGTGGAAGAATGGAGGGAAGCAGAACTCCACACGCAAGTTTGACCAAGCTTGTGTCACAGCTGTTAGTGTGGGTGTTCTGGAGCCATCAAATCTATAATAATTTGATCCTACAATGCCTGAAACGGGGAGAGGGTGTACCAATTCTTGGTAAATCGAACCCACAAAATGCCTGGTTTAACAAAAAAGAGATCTAATTTTCCAAGTTGGGAAAATGAAATCCTCCCAGAGATAGGGGGACCTATAATTTGTTCAGAGCCAGTCTAGGTTTCTTACCTGTACCCCAAATGAAAATTCTGGAAAATATTAGTGAATTTTTTTTAAAAAAATTGAGGAATAGAAATAGGGAGATGCCTCAGGACAAACAAAATTCTGGGAGGGACATTCATTAATTTTACCTCAAACTGAGGATTAACAAACTCCATCTCCCCGCATCGTTAGCCACTTGGGCAATAATTGGTTATTTACAGGTTTCTTGTGTATAGTTGTTTATAGGGTTCAATTGTTGAAGCTGACCGTTAAGTTCTGGAAGTTGACGTTGGGTGGGAGTGTTCTAGAGGGAGTTTGATGGATGAGGGAGATGGGTGGGTGGTTGAAGTTGTGATGGATGTCTATGAAGGGGTTTAGGTCATCTGTCCAGAGGATGAAAATATCACCAACGTACCTCAGGTATATCGTTGGTTTTCTGGTGCATTTGTCCAGAAATTCTTCTTTGAGGTGGCCCATGAAGATGCTGGCATATTGGGGAGCCATTCTAGTACCCATGGCTGTTCCCAGGGTTTGGGTAAAGTGTTTGTTGTTGAATGTAAAGTAGTTATAGATGAGGATTAAATAATGAGGTTGGCAATGTGTTTGGGGCAGGTATCTGTCCACTATAATCTGGTAGATATTTGAGACAGGCAGCGATGCCATCATAGCAAGGGATGTTGATGTATGTAGGAAGGTGACATCCATAGTGGCAAGAATAGTGTTCTAAGGGAGGCTGTTAATGATGTGACGTTTCTGGAAGAAGTCAGTTGTTTCCTGGAGAAAACTGGCTCTTTGTGCGGTGAGTGCTATGATCAGATATGACACCTGGGTTTACCTTGTTTACCTTGGGAAGCATGTAGAAGGACCCTGCAGTGCATTCATGGGGACTGTGGTTGTAGAGTTTCTCTAGGCTTTGTTGGGGGAAGGATTTGATATCGTGAAATTCTTGGGTGAATTGTAGTGCAAGGTCTTTTGAGTTCTTTGTAGTAGGTGGTGTCGGAGAGTTGGCTGTTGGACTCATTGATGTAATCATCATGGTTGAACATTTGGTAACTTTTTCCTAATGTCAGAACTGTTACACTGGGAAAGAAATAGCAACATAAACTGAAAAATGATTACGAAAATGCTTGTTACATGTAATAGCAGTTTTATAACTGATGGAACTGAAAATGTTGAGCAGAAACATTTTTTGTTAATACAAAAACAGGCACAGCTATTGATATTATTAAAATACATTTGCAAACATGCTCAGAAGCAGAAAGATATAACACAAAAAGGTGATTTTGCAGAAGTCTGATGCACGCGAGACAAATTGTAACATCTGAAAGGTATGACCGTAGAACAAACCAACAATGGAAGGCTAGCAAATGTAATGAACTTATAGCACCAGCAACTAGATCAAATAGCATTTAAAGTTAAAATGATTAAAAACCCATTAGAGAAGAGCTGTTCAGACTAGATTTCAAACTTTATTATGGAATAAAATTTCCTTGAGATTATGAGCACAGATGCTTAGAAAGATCTTCCATCCTGAAACAAGAGAGCAATAGTTCTGCTGTAACTTGCAGCGAAGTCATATCAGGCTTGACCCTTGTGCACTTTTAAAGCAAATAGTTTTTTGAACAGTGGTTCCCAAACTTTTGAGGGTTGCACCTCCTACCCCTTTGTCCATGCCCGCCTGTCCGCAACCCCCCTCCCCCCCGGATCCAGGGCCAGAAGCAGGGCCATGGCTCGGGGGTGGGGGCACAGACAGGGGTAAGGGGCCAAGGCCGGCGCTGCAGCTGGGAATGGGTCTGGGTCCAGGGATGGAGCCACAGCAACGGGGGCCAACAGCTGGGAGCAGCTCTGTTCTGGCCCCGCACCCAGCCTCGGCCACAGGCCAGGAATGGAGCTGCAGCCCGGGAGTGGGGCTAGGAGCAGAGCCTCAGCCAGGCCCCTTGCCTAGTGTGGTGCCGTGCTGAGGCCGGGGTCAGGGGCAGAGCTGGAGCAGAACTGGGGGCGGAGTGGCCTGCCCCTTCTTCCTGTCCCCTGAGGGGGGCTGACCCCACCTGCCCCCCCCTGCCACCCACCCACCCACCCAAACCTTCCTCCACATGCCCCTGGGGGGGGCACACCCCACAGTTTGGGGACATCTGTTTTAGAAGATGGCAACTAATAACTATTTTAAACTCCGGAAAGAAGTGTGCAGCACTTACTAGACAGGATTTGATAAGATAGAATAGTAGTAAGAGGATAAAGAGTCGGTGTGGAAATCTGAAAATTAAGTGGATAATAAACTTGTGATGCTGAAAATTCACATGACAAAAGATGTTTAAAAAATAGGCCCAGAATGTTGACCTATACTTTTTTGAAGGTCCAAGGGTGTCAGTGAATCATGAAACTTCAGTTGATAGGTAAATAATCGTAATGAAGTAAATATCAAATGAAAAGTCACAGGAGGTTATAACAATTTAGGCACTGTAAAGACTGATTTTTTTTTTTAATCAAAGAAATTAGTTTTGAGTATGTATCTAACAGTGACAAGTTCTTAGACTTCACAGAATCACAACAGTTGGAGATGGAAGAGATATTGTATTATAACAACTTTTCCAGTTGCCACCCCAAAAAGTTTGCAGTCACTTGCAAGTTACTTGTTTTTCTTTTAAGGATGGGGCAGGATCTAATTATGTATTCAAAAAGTTGCAAGGTTACTGCAATGAAGCGTTGTTCCTGTTGTGAACATATCAATCCTCTGTGAGTACTGTTCTTCATAATCAAAAAAGTCACTGAAAGCTTGTTTAAACACTAAACTACAAATCCATTTTTATTTTCTGCAGTGACTAAAGAAAGATAGAAATAAAAAGCACACGGTCAAGTAGAACAAGACACTTGAAGTGTCAGGTTCAATGAGGCAAAAGTTACATTACACAATAGCTTAAGAAAAAAAGATGAAACTTGATTTGGTAAGGATTTCTCTACCTCTCTGTAGTGGTTTCCAAGTATTGAACATATCAATGGAATGGACCACACAAGTTTTTTCATAATATTTTTCTTGCTTTTGGTGTACTGTTTCCAGGGCCAGAAGGGAGAAATTCATGGGCTAAATCCCTGTAGTTCCTCTAAGAAGAATCTTTTCTTTTTTTTTTTTTTGCAAGAATTTAGCATTAGGGTGGGATAATTTTAAATTCTGTGCTACTTGCTGACAAGCGAGGGGTAAAACAGTTTTTCCACAGAGATAGGGTGCAATTCTGCCATTCAAGGTAAATCTTAATTGCTGGTGCACAGTTGATTTTACTAAAATGAAAACCAGTTATGGACAGGTTTTGTTTTTCATTCACAGTAGGGGAAATTGGGCACCATTAGGATTATCGGTGTCTCACTACCTTGCTATTGTTCACTTTTAAATAAACCTCACACAGGCACCGCTGTTCTCTCGCCTGCTGCCCTCCTTACTGATTCACTGGGCTCTGTTTGCTCTGCAAACCAACCCAAATAGTCCTTTGTCATTGTCAAGATTTCATAACACAATATCAAGTAAAGCCAAACAAGCATTCTCACACCCACCCACCCGAAAGGAAGGATTTTTGTATTAGGGAGGCCATTTCTTGGTGCTGTGAAGTTATGGAATACAGTAAGATACACAACCATAGATGTGACACCTCCTATAGGAAGGAAGTGTGTTCCCCCCTCCCCCTTTTAAAAATTGGGGATGTGTTTATTAAGTTTTAACAGATTTTTCAAATCCTTGCCCTGTAAATAACAGAGACAAAACAATAACTATTACAATAGTGAGCTTTTGTTTAGAGAAGCTTTACACAGTAATATAAACAGCAGATCTCTTTATTTTAGAGTGCATTACATATTCCAGCGTGGACATCATTCTGTTACCCAAAGCATGCTGTTTCTGCTGGTTTTCTTAAATTGACTGAAATCTCTAGTTACACACATTTAACAAATCAGGCATGTCTGTCAAACAATATTCAAAAAAATTGGACAGGTATGATGGTTGGTTTTGCATGGGAATGTACTTTGATTGAATATTGAAAAAATGGTAAACCAATATCTAGAGTATTTTTGTCCTCTGTCTATGTTGCTCAACACATAGTTGTTACATTAATTTTTCCACAATCTCACCTTTTTCCTAACCATCCTGAGTTGCACTATTTTTCTTTTTCTAATGAGAGGCTCTTAGTAGCCTACCAGCTACTAGCAGATAAGAGATTAATTCTTCATTTCATTGTGCATAGCCATTTCCACTATGAAGCCCCAGGAGGATTACCAAAGAATCATTTGGCAATAACAATCCAATAATTTGTAATATTTGGTTATAGACTGTATCAGAGTACTCTGACTAGACACACCCACTGAAGTCTCTTTCACCACAATTTCTCCAACACTTTCCCCGTTCCTATTTTAACCTAACTGGTGTGAGGTACCACTGAAATAATCTTACAGATATTTTCTTTTATCGTGCTATAGTCTGAGTTTACTGTGCCTCTTTTTCCAGATCAAATCCCATTCCTCTCAGATAATGTCTGTCCAGATCCTTTCCCAGTGTGTCCTATGAACTTTTTTTTTTGGGGTGGGGGGGCTAGGAAAGTTGTCTGCAAAAGTTGATAATTAAAGAAACAAAAAACAGAACTTGACCAGCTGGCATCGCTTACATTGAAGTTCACTTTTCTGTATAAAACAACTTTCCTAGAAAGTTGAGAAAAGTAATGCCTAACTTGATAGTAATGATTCATAGAGTGGGCAAGTTAAAGTTAGAAAAGCTTCTTCACTGAATAAATGACCAGCCCCATGTAGGCCATGTTTCTCCTAATATCTTAACCCAAATCATGAACCAGAGAGTTTAAGATGTGAATTATTTGCAATGGGTATCACTGGTGAGGCAAAAGAACTTATGTTAAGTTCTATCCCAAACCCATAGAGCAGCTTTTGCTAAAAGATGTGTACATACTTCTGGAGGGCATGATTTTTTATTAGCCCCTAATAGCCTAGCAATATTTATACTGCCATAATTATTTTGTTCAATAAAGCTTGTGTTTTGCTGGGTAAACTGCTCCAATGCATTACTGCTTTGAGATGGTTGGCTTGATACAACATTTGGAACAGCTAGTCCATCCTGCTTAAGAGGGGTGTACAAAGTATCTGCACTCACTCTAGGTCTTTCCTTATTCCATATACATTTTAACACCATCCTCTGTGTTTCTGCTAGAGTTTTATCTGGGACTATCACAGAAAGATTTAGAAACAAGAAAGATATCCTTGACAAAATATTTTTGACAGAGACTATTCTTCCTAACCAAGAAATTTGCATACTTTCTCCACCATGGCAGTTTTTTATTTGATGAAGTAGGAGTTTACATCTAATTTCATAGCATTCTTCTAGGTTGAGAATTGAGTTCTCAGGTATCGTACAGACTGTGCTTCCCATTTGTACCCACATGTTTTCTAGAGGAAAGACTTTTCAGAGTCTTGCACATTTATAGCTAGGGTTTCAGATTTGACCTCATTTAGTTTGAATCCAGAGGCTTTCCCAAAGTCCTGTATTTCTTTATATACTAATATTAGGGAAATGTTTGAGTTAGATAAAAATATTACCTCATCAGTATACCTTCCTGGTTTATTTAATCTCCCAAGAGCTGCTAGTTCCCTACAGAACCCAATCAAAACAAGTCCTATGAATTCTTGATGATCATGCATTTAACATACTTCTCACAAATAAGTAAAGAGTGATTTCCCGCTTTATATTAAGGTAAAAAATCTATCCCTGCATCAGCAGTGATCTTTCCTAATGGGCCTGTTAACCCAAAAAAAGGATAAGACACTTAGGGTGATCCCAAGTGGAGCTTTTGGGTGCTAACACAAAAACAATGAAATTCTTTTGTCTTTGCCATGATCATGTTTGAACTTAGGTGATAGGTACATTGACATGGGAGAAAACAAAATGATAAAGTGTGCAGATGACACAAAAGTTTGCGGAATGGTAAATAATGAAGACGACAGAGGTCACTGATACAGAGCAACCTGAATCGCTTGATGAACTGGGTTCAAGCAAACAATATGCGTTTTAATATGGCTAAATATAAATGTAGACATCTAGGAACACAGAATGTAGGCCCTACTTCTAGGATGAGGGACTCTATCCTGGGAAGCCGAGACTCTGGAAAAGATTTGAGGGACCATGGTAGCTATTCAGCTGAACATGAGCTCCCAGTGTGAGGCTGTGGCCAAAAAAGGTGTCATTCTGGGATGCAGAAACACGAGACTCTCAAGTAGGAGTAAAAAGGTTATTTTACTTCTGGAGTTGACACTGGTGCAACCACTGCTAGAACACTGCATCCAGGTCTGGTGTTCACTATTCAAGCATATTGTTTAATTGGAGACAGTTCAGAGAAGAGCCATGAGAAGGATTAACAGATTAGAAAATGTGCCTTACTGACTCAAGGAGCTCAATCAATTTAGCTTCACAAAGAAAAGGTTAAGGGGTGACTTGATCACAGTCTATAAGTACCTGCATGGGGAACAAATATTTAATAATGGGTTCTTCAGTCTAGCCCAGAAAGGTAGAACAATCCAGTGGCTGGAAGTTGAAGCTAGACAAATTCTGACTGGAAATAAGGCATAAGTTTTTAATAGGGTAATTAGCCCTTGGGACAATTTATCACGAGTTGTGATGGAGTCTCCCCCAGTTACCTTTTTTTGCTAAAATATATGCTCAGAATTATTTTGGGGAAATTCTATGACCTTCGTTAAATAGGTCAGACTAGATGATCACAATGGTCCCTTCTGGCCTTAGAATCTGTGAATCTCTGACTGTGACTACATACAACTTATAACTAACTTTTCCATTTTTCCCTTTAGATTGCCTTTCATAACTTTTCTCATCTGGGGCTGTCACTTTGAAAGCAGTGATATGCAGAGGTGCAGTCCATTAATTTCACCTTTTCCCTTTTTCTGTGATCCAGCACATCTCATTCTTCCCCATTGCTCAGTCAGCATATTAAGTTGCAGTGCACATGGTCTCGTTTGCATTTTTTCCCAGATTCAAGCAAACCAACAAAAAGGCCAATATACAAGCAAACACATTCAACCAGAAGATGAAAAGTCTCAGTGTTTTCTAAGTAACATTGGATCTGATTCATCCTTGCACTAGTGCAGAGACTAAGGGTGGTGGTGGCTTTCACTTCCTATATTCTGGTGCTACTGAGAGCTAGTGAAGTCCCCAGCACATATTCAATCAGCTTTAACTTGCAGCTTAGCTGTAATGGCCTCTGAGGACCTTGCAGCAGCTAGCAAATATGCGGCGTGTAAGAACACTGGCTACACATCCTTCCACTCAAGGCCTACCCCGGCATTTCTCCTAGGTGCAGGGGTAGAGCTGGGTCTGTGCATGGTGGAAGAGGCCCTCTCTATGCCAGGGGGTTTATAGCTGTTTTGTAGCTGCTTGGGACCAGCTATGACAACAGATATTGTCAGGCCCATTATGCCTGACAATGTTGTTATAATAATGCTGAAAACCACTTGAGAGTTTGGCAAAAATAAACAGTATTAGTTTTTTAAAAAGTTTAGTATTCCCCTGATCCAGTTTAAAATTAATTATTGCCTGGAAAAATTGGACACATGATGTGATGAGAGGAAAACAGAAATGCAGGAATAAATTACACAAACAGAAGAGCTATAGGAAGCTAGAACCTTCTTAAAAATAAGTCTGGGACCAGACAGATTTTCTACTGGTTTCTACCAAAATCCTTGTAAATTATAATCACAAATGGATGGCAATTGTATAACTACTAAGGTCCCAGTTCAGGAAAGTGTCCTTCAGAACAGCACTAAATCACATGTTTAACTTTTAAGTTTCAATGGGAATTAAGCACTTGCTTAAGTGAAGCATATCTGCTGCTTTCTTTCAGACAGTTTCTCATCTGTGTGTTCTCTTATTTTTCCTCCAAGCTTGCATAGCACTACTTTCAGCATCTTTAATTAAATCTCAATCTTTCTTCCTCCACCACCCCACTTTTCTGTTCTAGTTTTTCTGTCCTCCTCTGTGTCATCATCTTCTCTCCTGGCTTCAGCTACCACCTCTATGCTGCTGATTCCCAAATCACAGAATCATAATATTGTAGGGCTGGAGGATACTTTGAGAGGTCATCTAGTCCAGCCCCCTGAATTGAGGCAAGACCTAAACTAACCCTGACGGGTGTTAATCTAACATCTTCTTGAAAACCTCCAATGATGGGGATCCACAACCTCCCTTGAAAAACCTATTCCAGTGCTTAACTGTCTTTATAGTTAGAAAGTTTTTCCTAATATATAATCTAAATCTCACTTGCTGCGGATTTTGCCCACTACTTCTTGTCCTTCCTTCAGTGGACATGGAGAATGATTGATACCCATCCTCTTTATAACAGCCCTTAACCTATTTGAATAATGTTATCAGGTTCCCCCCCCTCAGTCTTCTTTTCTCAAGACTAGACATGCCCAGTTTTTTGTTTTTTTTAACCTTTCCTCATAGGTAATGTTTTCCAAAGCTTATCATTTTTGTAGCTCTCCTCTGAATTCCCCTCAATTTGTTCACATCTTTGCTGACCTGGACACAGTACTCCAGCTGAGGCCTCACCTGTACCAAGTAGTGTGGGATAATTACCCCAGGTCTTACAGATGAGACTTCTGCTAATATAGAATGGTAGTGTTTTCACAACTGCATCACACTGTTGGCTCATATTCAATATGTCATCCACTATTCTTTTCAGCAGTACTACTGCCTAGCCAGTTATTCCCCATTTTGTAGTAGTACATTTGGTTTTTCCTTCCTAAGTGACATGCTTTGCACTTGTCTTTATTGAATTTCACCTTATTGATTTCAGACCAATTTGTCAAGGTGATTTTAAATTATAATCTTGTCCTCCAAAGCTATTACAGCCCCTCCCAGCTTGGTGTCATCAGCATACTTTCTACTCTATTATCCAAGTCATTAATAAAAATAATGACTAGTATCAGACCCAGACAGACCTCTGTGGGACCCCCCACTAGATACATCCCTCCCATTTTGGTAAAAAGTCATTGATAACTACTCTTTTAGTATAGTCTTGCACCCACTTTATAATTTTATCTGAACCACGTTTCCCTAGTTTATGAGAATGTCATGTGGGAGTGTGTCAAAAGCCTTACTAAAATCAAGATGTATCCCATATACAGCTTTCCCCTTTTCCACTAGATCAGTAACCCAGTCAGAAAAGGAAATTAGACTGATTTGGTATGATTTGTTCTTGACAAATCCATGTTGGCTGTTATTTATAAGTCTGTTATCCTTTAGGAGCTTACAAATTGATTTAATAATTTGTTCCAGTACCTTCTACTTCTCTGCAGTCAGCTGCTTCATTTAGTCTTTTATCTCTAGCTGCCTCTGGCATTTCTATTTGCAAGTCCAGCCCCCCTTTCAAACAAGGTCTCTAAAACTGAACTTTTATTTTCCCCCTCCTAATCTAAATTCCCACTAAACTGTGCCACCACACAGCAGGCTATAAAGGGTAATGCAGGTGTGCAGCCACAGGGGCCTGGAGAGGAGAGAGGTAGGGGGTGGACGGGGAGGGGAGCAAGTTGGAGCGTGCAGGGCTGCCACGGACTTCTCCCCCGGCCCCAGAACTGCTGCCAGCAGGGAGAGGGCTGTGGCCAGAGAACTCCCCCTGGGGAGTTCTCTGGCCCTAGGGCAGCTGAACCCCAAACCCCTCATCCCCAGCGTCACGTCAGAGCCTGCACCCCCAACCAGAGCCCTCATCCCCCTGCACCCCAAGTCCAACCCTCTACCCTAGCCCTGAGCCTCCTCCCGCACCCCAAACCCCCAGCATGAGCCCTCACCCCCCCAACCCTCTGCCCCAGCCCTGAGCCCCCTTCCATACTCCGAATTCTCAACACCAGCCCCGCTGCACATTACCTCCATAGTGGTGCACATAACAAAATTAATTCCACACATGGATATAAAAAAATTAGAGGGAACATTGCTCCTAATCCCTATATCCTTGACTCACTATAACCCTCTCCTGACAGTCTTTCCTATCTAATGTCTATTCACTAACCTGTGTGCCTTTCCGATCTGAAATTGGTGTGAAAAACCACACTACTAGAGTCACCTTTCTCTCCCACTGCGCCAGCCACCTCAATTCTTGAATCCCTCTATTGGCTTCCTGTCTTTACTATACCAAACTAAAGAGTTCCATTCTCCTTTTCAAGCCCCAACCACAATCACACACACTTCTCAAATTTTATTGACCAGGACCATCTCCACACCACAAACTCTTCCTAAGCCACATGCCTTACCTTTTCCCCTCATTTCTCCCTTCTCTGATTCACACGTCTTATTTTATCTTGCTGTACGACAGTCCTTTTCTAAGCACCCGTTTTCCTCCTTCAGATGCATCTTTAAGACACACCTCTGCAGGAAACCCCTCCTTTCTTTCTTCCACTCATCATTAATAATCTCCTGTAAAAGGATGACAGGATCGTCTTGCTGCCCCACCCCGTTTGTGGGTGTTGGAATCGTGCCGGAACTGGAGCTTCATCACGGTTTACTCATTGATGCAGGTATGCAAGCAATTGCAAGCAATTCCACTGTTCCTGGGGAGGCGGCTTGACCTGAGTCAAGACACTTACCCTAAGTGCTTCCATTACTTCTTCTAGATAATAGGAATAATTTCACTATATTGATTGGCAACAAAAATGATTAGGGGTTTGGAGTGGGTCCCATAGGAGGAGAGAGTAAAGAGGATAGGACTTTTCAGCTTGGAAAAGAGAAGACTAAGGGGGGATATGATAGAGGTATATAAAATCATGAGTGGTGTGGAGAAAGTGAATAAGGAAAAGTTATTTACTTATTTCCATAATGTAAGAACTAGGGGTCATCAAATGAAATTAATGGGTAGCAGGTTTAAAACAAATAAAAGGAAGTTCTTCACTCAGCACACAGTCAACCTGTGGAACTCCTTGCCTGAGGAGGTTGTGAAGGCTAGGACTATAACAGGGTTTAAAAAGAGAACTGAATAAATTCATGGATGTTAAGTCCATTAATGGCTATTAGCCAGGATGGGTAAGGAATGGTATCCCTAGCCTCTGTTTGTCAGAGTGGAGATGGATGGCAGGAGAGAGATCACTTGATCATTACCTGTTAGGTTCACTCCCTCTGGGGCACCTGGCATTGGCCACTGGCAGTAGACAAGATACTGGGCTGGATGGACCTTTGATGTGACCCAGTATGGCCATTCTTATGTTCACTTACCTTTGTAAATCATTTTGAGAGCTACAGCTGAAAATCTATTTAATGTGTATGAAAAGTTATGATGACATGCAATAGGTAGTGTTTTATAATAGTGGGAAGGATTTTAGTCATCTATTGACAAAATGGTTCTCAGAAGCTCCATCATAAGTTGTTCTCCAAAGAATTTAAGACATCCTCTTAATTCTACATTTCTGTTCCCAAGATGCACATTTGCACTCTTAGGCAGGGTATTACGACCTCATGTTTATGTTATGTTATTTACTGGACTTAAATGAAAATCTTATCTAAAACTTTACAATTTTTAGTTTGGGGGAGGAAAAACCAGGAGAGGGGAATTTGGCAACAATGGTAATATTTATTCTACATACAAGGATGACAGCGGTATGGTAAACTAGACAGCTAAAAGGATTAGTAATAGAACCTTGAACACCGTAATTGCTTGGCAGTAATTGAAAATGGTTACCATCTGATCACTGTTTGGTCTCCTTTCCCAGTTTAACATACAAGAATGTAAAAATTGCCATAACAGATCAAACACTGGTTCCTCTGGTTCAGCAGCCTGTCACCACCAGTAATCAGATGATGTGGGGAAAAAACCCATAACAGATGATAATGGGATAACCTATACATAGACGTTTCTCCCGCCTCCAGTCTTTTGCTTTGAAGTAGAATGGTTAATATCAGTTATTTTTGGTCTGGTGCCAAACCACCATAAATATTCTTATCCATTACCAATGTCTAGTCCTTTGGTTCCTGCTAAGCTCTCATTGTTTAAAATATTGTGTTGCAGGGAGCTTTCACAAGTAGAGATTGTGACATGCTGTACCTTTAAGTAGCACTCTGTAACCCCCATATTCATTATTCATGTATAGTTGTGATAGTTCATACAAAGCTTGCCATGTAAGATATCAGATGAAAGGTCATAATCTGCTGAAACTCATTGTTCTGTCAAACTATGTATATTGGTAGTGTGTATGAAGCTATGCGAGTTTGCTATATGGTTATTGAAATATGCTGCGAGTTTGGGAGTTGCCCACTGCTAATTCTCCCGTGACAACAAAGGTAGTGACCCACATTATGGTGGCTGTTAAATGACCATTAATCAGCAAAGAAGCTGTAAATAAGGGATTTACAAGAGTTGTGCAAGCATGACAATGGGGATTGCTTAACTGAGTCAGCAAGGCCCACCAGGCCATGTCTGGGCTAGTATTTTCCAGACAGACTATAAAATAAGGGACCGTGGCATCATGTGAGCACCTCTCTGAAGTCAACAAGAATGCTGGGAAGACAGACTTGAACTGAGGAGACTGTTCCCAGGCTGAGACCGAAAGTCAGCCTGTGTATTAAGGACTGTAACCTACCTACAACATCCAGTGGGGTGAGAAGAACTGGGGTGAGAAAAACTGCTTAATCCAGATACTGCTTAGACGAAGGCTACATCTATACTACAAAGTCATAAGGTTGACTTACGGCCACCGTATTAATTGCTGCTGTGGCTGATGTCCACACTGCCCTCCTTCTGTTAGTAGTGTGCACCATCCCCAGGAGCGCTTCCAACTGACTGAAGGGGGGCAGTCTGGGGGACTGAGAACTAGGGCTTGCAGCTCCCTGCAGCTCCTCGCTGGGGCTTCTCGCCTCTGATGGGGAGGTCCATCCAGCTGCCCTGCTCCCACTTGGGAGCAGGGAGCCCAGGCACAGCCCAAGCTGGTTTGGAGTGGAGACTGGGCAGCTGCCCAGGAGCCAGCATTTTTGTCAATTTTACGGCTCCTGTAGAGTCACGAAATTGACACAAATGACAGCCAATCACGGATGTAAGGACACTGCATCATCCTAACTACATCAATGTAAGTCCTATGCCCCAGGTGGTTTTATTATGGCAGCATAGCAGGGGCGTTACGTTGGCAGGAGGAGCATTTTAGTGTGCAAACCTCCACTGTTTTAACAAAAGCTGACTTCTGTTGACAAAACAGTGTAGTATAGACAAGGCCTAATAAGGTTTAGTATTTAGACTGAGTGCTTTTTTTATTTTCTTGAGTAAGCATCTCTGACCTTTATGTCTACCACTAATAAACACTAACTACAAAAAGATAGATTTTAATTTACTTTAATGTTTTATCAACTGAGTTTAACATATTTGGGAAATCTGCTCAGGTTACAAAGGCTGGTGGCATGCCCACTTTCCTTTGATGAAGTGGCAAACTAATTAGTAAGTTTGCATGTTCAAGAGAAGGTCTTGAGCAGTGTCAGATGCTATTTCTGGGCTGGAAGACTTGGGAGATTTGCAGGTGTTTCCCTATGAACAGTTCATTAGGGGCTTGAGGAGTCTTCATGCAACTTAACTGGGTGTGCCCTGCATCCTGGTGGCTGAGTGATAGCAGCTGGAGGGGTTTGCTGCTTATCACTGGCAAAGCATTGTGGAGAGACAACCCAGGTTGGAAAGTTAAGGGGGCACAGCTGTCCCACAGTTCCAGGTTGCACCCTGCTGGTCCCATCACAGTGATGCATAGTAAAGAGCCAAAAAAAATCTTAAATTTGAAATTTGTCGTAATATCATTGAATAGTCTCTTGTTCTAGAATTATGAGAGAGGGGGAACAAGAGCTCCTGATGTTTTTTTCTAAGTTAATTATTGCATCTATGTTTAAGTTAGCGTATATTTCTATCATGTCGCCGCTGATTTGTCTCTTCACTTTGTATAGTCCAATTTTTTTTAATTTCCTCTCACAGGGTAGTCTTTCCATGCCCCAGTTTTTTTTGATGCGCTTCCTCAGACCACATCACAAAACTAGCATCTATTCGGCTGTCCCTGAAGAAAGGCAAACAACTGTGTGAATAGGGAGACACAACAACCCTTACAGCCCTCAGAATATTCCCTCAAAGGCCCATGGATAAGGGAAGCTTGCACGGCCCCTGGTTAGGCTGAGCCTGCGCCTGCTCTTTAGAGAGGATTTTATTTATGTCTCTCAAGAGGGATAGCTCAGTGGTTTGAGTGTTGGCCTGCTAAACCATGGTTGTGAGTTCAGTCCTTGAGGGGACCACTTAGGGATCTGGGGCAAAAATTGAGGATTGGTCCTGCTTTGAGCAGGGGGTTGGACTAGCTGACCTTCTGAGGTCCCTTCCAACCATGATATTCTATGATCTATATCAGGATGACACATTTCATGGGTTTCAAGCTCAGGTGTTGTTCAAGGGTATTGATGTAGGTGTGTGGAGTCGGAGATGTACCTTCCTCTGCATGGTCTTGGGGAAGGGAAAACTTAATGGAACTCTCCACTAACACCTTTGAGCTGCCACCATGGGTATGCAGTTGCTGAAGACAATGCACATTCTCTGGCAACTGAGAGTGTCGAGATTGACTCACCCAAGCATGCTGCAGCCAAGTGAGGCAACAGCAGGCAGCTTGCAAGTTCAGGTAAAGCCATGCTTTGATGTTAATTCTGAGCCACTGCCACTTAGTGTGAAAAGTACAGTTACTAATTTTAAACTATGGCATTCTCTATAAAAATATCCAAAAACTGCTTTACTGAAAAATTTCTCTAGAGGTCAGTAGAGCAACAAAAATGAAGCTATGAAATTAAACCTACATAAGAAAGTTCTAAAAGCCCAGTTCATTGTCCATGCACCTTTATCAAAAGTGATTTGTTCTTGGAATTTTAACAGTTCTGTTTTAATCTGATGCTGAAACATCCATCAGTATGTTTGACCCTCCCTGGGAATGAATCTGAAGATTTCTTTACAATTTATCTTTACCTCCAGAGAGGTCAATTAAGGGACTGTATTGGATCTCAGAAGTTATGGGGCCCGATTTTTCACCCAGATCTCTAGTGGAAGGCAAGAGGAGCAACAGCTGTACCTCAGACTTCATGCTTGCTCTTTGACAAGTTGCTCTACAGGGGGGCAAACTGAGGCACTAAGTAAAGTGGGATAAAGGGCCTACATTTTGAAACATGGTAAGTGAGTTTTGGGTGTCCAAGTTGAGCTGCTTCATAGGGGCCTGATTTTCAGAAGATGGCCCCATTTAAGTTGCTTCAAACCCTGGGCACTTTTGAAAACTGGCAAAAGATTCTTTCACATGGGGCCACCAGCTCACATAAAGGTGACCACCACACAAGCCTACAAATCAACATTGGAGTAGAACAACTTATTCATATGTAACCTGACCAAATATTTTTATTTAAAAACAAATTAGGAAAAAATGTAAACTAAACAGTGTAGGCAAACATTACAGCAAAAACCCCTTTTGGACTTCAGGCACCATTTATCAAAACTAGGGACCAAATTAAGCCTGAGGATTCAGAAGCAAGTGCAACTGCAGTGAAAGTTTGAGCCACATTCAGTAAGGATGACAAGCAGCTGTAAGTGGTGTGAGATCGTGTATTGTCAATGTGCAAAACTAAAGCAATTTATGCACCAATTGAGTAGAAGTGTGTATGCATGGGTTCATGAGAAAAAAGCAACTGCAGGGAGTGTAAGATAGTCATCCTTACTTTCTCCTTTGCCTGTATCTGCCCCAATGTTCCTGGGAACAAATTAAGTTCTGGCATAAATTTACATAGGACTCACATACATGCCAAGGCTCAATTTAATCCCCACAGCATACTAGATCAGTAAAAGGTACACATTTTACAAACCTAGTGAGAATGCACCTTTGGTGAAGGCTACATTACTTTGCCATTCATGCTCATTTTCTGAGCAACTTTCACTGGGTGTCATTTACACCAACATCACTTAACAGTCAAGTTCCAATCTTACATTTACCTGTGTAAATCCCAGATCCTTCCTCAGCAGGATCAGTTTGGATTTACACCAGTTCATCTGAGACAAGAGTGTGGCTGTTGGCTCTATTTTTATTCAGATGTACAACTGAATGATTGAGTGGTGTCCTCCTGTGCTTAGGACAGGGGCTCATGATGATTAGACTCCCAGGGTCTCCAGAAACTAGGTGTCTGACCTGAGGCAATTTAACCTCCCTCACACACACACACAAAAAACAAACCCTCTGAACCTCAGTTTATTCATCTGCAGAATGGGGTCAAATCCTTGCCTTCATCACAGTGTTTTGAAACTTAGTATTCGTAAACTTCGTCATGTAAGAAAGGCTGTAGAATTCATCCATAAAGAATTTCCTGTTCACAGAACTTCTCAGCACTGTTCACCAAAGTATTTCTTCCTCGTCCATATTTTTGGGGATCTCCTCTTCATGTGGGGCTGGGATAAGTTATCAGTCGTTCCTCTACTATTGCCGGCTGCCTCTCTGTATGCTTGAAAGCTTGTCTCCGTCACCAACAGAAGCTGGTCCAACAGCAGCAGCAAAAAGATAATTACACTTCACCTACCTTCTCTCAGGGGAGTCACCTGCAGTCCCCCCACAGCTGAACTCATCCTCCTCCCATTCCAATAAGGACAAAAGATTAACTTTATCTTTAATCTGTAAAGCTTAAGCTGTAGAACAATAGTAGAATCAACCTAGTCCTACTCCCTAGGACAAGAATCAAGTTAGTTTTTCCTTGACATGTAAGAAACTTCAATCCTTAACTTTTCCTTTTCCCACTGGCTCAAACAGACAATGCATAGTAGATTCTTTAGCTGTCTCTCTCAAAAGTAGTAGGCATTCACAATGATAATGTAGGTTTCCCTGTTCTTACAATCGACAGCCTTTCACAAACGCTGGAAAATTTCTTGCTCTGTAGTTATTGTTTCCCATTTATCTGCATGCTTTTTTCCCCAGTTGTAAAGAACCTGAAAGATAAAACTGCTGTAATAGCAGGTCTTGGAAGGTCAGGTGTATGCCATCTGCAATCAGCAGTGTTTATCTGCAGCCTCTTAATGTTCTTGGCTTAAAGTTGGGGCTGCCCCAGTACAAAGTGGTTTCTTGTTTTGGATCCAAAATAAAAATTCAGAAAAATTATTCTTCAAGTGCATTTTTTCTCCTTCTTAACCATTACAGTCTTTGAGCCTGTGCTCATATTGAACTAGGGTATGTGTGTCAAATTTCCTTTTCCTTCTCAAAAAGAAAAGTCAACCTTTGGTTTGACACAGCCCATGATGCATGCAAAGATTCTACAAGGAATCATTTAGCCCCAGTGAAAGGATTTCTGATAGATTGTGACTAAAGGAGAAAGTCACGTCAGAGGTAAACAGAGGAGACAGAAAAGAATGTTCCCGTGGTTGTTACTAGTGTACTAACAAAGTTGGATCCACCTTAACTGGGAAAACAATTGTAAATATTTTGTATATGCATCGTCTCAAAGGGTCTCAAGTCTGTTCTCTCTCATTTGTTTTCGCAAAAAGAAAAGGAGTACTTGTGGCACCTTAGAGACTAACCAATTTATTTGAGCATGAGCTTTCGTGAGCTACAGCTCACTTCATCGGATGCATACTGTGGAAACTGCAGCAGATATTATATACACACAGAGATCATGAAACAATACCTGCTCCCACCCCACTGTCCTGCTGATAATAGCTTATCTAAAGTGATCATCAAGTTGGGCCATTTCCAGCACAAATCCAGGTTTTCTCACTCTCCGCCCCCCCGCACACTCTCCTGTTGGTAATAGCCCATCCAAAGTGACCACTCTATTCACAATGCTATTACCAGCAGGAGAGTGAGTTTGTGTGTGTGGTTTTTGGAGGGGGGTGAGGGAGTGAGAACCTGGATTTGTGTAGGAAATGGCCACCTTGATTATCATACACATTGTGAAGAGAGTGGTCACTTTGGATGGGCTATTACCAGCAGGAGAGTGAGTGTGTGTGGGGGGGGAGGGGGGGCACGGAGAGTGAGAAAACCTGGATTTGTGCTGGAAATGGCCCAACTTGATGATCACTTTAGATAAGCTATTACCAGCAGGACAGTGGGGTGGGAGCAGGTATTGTTTCATTATCTCTGTGTGTATATAATGTCTGATGCAGTTTCCACGGTATGCATCCGATGAAGTGAGCTGTAGCTCACGAAAGCTCATGCTCAAATAAATTGGTTAGTCTCTAAGGTGCCACAAGTACTCCTTTTCTTTTTGCGAATACAGACTAACACGGCTGTTACTCTGAAACCTGTTTATTGTTTTGCGTTCCTGACCTCTCCCCACATTGACACGGGTTTCCTTTTTGACTAGAAAGCTAGGCTTGTAGCCTAGAGTCATTGCAACAGTCTCATACAGCCACATGGTTCGGATCTAAAATGACAGAGTAAATCCAGAATGAGAGTCAGTGGAGTTATGCTGGTGTAACTGAGAACAGCATCTGGCCCATGAACTTGAAACATCCTAGGTTGGTATGGACAGTAAACTTCAAGTGAAAGATCTACTCCGTTGTAACGGTATAAATCCAGAGAGTTACTCCACTGACTGTACTGGAGTTACATCTCTGTAAACCTGGGTGAACAGTATCTGATTCTGTAGTGCCGGATTTACATTTATGTGATCAACTCTGCATTCACCATACATTTCACTCATATAAAAGCTCGGAACTGGACCTTATACCCCGTCCATCTGATATATCCCAAACCACGGTATCCAAGTTCCATATCCAAAATGGAACATATCTTAAAGAATTTTGCAGCAGTTTCAAGTGCCTGGCATTGTTACGGAAGAAAATAATTGATACCAGCAAACATGAAAAGCTAACTAGACCCTGCAGCCAATCGATCCCCGGCCACAAGAACTGCTGCTTCAATAGGTGCGTGTCAAGGTGTGAGCAGTCCTTGCACGTTTGTGTGGCACTGTGGCTGTGCCCACCTTAACTTCCCCAGTCAGGGCAGCAAGGGGTTCACTTTTATTAGCAAGGAGAAGCCAACATACACTAACAAATGGCATGTACCTTTCAATAGGGTTTCACAACAGGAGCAAACAAAAACCGTTCATAAGGTCCTCACTTTAGAGCCTTGAGTCAGATCCCAAAACTAACAATTCCAAGTCTCTAGTTAGGGCAGCCTCCCTACAGCCTGAGAGGAGGAAACCACCACCACCCATTGCAGCCTACATAGCTTCTACTCCCCCTTGTCTTGTTCAGCATCCTCTTCCTGTTTATATAGCACAGCACAGGGCCTTCTGATTATACACTTGGCTGTTCTAGCTATATAGGCTTATCCCTTAAGGGAGTAATATGCTCCTTTCACAACGTCCAAAGGAAGAGGGGAGGAATGAAGGAAGCTAATAGGCAGAGAGCAAATCTAACTGTTTTCATACTCTTCGCCCCTGCCACCCCATTTGTTTTTCTTGTTTTTGTTTTTAAATTGTAACTGGTAAATGATTGAGCAAAATAGGGTTAATCTAATTCAGTTGTGATAGGATTACATATTTTTGCATGGGAAGGGAGATTAAATTCACAAGGTTCAAGGATTTAACATCAAAATAAACTGTGTTTAAAGGTAAATTAAAAGCAGCTCTACAAATCAACATTTTATTCTACAACCCATAGTCGTGGGAGTACTCGCATGACAAAGGGCTGCAGTATGGTCTTTAATTTGTAAATAAAATTGGTAGTGAGCATTTGTTTCAAGCAGGTTCTTGAGCTTTTTCACAGTATGGACCGCAGTTTAATAAAGAGATTGTCCATGAGACAACCACCACCCTCCTTTCAGCCAGGATTACATAATAGCCCAGTGACAACTAAAATTTAAGTGGAAAAGTCCTACTAGGAAAGTAATGATATTTTGAGCTGTTTTTAATGCTATTTAACAGATAAACACAAAATACAAAAAGGAGCCCGTATTACGTGACTAACCAGGTCACCAGCACAGTGCTCCTTAAACCACTAGTGGTTCACTGACCACAATTTAAGAACCACTGGTTTAGATAATTGACTATGGGTGCTGTTGCATGAAAATTGGCATAATGATACTTACCTTCCTTTGTAAAGTTCTGAGATCCAATGAAGGCGAGCTAAGTATTATTGGTTTAAATATGCACACACACACACACCCACCCCCATGGAAGCTGTTGCACTCATTTTTGTTGTCTGTTTATTTCAATAAATGCAAACCAGCTTTGCAGTGAGCAGCGAAGTGGCATGTGAATCCCCCCCACCCCCAAACCTACATAACATTATTAGGTGCCATGAAATTCTATTAAGGCTTGCTGAGGGTAGGGTGACCAGACAGCGAGTGTGAAAAATCAGGATGGGGTGGGGGGCAATAGGCACCTATATAAGACGAAGCCCCAAATATAGGGATCGTCCCTATAAAATCAGGACATCTGGTCCCCCTAGCTGAGGGCTCCTGGCACCCTTTACTACTGACTGCTTCCTCAAGTCAGTCTTGAGCAAAGGAGCCCTTCTGAAACTCTCAGTAATTATGCAGCCCACAGCCAACTGCTATCAAAGGGCTTCGTTCTTTTTAATTGCTGTATTTGAGATGTCCAGTAACCATTTCAACAGCCATTCTAGCAGTGATGAGATAGAATGGGAGGATGCCTGTTCTGGGATCCTTGTTTGGGTTGACCAAGATCTTTTAGTGAGTCAGTCCAATAGAAGGGATTGCAGAATTCTCCACTCTACACACAGAAATTCTCTCAATAAGTTCTTAGTTTCATAAGCAAAAGAAAAGCAAAAATCCTATCAAAACACATCAGCCAAGTGCTACTCAACAAAAAACTAGCCAATTATTTTGGAGCTCTATTTAGCTGGGGCTAAAGACGATACCACTTTCTTCCTGGCTCAGCAATTGACCAGCTGTGGGACCTTGGGCAAGTCACTTCACAACTTTGTCTCAAGTTTTCCAAGTCAATTATCCTCCCACACCAGTAAAATAGGGATAATGATGCCCACATCCTTTGTCAAGTGCATTGAGTTCTGCTAGCTACTTAAGTGCCAGGTAATTATTATTATTATTATTATTCAGGGTCATGTACACTGACTGCAGTTTATATTCTACATCCTGAGAGCAGGAACGCAACTAAATACAGTACCATAAGTGGGGCAGGTTTAAGCAGAGGGAAGGGAAGAGCGGTGAAGAAAACAAACCCTTACAACAGAATTAAAGATTTTCTTAAAAAAAATAATGTTTTTAGCCATTACATTTGCAAATACATTGTTTCAGTTATGAACCATTACTGTGCCATCTTTCTGACAAAAGTTTTAGGAAGATTTTGGGGGGGGTGGGAGGGAGGGAGAAGGATCAGGGCCTTAAGTAGTGAGTCTGCATTCAGTTTCTGACTATAACGGAGTAACTCTGTAACACTGTATCAGTCACTGAGCACAAGGTTTGTGTTCTGTGTGCGCTTCAATTTTGGGGTATCGTATCCAATATGAGAATTCTAATAGGCACTAGTTTGGCTAACCTGGGAACCTGTTGATAGTTGAACAACCTTTACTGAAATTTACCGTTGACATAGCTGTGCTTCCAATTCCCAAGCTGTAGAATAGGGCTCACATTACAGAAGTCAGCCTTTTCACTACATTTTGTTTCACTGGTTTGGGGATTTGAAATTTCGTTTTAGGGAGCAAACGTACCGCAAATTTTAGAACATTAAAAATTTGCAATACAAATCCAAGTTTACAAACAAAATGTTTGACATTTGGAAATATGAAGGGCACATTGTAGGTAACTGGTGGTTGGTAGTTTGGGCAATCTGTTTTGTAAAGGGTTTCAGAGTTTCATGTAAAAAACACCACGTAAGAGGGAAATACAATCGGTTAGTATCCAATCACAGAATGGGCAATGCCACCCTCTCCCCTTGATTCTGGGTTGGCCCTTTAAGTTTCTTGGCCCTTCATGCCTAGAACCAAGTTATTGCTAGGAAGCAGAGAAATGACCCCCCCCCCCCCAAACAGATTTCCCTGTTCTGTGCCCAGCATGATGGGGGCCAGGGGGAGGGGTGCAGGGGGAGAACAATGCACTATCACAAGGCTTCTACAATGCCTGGCCAGAATATGGGGGGTGGGGGGGGGAAAGAGATGAGACATGAAATGCTTCTGGGCTTCCGCAATCAGGGGTAGGAAGGAGAGTACACAACTTGATCATTATACACATTGTAAGGAGAGTGATCACTTTAGATAAGCTATTACCAGCAGGAGAGTGAGGGGGGGGGGAGAGAAAACCTTTTGTAGGGGTAAACACCCATTTTTTCATGCTTTGTGTGTATAAAAAGATCTTCTACACTTTCCACAGTATGCATCCGATGAAGTGAGCTGTAGCTCACGAAAGCTTATGCTCAAATAAATTGGTTAGTCTCTAAGGTGCCACAAGTACTCCTTTTCTTTTTTCCTCTCAAGTGGAGTTTCCCCTACAGGGAAGGGGAAGCAGCAGGGACACAAACCTTCAAAGTGAGATTCAGTGTTTTTCTAGGAGGCCCAGAAAGTCAAATTCCTTCACAGCCCTTATTTACCCTGTCAACTGGACAGAGGGGGATTTTGAGAGTGAGAAGAGGGAGGAAATTGCTTATGTGTGAGCACATATAGATTGTATTTTAGATTGTAAACTCCTCCAGGTAGGGACTAGTTTGTTTATGCAGTGCCTAGCACAATAGGATCCCACAGCATCAGAGTGCTGGTCACTGTTAACAGGATACTGGAGCAGGGTGTGGTAATACCAGTGTTCTCTTGCTCTAACCACTATTCATAGTAATAATGATGGTGTTTATAGGAAAAGGCTAGTATCCTGAGGTATCACTATGGTGAACTGTGATGTTTGGATTGCTACTCGAGAATACTGCAGTACTATATTATTGTAATGGCAGACTACTCTCCCTCCCTTCAGGATAGACCAGATTAGGCAAATTGCACTACAGTTACTCCCCTTTTATACATTTGTGCCACTAAATATTTTCAAGCAACAGCCATTGTCCAAATATTTTCGAGAGACAGAACAGTAACTGAATTTACCAGTTGAGTAACGCATAACATTGTCACAGCTGTAAGCAGCTTAGTTTTACTCTTTCCAAAGTAACAGACACTAGGCAACAATTAGTTTGAGGCAGCTCTGGTTTGTTTCTGTAATCCTGATCACCCAAAGACTTGCTTCAGGGTTGTATATATGCTGGCTAGTAATGGTCAGCAGATGGCAGGTTGCTTGCTGCAGAAACCCTCCTATGAACAATTTCAGGCTGCCACAGCTGCTCAGCAGCTATGAAAATAAGCCCCTTTGCTTTTACTGCATCCATTACTTTGAAGTGATGCACTATGCCACGAAGCTCTTGTGAATTATCCATGCTGCCAAAGAAACAGGGGAGACCAACAGTAGTAAGATGCCAAAGAGCAAAGAAATCATTTAAGGCAGTATTTTGAAGGGTGCACTGTGTTGTCTTCCCATTCTGGCCCGCTCAGTTTTTTGGTGGGAGGTATTAAGGGGGAATAAAGAAAAAAAAATCACATGTCCTGAGATTCTCTTGCCAGAAGTATAAGCCTTACTTGAACACTCAGTATCAATATCTACAGCGTGCAACTGAAGGGAATAAAGGTTAAGGTGTCTAATTACACACCAAAAGCATTTAAAATTTATAAAACTGGGATAAGGGTGTGTCAAATAAAGGGAAGGGTAACCACCTTTCTGTCCCCAGTGCTATAAAATCCCTCCTGGCCAGAGGCAAAACCTTTTCATCTGTAAAGAGTTAAGAAGCTAAGATAACCTCGCTGGCACCTGACCAATGAGCAGACAAGATACTTTCAAAGCTGGGGGAGGAATAAAGGGTGTCTGTGATACTTTTGCCAGGAACAGATCAGGAATGCAGCTCAGAACTCCTGTAAAAAATTAAGTAAAGTAATCTAGCTAGAAATGCGTTAGATTTCTTTTGTTTAATGGCTGGTAAAATAGCTGGGCTAAATGGAATGTATATTTCTGTTTGTGTGTCTTTGTAACTTAAAGGTTTTGCCTAGAGGGATTCTCTATGTTTTGAATCTGATTACCCTGTAAGGTATTTACCATCCTGATTTTTACAAAGGTGATTCTTTTACCTTTTCTGTAATTAAAAGTCTTCTTTTAAGAACCCGATTGATTTTTCATTCTTAAGATCCAAGGGTTGGGGTCTGTGTTCATCTGTACAAATTGGTGAGGATTTTTAATCAAGCCTTCCCCAGGAAAGGGGGTGTAGGGCTTGGGGGGATATTTTTGGAGGGAAGGAGTCTCCAAGTGGGCTCCTTCCCTGTTCTTTAACATGCTTGGTGGAGGCAGCATAGGGTTCAAGGACAAGGCAAAATTTGTACCTTGAGGAAGTTTTTACCCTAAGATGGTTAAGAATAAGCTTAGGGGGTCTTTCATACAGGTCCCCACATCTGTACCCTAGAGTTCAGAGTGGGGAAGGAACCTTGACAGGGTGCTTAAGACAAATACATTAATCTGAGATCATACTGAGGAAGTTGCTGCCACACCTATATATAGTCAGAGCTTAATTCAATGACAGCATTACTTCATATCGGAGAAGCAGTGTGGTCCAGTGGATAGTTTCATCCTTATTATATCACCTTGCACTGATAAGCGCTGTTCATTCTGAACTACAGGCCTACCTTTGAAAGGTGATCTCCATTTTTACATCCATAAATAGTAGCTGCTATGTTATGCTGGCAAACAGTAGCATACAAATACTAGCAAAAGATACACACAGTGCTACTAAAATGGCAACTAGGTTCACACTGAAAAAAGCAGCAAGTCAGACCCTAAAATACAGCATCATGGCAAAGCAGCCATCTCTGCTTTGGATGGGAGTAGTATCCAATTAGTACATTGATCAACTGTGGGAGAGAAGGGTGTAAGAAATTTTTGATCAAGGACACTGTGGCAAATCCATGCACTTACAAAAAGTGACATTGGATCATGTGTTCCCAGAGCTGACAGGACCTCAGTTATTAATGGTCATGTAGGAGACTCACACACAAGACGTACAAGTGCTTACAAAAGATGAAAGCACATTTTGTCATGGTCTGGAACTGATGGCTTCCATCCAAGTGTTTCAGACTTGAAGCTTAGAATACAAAGCCATACCAATCCAGATTTCATACATTTATAATTTAAATTCAAATAACCCTATGAAGTTAGAGGGAAAACATTTAAGGCAATTACGTTATGAGGCAGCATGATGTATTGTCAGAATGAGAGGCAGGAGTACTATTCACAACTCTGCAACTGGCTTACTGAACCAGCTACATAGCCTCTGTTTCCCAATCTGAAAAGCAACAGTACTTACCTGGCTTTGTAAAACACAGACCCACACATGGCAGAACCTAAACACACTACATATTAAATACTTGACAAAGAAATAATTTAGAAATATTTGAATGCAGTGGCTTACTGGAAACAGTACTTAGAGCTGGCCAGACTCAATTCCATATCATGACAACTTTCAACGTTTCTAGAGTATTCTGTTCTGCATTAGAACAAACCACCCCTTTCAAGCATTTCCACAAAATGAAATGGTTTCAAGATGGACAGGTTTCTCTCTAAGTGAGATTCCAGCCCGAACCTCAAACCTTCCCAACAAAAAAATTTAGACAGAAACAGGTACGTCGCCGTGAAACGTTTAGACTTTCATTAAACAGCATTTTCACACACAAAAATTTAACTGGAAGTGCTCACCAGCCCTGGTACTTAAAATTGAGAAAAATCTCATTGAGGTCAAAGATTAGCTTGTCCTCAAGGTTAGCCACTGTGGTTCCTATCTCTTTGTTCAGCATGAGCCACAAATGCATACCTCCCATAAAAATGCATGAATAGGAAGGTTAGTTTTGCAAACTTCAGGAAATTGCTTCATGAGTCAATTCTGGAAAAAGCTATAGCTAACCTACTGCAGTAACAGCAAAACAATTTGGCCAGTTCAACACCGTGTTAACGGTCTGAATATAAGTGCATGATTTTTGCATGTGACTATCTGGTTTGGCTAGAAGCAAAAGCGCCCCAAACCTATGTTCAGTTTGATACTGTAGCGTTTTGAGTTCTGACTAGATTGTTAAATTCTGTTGGGGGGGAGGAAAAGGGAGAAATTGTAGGGGTGCCAAGCCATGTGAATCGATGATTGGAACCTGATAACATCTGTGTCAGTCTAAATAAACCTGGTTGCTATAATCTCTAGCACTCCAGCTTGGTGTATCCCAGAAGTTTGTTTGCAGGGGCCTCAATCCTCCAGAGGAAACCGAAAATTGCAAATAAAGTGTTTTTCACAAGATAATTTCCCTGGTGGGACTTTCCCTCTGCCCCTCAACTGGGTTCAGGAATTTACTTTCTGAATTTTAAGTGGTGGTCACTAAAATCTGATTTCTTGCCTCAGTTTTGGTAGCTGTCCAGAGACTTCAGGGGCTGTGGACGAAGTAAAACGCTTTTTAAAAAAGCGCATTGTATCAGCTGACAATGCTGCAGCTCATATTTTGTATGGCGAAAAGGTGATTTACAGACAGGGCGGATCTTATGGAGGAGGGAGTTCAAGCTGTAAGTACCTACCTCACTGGTGCTCCTGATGTAACACTTCAGTCTTTTCAAGTTTGAGTCTTCCAGCTTCTTGTGCTTCCATTGACTAATATTGGACAGACTAGCACTTACAAAGCAGTTTTCCCTCCCCTCCCATTGAGGATCAAATACCTATATCATTTGCTAGCCAATCACACAGTGGTATCTGAGATTAGCCAGCAAAGAGGGACTAAGTAAAGTTCAGACAGAGTTTGATGGGTCTTTTGCTTTAAGAATTCTCAAATGCAATAGGACGGTTATGGCTTTCCACTAAGATTGCTGTGATGGTACATAAAACAATACAGCTGTACAGGTTGCATATTTGCTGCTTTGTTAAGACCTGTGCTCAAAAAACAATGCGGGTTATTCTTAAATCACAATTTTCAACATAGTGGGGAGTCATTGTGGGACTGGTGTCCCAAAAAGAATCCCAGAACTTTTGGCTGACTCAAATCTATTGGTAGCGAAGATTTGATTCCAAGGCTTGCTTCTATAGTTTAATTAGCTCAAGGTATGAATACAGGGCTTTATTACAGCATAATGCCAACTTGTTATTTCTGAGATGTTAATTCTGCATATGACCCTGCTGTTAATGACTTCTGAATGAGGGGAAGAGCTTCTTACAAGAAACTGATCTAAAATGGTCTTTGGAAGTGATGGATATTTGTATTTTAGTTATGCCCATTGACAAGATTTGTACACTTAATGGGCTCTGCCTCAACACACCATCCACAGGTGTTGTAGAAAAGTGGCCAGGGATTGTCAAAAGCACTGAAGTCAGATACTTTCAAGCCTCGTCAGTTATCACAAGCTGTAGTATATCCCTGTGCATGGAGCAGATGTTACTTAACAATAGATGGCATGAGGACTAGTAGTGTGTTAGCATGAAAGTACTGAAGCTTAACTCAGCAAGATTAGAATGCATTAATGATTAGTATTAAGCCAGAGTTATTAGAATACAGGATTGCTTCTTAAGTCAGTAGATGGAGGATTACATACTAGTCACAATGGAGTACTGAATAGGAATGAAATGGAAGGGACCATAGACGTTTAAAAGCCGATGGACAATTGACTTTAACACCCTTTGCACTTCTGTAGTGTCTTCCAGCAGACAAGGTCACAGTACTTCATGAAAATCTTCAGTTACACACCACTCTTGAAACAGGCACAGAGAGGTTAAGCAACTTGAAGGAAAGACTCTGGCAAAGCCAGGAAAAGGACCCAGATCCTCCTGTGCTTTAGCCATAAGCCTATACTCCCTTGATTTTAATCAAAAAAGAATTCAACTTCAGGAAGCTTTATGAAATATTGACAATTCCAACATACATTGTTTACTCAGATCTCTAGTGTAGAGCATCCTGTTTTCTTGGTGTCATTTGTACAGCGTTACTTTAGAGCAAGTTTACGTTCTCTTGCTACTTGGCATTCCTTTGCTGACACCAGGAGGGGTAAACTGGTATTACACAAAATGCAGCACCTATTATTCAGGTCTGTTCTCCAGCCTTTTCAAATGTACATTACTCAGACTGACTAGTGTAGCATTAAGATAGAATTCAGTTTGGTTTACATATGGTAGAAAAAACTTCTAGAATACTCAGTTATGAGCGGTGGAGTCAGTGGCCATATTATGAGCGGTGGAGTCAGTGGCCATATTATGAGCGGTGGAGTCAGTGGCCATATTAGAAACAACTTGGTTTTTATTTTTTTCCATCAATTAACATTGCACAAGTACTTAAAAAATGGAAGTTTATTTGTCTTTCAATGGCTCAAATAGCAAATAAAAAGAATTGGGTAAGGCATCAGCCTAAGACAAGTGACATTTCCCGTGTCCATTAGCTTCATTACACCTCAGTTCCCAGTACACATTTCTCAAAGCAAAGTCAGTGTTAGTGGTTAGACTCCCTGGTTAAATAGACTGAAAACGAGTACACAGTAAAGATGAAGACTGGCCTACTTGACTAGAGTTACATGAGTAACTTTAATTCTGCACATGGTAGTCTACTACGTGTACATACAAAATTCCTTATGGATAAATACTTAACATGACAAATGTAATTTTTAAAGAGCTGAGTCCCTACAGCATCTATTTGTTAGCGTGTAAAGTACACATTTGTTACTTAGTTTGCTTGAATGCATTTTTGACTGTCAGTTATAGGTTTACACATGTATAAGAGAGTAGTAGTTTGTGGAATCAATCTACCCCTTCCTACTCAGATCCTGGCTTATTTTTAGCCAGAAGATACTGAACACTAACCGAGGGCTAGTATTCTTTTGTTTGCTGATACAGGTGAGGCAACACATTTTATTTGGAGAATCTGGACGCAGCTAGTAAGTGTTTGTCCTACGAAGCATATTTGATAACATTAACTAGAAAAGGCTGCTACAATGCTCCCATTCTGAACAAACTAGACTATACAGTACAAAACTTCCCAGTAGCTTCCAAACCACCACATCATGTTCCCATAGCTTAGTATCACGAGGACCAAAGAACAAGTTACTGAGGACACACCAGAATTTCCCAAACACCCTAATGCAAAACACATTAGCTCTACTGAATGAGCTCCACTCTGCCCAACTCAGGGAGTTAAAAATCCAGACACCTACAGACATTAACTTGCAAAATGGTAGTTCCAAAGTGCCAGCATGTTAAGTGGTAAGTGCCCATTTCAGGCTTAACTGCCATACAACCTTGTAACCTCAACCGTACATGTAGATTCCAACCCCTTAATTTTAAACTACCATATTGTTTACTAAATCACAGGTGACAATATGCTCTGGGCTATTCAAAATATCCAGAGTATGGCACACATTAAGATCAGATACTGCTAGCAGACAGCTCGTTAGCTAGACTGTTCACACAACTGCACTCCACACTAAAGGATATTCTCCCACACTGATGCCCAGGGATGCATCAGTTTCGATGCATCAAGATGAAAATATAGCCTTAACTACGCAATCTGCTATTTCTAGGTTTTGAAATTAAGGCATATTCAAATGTTTCCATTTAAAAACTTACACCGCTTTAAATTAATCCGATAATGCAGATCCACAATGGAATGACTCAATATAACTGTATGCAGATACACTGCCTGAATCATTTTCTCTTCTATAATTTGCATAACTCATCATGGCAAAACAGCTGTATACCAGTTTATCTGGTATCATGTTCACAATTGTAATTTGCAAGGCAGTAGAAGACAAGACAAAGTTGAAGATTTAGTGATACAAAATTTATGCTTTACAAGAAACCACAGAAAGTAATACTTCCTTCTGTTTACTGTTAAAGACTGCCTATGAAATACTACATTCAGAAGAACAATGATGGTAGGCAATTATGAAATGGGTTGAACTTTGCTTCTCTTGAAGCCACATTACTTTTTTTCAGTGAATTTAACTCAGTGCTGTTCCAATTCATGCTTTTAGTGATGTATTACGATTTCCAAAATGTTAAATTTCAGTCATTTAAGCCTTTGATGGCATGCTTATAAATTACGATTATTAGCATGGTCAAGGAAGGAAAGGAGTTGGGCCTTTGATTATAAAATACAACATCTTTCTCTGATCCTCTTAGCTAGGCTTTTCCTTTTCTTCTTTCCATTCTTCTCTTTGCTGTCTTCCATCTTTCTGGCTCTAATTTCTCTCATTAAATCAAAAAATACCTAAAAAGAAAATAGTTTACATGTCAATGCACTTATAACATGAACACATGCTAATTTAGGTAACTTTACATATATAATCTACTTGAGATCATGTGTCTGGATCAAAGTCAGCTAAACACAGTATGTCTAGGTAAAAGGGACAAATCAGCCCTAAGCAAATCCTGCAAGAATTATCTTACTCTTTCTAGCCAAAAAAGCTGCATATCCTTTGAAGACAAGAGGGAGTGAGGCTAGCTGCCCCCTACCATTACTGAGCTGCATGTGCTCCTGGGATGCTTATGAGCTCCATAAGAGCTGAACTTCCACCCTGAAGCATAACTCTGCCGTACCATGCCCCCATGCATGAGATTTCAAGTTTATTTCCATTTCCTACTAATCAGATGTAATATGAACTGCAAAGGATTTTTTTCTTCCAATACCACAGATGGTAAAGACAACAGAATATCTAATTTTCAAAATATCGTATTAGAGACTTAAACGTTTAGTATTGGTTTTCCAGGGCCCATCCATATTTTAGTCTAAAAATGCAATTAGAGTTCTGTTGAGGATTGGATATACCCATATTATGAAGGGCCCAGTATGGTTCCTTGAGATCAGAGTTATAAGAAACCACCAGTCTAGAAACAACTTCATTATCCAATGCAAACTGATAAGTTACAAGCCTCAAGTAAACGGTCTTTAAAATAATTAAGCCTTAATTTACAGCTCAAAAGCAAGTCTTTTGGAAGGCGAATGGAATAGCATGCTGGAGAAATGAGATCTCTACACGTTTGGCTAAAAATGCAATTCTTCAAGAGCCCACTGTCAATTCAGGCTTTTGTAAGACTGCTTCAAGACGACTGAAATGAACAATGCGAAGCACAAAGGGGCACTGAATTGGTCAGCTTCCAGGTGCTACAAGAACATTCTCACCTTTGCAAGTTGACTTCAATAGGCATATGAGAGCAACGGACTGCCCAATTCTATGCAGTTTTCCTTTTGGCAACAAGTTCTCTATTTTCAATAGAGATCTGCCTTTTCTGGCAGTCCACAGAGCATTGTGACAGCCATACTGTAGGAGAGTCGGGTGATCTCTTCTGAAGTGGTGCACAGAGTGAGCTAGAAAACCAGAGTTCTGTATATCCCACTACAGTACTCTTGTTCTATAGTTATGTTCTACACAGAACTACATTTAAGAAATTAGGTTTCAAAGTAGCAGCTGTTAGTCTGTATCCACAAAAAGAAAAGGACTTGTGGCACCTTAGAAACTAACAAATTTGAGCATAAGCTTTCGTGAGCTACAGCTCCCTTCATCAGTTGCATCCGATGAAGTGAGCTGTAGCTCATGAAAGCTTATGCTCAAATAAATTGGTTAGTCTAAGGTGCCTCAAGTACTCCTTTTATTTAAAAAATTAGTATGTGATCCAGGTGATGATTAAAAACTTAATGAGCAGGACTGTTACCAGTGTTACACTTAAGGTGTTTGAGGAAAGAATATCAAGGTTTCGTTGACAAAAATGAGTACAACTATACACTATATGAAATTTTCATTAAGAAATAGATAAAATGGCTTTTACTTCTAAGTTTGGCTTGAGTTACTCATGTATCTAAAGAGAAAAAAAAAGAGTACTTGTGGCACCTTAAAGACTAACCAATTTGAGCATAAGCTTTCATGAGCTACAGCTCACTTCATCGGATGCATAAAACATGTATCTAAATCTGTGCTATGAGAGTTTGACGTAATCCTCAACTTGCTTAAGTAAATGATACAGTATTTAGCTGCCTAGGATACTTAACCTACTTCTGAAAATGCATTTAAGAGTGAAGAGCCTTCCTGGCACATTGTATAGCTTTGCCAGTGCATCTAAATTCTGGACTACAGCACTCAGCTTTGGGATGATGAGAAAACCTTGTGTCAGATACCAAGCTATTCCTCCGATTTGTCCACTGCAAGGGATTTTGTAATTTAAGATACCATTTTGTGGGCTGGTTGCCATTTCACACTAGGTCTGAAAATCTTCACAAACTTGTAAGGGCCATGGTTTAAGTGCTTATAGAGCTGGAGATAGTTCCCTTTATGGCAGATCATGTGTTGAACTCGAGAGAGCTGGAGTGATAAAGTAAAATTAGTTTGTCATTAAAGGATGCACAGGGAGATTGTGTCTGAATTGGCAATTTTGTAAGGCAGTTGGTATCAATCAGCAATTCCATGCACCAAGAACTAGTACATGCCAATTTCTGTTCTACTGAAGTGTGACCTGATTGTGTTTTGCTGCATGTAAGTGAACTGCACTTAGCCACTGACCCAAAGACACTAAACTACCATTTGAAAAACTGTTGCAGAACCAGTTGCTCTAGTTAAAAGTTAAGGGGAAAAACTTGATGGTAGACAAAACAATTATTCCAAAACAGTCCACTTTCCATGTTAGGCCATCAACTTGCAACTGGTGACCTGACTTCTGACATCTTAGATATGATGATTTCCACTGGGGATTTTTCAACAGCGTGATCAGCTTTTGTATGTAGGTCACCAGAGAGGAGAAGTTAGCACATTAATCTAAGCTACTCAATCCCTTTCTCTCAATGCATTTGCTTTCCACAAGGCAAAATACTGTTGGCAACCCAATACTCTGAATTTCAAAAAAGTTACTGAAATGTAGAGTGCAAGACATTAATTCTGAACATGAAATTTAACCAGTTTTACTTTTGGAGACCAGATTCAAGCATTGTCCCCCATCTCATTGCTTGTGTCTCACAATAAATGGTGACTCCACAGCTCTTTTCTGGCCCATTTCTGAACCAGGCTGCTTCTCTGTATCCCTTGACCCTCATGCTGCAGTTCTCAGTACATTCTAAGCGGTGAGCCATTCATTCTCTCTCGTCCATGCCCAGATATAGTCTGGGACTGAGGGAGATCAAAATCCTTCCCCTATAAAGCCATTCAGAATATCAATGAACAGTCCAGCCAGCGTTCTTCCCTTCCTAGAAGCTACCAGTTTTCTGTTCACATTCAAAATTTAGGAAAATATTGAAAAACAAAAATGTCTAGGCCAAGATTGACTCATTACCAATCCCTTGAGACAGCCTGACTGTTGCCTCCTGAACTACCCCTTCAAAATCTAGCCACGATTGTTAAACCATTTAGTGAACTGGTGGTCTGTTCAGTTCCAAACTGTTGAGAAAGTAAGAATCCAGAGTGCATGGAAACTCTGCTATCCACACTTGAGGATGCCCCTTTAGAACATGGTTGAAGCACACTGAAGGGGCAATGCTGGCAAGCTTAATAGTTCCATCATCATTGTTGTACCTGTTCAGTGGCTAAAGGAGATACAGATCTCTACAGCAATTTGTCCAGGATTATTCACAAGAATAAAATTTAGCTTTTCATGACACATGAAAGTAGATATGGAAAGCAGTATCCATGAAAGATGATTCAGGGCTTTTACAGAACCTTGATTTTTAATATTTTGCACTTAAAGGTCATTACCTTGTCAACATTAGCTCGCGTTTTAGCAGAAGTTTCCACATAGTTAACGTTCCACTGATCAGCTCTGTTCTTGGCTTCCTCTACAGAAACTTGCCTTTTATCTTCCAAATCTGATTTATTACCAACCAGCAGAAAGGGAACATTCTCATCTTCTTTTACTCTTAAAATTTGCTCCCTGAAGGAGGAGAAAAGGAAGAACATTAAAATCTACAGAGGTATTATTCCCAGGAAAGTCCACAAAAGGGGAGCATTTTTATTTTTAGCTTGTTACAGTGAATGCTCATTTACTCCTTTTAGAAAGTTGAGGGTGTGCAGTGTGCAACTAAATCATTGTTCACTCAAACTATGACCCACTATAATCTTTTCAGCAGTACTAACCACCTAGCCAGTTATTCCCCATTTGAGTAGTTAGGCATTTGATTTTTCCTTCCCATGTGTAGTACTTCGCACTTGTCCTTACTGAATTTCATCTTGTTAATTGCAGACCAAATCTTCAATTTGTCAAGGTGGTTTTGAATTCTGATCCTGTTCTCCGAAGTGCTTGGAATCCCTCCCAGCTTGGTTTCATCCACAAGTGTTCTCCACTCCACTGTCCAAATTAATGAAAGTATTTAATAGTATCTGACCCAGGACAAACCCCCACAGGACCTCACTAGATCTGCCTTCCCAGTTTGACAGAGAGCCCCTGATAACTCTGAACAAAGATCTTTCAATCAGTTCTGCACCCCCCTCCTTATAGTAGTTTCATCATGTACTCGAGCTGTTTAAAGAGTTAACCTACAAGACACTCCATGCCAACATCCTGCTCAAATCCTCTCTGAAAGCGGACAGTTCTAAACAATAAGTTTCCAGAAGACATACAAACATGAGTTTAAAAAAAAAAAGTGAAATTCAACTATGCCTCAAAGCAAAGACATATTATGCATGTTAGATAAATTGATGGATATTCCCTTTAATAACTAAGGCATACCAGTTGCTACAATAGATTCCACTCAATTGAGTGAAGAAAAAAAGCAGAAGAGAACCTGCTAGCAACCACTAAAAAGCCCACATGTATAGCCCAAGTGTATACAGCTTCTACAAAAAGGAATTGAACTAGTAAGCTAACATTATGGGGAAACTGCCCTGTTAGAACTCTGTGCCCTAACCAACCACACAGTTTTACAGAAAAGGCAATCAAGTTTCCAAACTTCCTGTCACAATGTCCTTCCTTTGTGTTCTGCTCAACAGCATTCCTTCAGATTGATCAGCAAGGCCTAGGAGCTCAGATATAGACTGCTCCCAAACACAGCATGGTAGTATTCTTTTAGCATAAATATTAAAATGTGAAACCTGCTCTAGAGATTTCTTCCAATAGACAAAAAATAGTCTTACAGATGAGCTGAAAAGGATTAAGTTCTCTACCCTGCAACCCCTCCCCTCCATGCCCAAACTAAATATCAAATACCAGGGGCTGTTTTTGGTTTCTGCTGCATGTTTCAGATGTATATATTGCCAATTCACTTTAGCTGAAAGTGTACTGTTTGAATCTTTAATAAACATTCTTTGTCTGAAGTTAGTCTAACATTTATTTAACATGACTAAGACTGTTTTGATGACAGTTTCTTCCTCTGTATAGCTCAACATATTTCATTTCACTAGTTCTCGTCAATTTTGCAAAGCAGACAAGATCTGAAATTCTAATTTGACAAGGCATTTAAAACCATTCATGCCTCTTTTATACATCAAAAGCAGCAAGGGACAAACCCATATCCCCTCCTCTCTTCTAGGCCACCTTTAAAAGTTTTCCTTAACACAGACTGATTTCCAGTACTAAGTTTGTTTTGACCCATGAAGACATGTTTAGTAGGCACCTACTGTGTAACTGTTACCTTGTTCCTCATCTGTCATCTTATACTCAGACTGGAAGCTGAGCCAGATACCATTTTTAATCTGTATAGTGCCTAGCACACTGCAGCCTTAGTCCAGGGATGGGCACAACCTTCCCTACCCGGCCCTCCATAGAAACAGCCTGGCCCCCGCCCCCTATTTGCCCCCCCAAGCCCTCCCCGTCGGACCGCCTCTGCTCCCTGACTGCCCACCAGGAACCTCTGCCCTTTATCCAAACCCCATGATCCCCACCCCCTTACCACGCCGCTCTGAGCGGCAGGAGCTCGGAGCCAGCCACACCACCGCGCTGCCCGGCAGGAGGGGGCGGACCAGAACACTAGTGGCATGGCAAACGGAGGCTGCGGGGGATGAGGGGACAACAGGGGAGGGGTTGGGGGCTAGCCTCCCTGACTGGGAGCTCGGGGCCGGGCAGGACAGTCCTGCAGCCCAGATGTGGTTCACAGGCCGTGGTTTGCCCACCTCTGCCCTAGGCACTACCACAGCACACACAGGCAACCTAGTGCTGCTGCTCCCTCGGGCGCTTCAGACACTTTTCACAACATTAAAATGATTTAAAGAGGTTTTTGACCTTTGACTTGCCAGTTAAACTGAGCACCTATAAGTTATTAGTGCCTATTTAATACTAAAATCATCATTTCACTATACTACTACTGATGTAACCCATCACCCATACTTAGTATTTTTCCTATTGTGCAGCATGTCTGAGAGCATTCTTAAATTGCTACTATATGTTTCATATGGTAGATAAGTCATTTTTATTGATTTTGCTTCTACAACCCTTCTAAAATAAGTTACTTTCAACAAGATGAGTTGCCTTATCCAGCTCTGTAGCTGGGTTCTGGAAAATTTAGTGTCAGATTAATTAAAAGAAGGGACTCTTATTCTAAATACGGATGCAACAAGTTCTTGTTTCATTAGACCAAGCTGAAGTAGTTCTAGAGCAGAGGTTCTCAAACTGTGGTCTGTGGACCACCAGTATTCCACAAGCTCCATTCAGGTGGTCTGTGGATCGTTCTCTCTAAGGTGCATGTGTCGGTGGCCACACACGAGAGAATGAGGGGCAACCCACCTAATTAGTGGAGCCATGCCGGCATGGGTCCACTAATTAGGTGCCTGGATCCTGGAGAAGATGCACATGTAAGGTGAGGTGGTGGCCTTAGGTGGAATAGGAGGCAGGTGGGAGGGGACAGTGGGGTGAGAATTTGGGACATGCAGAGCTGTGGTGGCCAGAGAAAAGGGCAACTTTTCCCAACCCCAGCTCGGAGGCTGCCGTGCTGGGGGACAGAGGGCACATCCATTGCATTAGAAAGGTAAGACTACTGGTATTAAAATAGGAATTATGGGCTTATTTGTAGAACGGAAAAAAAAAGTTTGTATAGTGCTTTTATCCAAAGTACTTTACAAGCGTTAATGGTACAAACGTTTGGAAAAATCATGAAGTGGTCCACCGAGACCCTCAGCAATTTTCAAGTGGTTCATGGGAAAAAGGTTTGAGAACCTGTTTTAGAGCAAGTAGTAGAGAACTTGTTTCTGCAGCTACTGCTGAAGCCTAATGCTATCTGCATATATTACAAGACTCAGTTTTTCTGTCTGCATGGGGTTTTTTTTGGGGGGGGGGGAGTGAATCCCTTCTGACAGAGTAACTTACTATTTGTAATATGTCGCTGCAACTGCCTTGAAGTTGTAATGTAATCTGCCATATTCTGAACTGAAGAAAGTTACTTGCTCTTTAAAATTGCTTCAGCTTAGACATTCCTCATGCAGCTTATTCACATCCTTTCAGACTGAATGGATGGGGATATATGCACAACTGAAGAGGAAGGTATTTTCTTGACTTTAGGGCACAATTTTAATATTTAGCATCTTAATTACTGTTTTAGCAATAGTATCATACCATCCACTTGCAATGCTCTTTAGTTTCATCCTCAACCCACAACTCCTATTCAGATCATTCCCCCTCACTTGAAGAGGATGCTTCAAGAGATTGACTGCTTGTGCCTTGCATTTCTGCCCTTACCAGTTTGGAACCTTGTGGGCTGTCTCCCCACAAGACTTACTTTTGTTTTCTCTTGGAAGAGTAGTTTCCCCTGGAATTTTGACAAATAGCTATAAAGAGCTGTTTACTCCTTTTCACAGCATAGCCTTGCTAGATTGCACTGGGGAAGTTTGTTTTGTTTAGTTTGAGGAAGCTGGTTAAATGGAATGCTTACTTAGTGGTTTTTGATGGTACTTTATTTCCAGGAACAGAAGGTAAATGTTTAACTCAACTGTTGATCCCTTGCAGCTCCAAACATTGGGGCCCACAGGAACAAACAAGATTGCATCAACAACTATACTTCAGTACCTTCTACTTATTTATAACTACTCAAATACTTTTACTATTAAGTAATCTCATTATCCTTAGAGCATTCTCTCTACTGATGTCCATGGTTGGATGATCAGTAACCACCCTCACAAAGTCATTGCGAAGTGCTGTGTGATGTTGCCAACACAGTAACTGCTGTTAGAGCCAATAGTACCAACTCAGTATGGAAAACTTGTTAGCCAGAGCCCACGAATTTGGAGAATAAATCCTGCCACATGCTGCTCTCCAGGGTACTTATTTTTCATACAGAAACTGAGTATGTGACCTTTTGCACAATATATATTCTAGCACATAGCAGCCAGATGTGCAATCACTGGCCTCTGTTCACTCCTATTGGTACTTGACAGGTTAAACAGGGAAGAGAACCAAAAAAGAACATGGTAGAGAACTACAATGGGTAGAACAAGCAGAGAGCAAACTAACAGCCCTGGGACAAATGCAGTTTGGGATCCAAACTGCACAGTAGCTGTGCAACCTACAAGACAGTCTGGCGCTTACTATTTATTGGTAACCATGGTCAGGCCCATCAGTTTGGATAGTAGTGCATCTGTTTATGAGTCAGTTCAAGTGCCCAAAAGCCACTGAATTACATAGGCAGGCAGTCTTTTGAACCTTGCCACATACCTGCTCTGACAGTAGTACTAAAGCTTTGTTTCATAGCATCTTAAAGACATTGGGCCAAAAATACCTGATCAGCAGAGGAAAAAAAACACATGGCTGCTGTAAGTCTTGAGATGTCAGACAATACACAAGGGTGCAGTCTATGCAAACTTTCATAGATATGAAACAGCAAAAAAGAAAGACTACAATAAAAGTTATTGTAAAAGAGGAATCTGACAGGTGATCAAGACCTTATTTTATGAGCTCACTAAAATATACATAAATGTGTAATTTCCCCATCAGTTTACCTGAAGTCTGCTGTAGCTGCAAAAGATTCCAGCTCTGTGATAGAGAAGACACACAGAAATCCCTCTCCACTTCGGAAGTAGTTGTCTCTAATTGCAGCATAGTCCTCCTGGCCTGCTGTATCTAATATGTCTATTTGGACTTCTTCCCCATCCAGAACTACCTTTTTTCTGTAGCTGTCTGCTTTGGTAGGTTCATAGTCTTCCACAAACTAAAAACAAAGGAACAGTATAGGATAAAGCCATATTAATATTCCCAAATAAGTGTCTAAAATAAACAAACATCTCCATCTGGATTTTTAATGTAAATACTAGATGAAGTAAGTTTTTCTGGGTCAGTAACAACTTCATAACTCATTTATTCAGGCCATAAGAGTACCTACATTATGGCCATATGAAAACTTGACAAAATTAAGTCAAGCCCATCTCATGCCAGCAAAATAAGATGCTCTTGTGAGGTGTATGGGCACCAGAGGTTTTCACTTCCTGCTATTACCCAAAAATAAAAATTCACACAATTTAGGGCATCTTGTCTCAGTTTCTGTAGTATTCTAGAGCATCAGCATTACACTTTTGTTGTCTTGGGTAATGTCAGAATGTCAAGCTGATTTTGAATGGAGTTGGAATATTGTTTATTTCTTGCAAGTACTCTAAAGTCACTTAAGGCTATGTCTACACTGTAGACTCCTTATGGTGGCATTTAGAATACATACATTGCAATTCCCTTTAGCACGTATATAAAAAGCAATACAGACCATGAGGCACTCCTTAGGCAAACACATGCCTGAATCTTTGGGGTATGTACCCTACATGGCTTTCTATATGCTCTAGCAGTGCCTCCCCTATCTACAGGGCTATTTTTAGCAGTATCGGTTTCCCCTGCCACCCAAGCCTTTCCCCAACAGTTGTAGCTACACACCGCACTGTGGATGCGGCTGGCTTTTCATTGCTGAGCATAGCTATGCATACCCTACACACTGCCACCAGTAAGGCACTTCTATAGTGCGCCCCAAGACTACTTAGCAAATCCATGGTAGTATTTTGCCTTGACAAGTGGTAAGGGAGAACAGGAATCCTATTTCTAATCTCTTTCAAAGAAGAGGTTGAGGAGCATCCCCTAATAGGGTGCAGATCCCTTCTGAACCAAATCTCCTTGATGAAGGTTGTCTAGAGCCCTGAGCAGATACAAAATCTGCATCCACAGATATCCGCAGATTTGCAGGGTTCTAAGGAGGTCATTAGAACATACAATAGTTGTTTATATAAAGAGTTTGGGAAGGATTACTGAAGACAGCGGAAAAAAGCACACTAACTTAGTTTTTGTGCTGTTGCAGAAGCTAGAGTTACTCATTCAAAAAATGCCCTCAAGTATGATCAAGAACTTGCATGTGCAGAAATCGTTAAAGCTGTAATAGTCAAAAGGAACTTAAAGCCTCAGTTTTGGTAATGGGAGAACCAAAGCTTTTTGAAGTTTAAACACTTGAATACAGCTCGAACAACATTAGTGACTGCAAGGCTCAAATATGGTAGGGAATACTACTCCATGAGCTCTAACAGGGCGAATTGACAAGTGATCTGAAAAACTACTGACTTATGCTTTGACTAGATTTATAATCTCAAAATGGGAAGTGAGTTCAAGAAGTCCTAAACATTATGTTCAACTTAATGGGTAATTCATAGAATAAAGCTTTCAATTCTTCAAGCTAGTTTATTTGGACTCTTCAAAAACTAGTTTTAAATGATCGTATCAATAAGCTTAATGCTATTCAACAGCCATTTCATCACTTATTTCTGAAAATGAAGTAGGATGCAAGACATTTTTATTGTAAAGTTAGATTCTTACCTCATCATACATGAACTGCAGTGTTAAAGCAGATTTTCCTACACCACCACTTCCCACCATGATTACTTTGTGTAAAGCCAAAGAATTCTGACCTTTGGGCTTATTTGCAGCCATTTTTGGATTGCAGCTATGTGACAGACGTAAACAGAATCTAGAAGGGGAAATAAAGTACTTCCATTAGTTAATGCTTGTGTACTGTTTAAACAGATAAGTTTCTTGAATACATATGTCCCTGAAACTAGTTTCAGTTGTTATCCTTAGTTTTCTTTTAGTGATTGTAAGGTATGTGCTGCATGTCTATAGGGTTCCTACTATTTTCACAACAATGATGGAGATTATCTGTTTAAAAAAACAACAGCCAACAAGGAAAGCTCTCTCCCATGGAACAACAGTGCAAACTAGCCAAAAAAGTTAGAGATCAATCACCTGCTGTGGAGTACAGCATGTTTTCTTGAATGCAGTTAAGAGTCATTTGTGTGGTCAAACTAGCAATACTTTTAAGCAAGATTTCTCTGACAAAAACTAACTCAATATCACACAAGAAAACAAGCTGTACTATACCAGCAAAGGAAGGAAGTGAGAACTCCTAGTAAATTAAGAGTGCAGTTAGTGTAGTCTTTGAATGTAAAATGAAAAACCCACATCTGAACACAAGTTAACCCCTTACCATCAAATGGCATAGTTGTGGCAAAAAGTGGAAGAGCTTAAAGTATATTTTAGTTTAGAACCAAATCAATTTGCAGCCTTATGATGCAAAATGCTATTACTGTGCATTCAAGTACTACATTAGGGCCCAACTGTTTACAGCAAGTAAACTCACGTATTATAGGAAGTCAGCAAAGGGTCATTCAAACTCCAGTAGATCTTTGTGCTCCTTTAGTTCGGTCCCTTCCTGATCGTTTAGGTGAGCGAGTACCATCCTGGCCCCCTGTTCAAGGGGGACTGGACAGTTCCCTTTAGAGTCAGCCAGTGCACTCCTAAAACAAGAGGGGGTCTACTATATAGAAGTGAGGTGTTCCCATCCTTCTAAAATATTAATGTTTTGATTCCCTCACGCTCCTTTGCTCCTTGGATTAAAATACCAAGTTGCAAACTCATCTTCAGATGGTGCAGGCTTGGGGGAGGCAGCAGCGCCACTAGAACCCAGAGTGTAGAAAGTTGTGTCTGCTGCTGGTGCATATGTATTCTCTGCTCTAGATGCAGAGATGGTGGAGTGCTGTGCTAGAAGGAGGGCACAAGAGACAACAGGCAGGCGAAAAGGTGAGATTGAACAAAGCAGCAGGAGCTGTAGGGAGAGAGGAGGAGGAGGAGGAGCCTCTATGTACCTCTCTAGCATCTCCAGGAGCCTGAACTGATTAACACCAGCTTCTCAGGGAGCTTCCTATTTCCTACCTCTTCCCTGAGCCCACTTGAGGAGAACAAGCAGTCAACTGAAGTAGTAGGAGCCAGTTAGGCCCTTAAGACACTGATATCTTCCCTCACTCAGGCCCTGCCACCAGCCTGCTTATATGTCCTTCAATTGAGTGTGGAAAGCCACTATAGCTAGCATAGAACAGCTGTCATGAGTGACAGGAAACACCCCTCTGGGGCAGCATTCAGAAAAAGAAAGCAAAGGAAGCTTTCTATCTAAGCAGGAAGGAGCTCTCCTGAGATATATAGGCATGTTCACGGTGAGCCTTCTGGCCCCAGTGAGGATGATATTGGTGAGGAGATGCCCGATCTTCCAGTTAGAGTGTAGGTGACCTGGCAGCTACTGCAGCATCCATATCTTCATCTCAAATGGATGTAACCATGCACATTCCTGAAGAAAAGTGTAGATCAGAGAAGAGTGGTGGAGGCGCAAGGAACATCTGCTGGCGAGTTTAGTTCCTTAAGTTTAGATGATCCAGAACTATGGACCCACTTGAGCAGTAGCTTGGGGGACTTCCTTGTACTGCATGGGCCACAGCAAATGACAAACTTCATGTTCCCCAAAGACAATGAAAATAGAAGTTTGCATCCAACACATTACTGGTGTGAAATCCCCAATGGTGACAAAGTAGAGAGGCCATGGCTTATGTACTCAAACACCCAGAATGCTGCCCACTGCTTTTGTTGCAAACTCTTCCAGTCAAGTGTTCCAGCCACATTGGGTTCTACAGGAACAAAGGCCTAGAAAAAAAAATCTGTCTAGAAGTCTGGCATGCCATGAGAAGGCAGCAAATCACCAGAGAGCATTCCATAGGTGTAAAGAGCATGAGATGAGACTAAGGTTAAAGGCCACCATAGATGATCAGCATCAAGAGAAAATTGCATCAGTCGCTTTACTGGCAAAATGTTCTGAAAAGGCTCATTGCCATTGTGAGAATGCTTGCCACCCAAAACTGTATCAGCTGAATGTCCCAAACAATGGAACTTCCTTAAAATTGTGGAGCTGATGGTTAAGTTTGATGCTGTACTCCAGGAGCATCTAAGAAGAGTCACCACCCAAAAAATGTACATACCCCACTACCTTGGAAAAAATTCCAAATGAGATCAGTTACTGGCAACAAAAGTCAAACAGAAGATTGTGGCAAATCTGAAGTCAACAAGATATTACTCTTATTCTTGACTGCACACCTGACATCAGCTATACGGAACAAATGACTATGTTGCGTTTTGTAACAGAACCTAGTGAAAATGTCCCTGCAATGGTGACTATC